>NC_140190.1:11605005-11877505 GCF_965226575.1 Pagrus pagrus | reverse complement strand
GTGTGTGTGTGTGTGTGTGTGTGTGTGTGTGTGTGTGTGTGCGTGTGTGTGTGTGTGTGTGTGTGTGTGTGGATTCCTGACTGAGTCATTATTGAAGCGCTACCACCTGAAGTATGGGTGTTGATGCGGTCATGCTCTGGCTGCCCTGGCCTTGCCACGGTTCATGGGAACTTGTAATGTGAGTTTGTATTTTGCCCTTTACAGGGACCCCTAAATCAAAAACACATATTTTTCATCTCACCAGTAGTGCTATTTTTTCACGTTGATTGTTTTGGTGTGCGTTGGCGAGTTTGGGAGATATCCACCATAAAGGATGTCTGCCTTCTTTTGAATGCAACAGAACTGGCTAGCACTAAGCTTGTGGTGCTCACAGCGCCAAAAATATATGTCTAAAAAATACAACAACAACGTCTCGTTCCAGAAATCACGACCCGCTTACTCAAGACAATCCACAGACCTTTTGGTGAGCAGTTTCATGCTGGAACTATTTACTTTCTGAACTACACAGGCCAACCATGTGATCGCACAGTAGGAAGCAGTCATGGTCGTGGCTGTAAAGTTGGCTAGCTTAGTTAGCTTTGTCGGTTAGTCTCTCGTACATTAGTAGCTGAAAAATGAAACTGCTCAGGTCTGTGAATTATGGAGAAGTCAGGTCATGATTTCTGGAAAGAGTGTACTGTTTTTTTTTAATATAATTTTGGCGCTTTAAGCACAACAAGCCGAGTGCCATCTAGTTCCATTATATGTGCTAGATGTCAGACATCTTTATGACTGATATCTGATATCCTATCTCCTAATGTGCGCTTTGTTTGCCGTTGCTGTCCCTTTATCCTTTGTTCCTTTCACTGTTGACATCTGTTGACTTTTCCCCTGGCCCCCCACTCATCGATGAGTCTATCAGGCGAACTGGCGAATGGCTTTCTGTGCAAAGATGTTAATAAGCGCAGCCCCAGACACTTCAGTTCTTAGGGGTTTGTGGCCACGTCCGAACACAGGCCATATCCTGATTGCCTCTTTGCAATAAACATGAAGAGGGCCCCTGCTAAAGAATACAAAGAGAGCCAAGGTTGCGTTGGGGAATAACTAGAAAGAAGAATGAAGCTTCAGATGATTGCCGTACCTTTGGCTGAGGGAACTCTGACCTGACACTTGAACCAATTTTTATACAACCTGAGCTTCAAAGAGCACTTTGATAGTGGAGGGAGTCATTGGGTGAGATCTGAAAGACCGAGCTGCCTTTTCATTCCAGATTAGCCACTGACTTGGACTTAGACTAATGGCGGAGCTGGAGCAGGGTCTTGTTAATGAAGAGATCCCCATCTGGAACAGATGTTACTTGCCATAGAATGACACCAGCAGATAGCGATTCTTTTCATTATTGTATTGCAAATCTCCCTCCTCAGCATCTCCCTACAGCAATAAACTTGTCACAAAACCCAAAACATGGCACATCACCGTCTGAAATATAAATAAACTCATTCGTTAGCTATTGATTTTCCTAACATTAGGGAGGCGAATGGCTCGGATGTTGTTGATGTGGAAGATATTGTGGGTCAATATTGTGTTGCTCTTAAAAGCCACAGGAGATGTTCAAGAAATTCGGCAGGGGCAAAGAAAAGAGGCCAGTCTACAACTCTAATATCAAGAAAATGTCTGGACCCGTTCAGGGACATCTGCCTGGCATTAATGTTATCAGGGAATCGGGGAGCAGTGCCGGCACAATGTGCTTTAGGGAAAGGTACAGCCCTCAACAGCTGCCTGCCTAGACTGCTGGCACACATCAACCTAATACGCCGGATTGGAAGCAGGGATTGATTCCTGAATGTTCGAGTGAAACCTTGAAGCACTGCTGCGACCATCTTCCTCCGACTGTAAGAGCGAGGGGTTCTGCGAGGCGATTTGGCATCTTAATCTGATCGGGCCGCTTAATCTACGGCAGCTCAGTTTAACAAGACCAATCTGACAGCAGGGGCAGCAGCCAATGACAGGAGGAACATGTTAAATCTGGGCCTATCGGGCGTAAGACAGGAGGACGACGTGTTTTGGCTGCATTGTGGGTGTAATGATAGCTGGTACAGCAACGGTATTAAAAAATGCTCCCTAATCCGGGTCAAGGAGGGAATGGAGGTTGAGATGCAGAGGAAATGACAAAGTCCCCGGCTTGCAGGCTGTCAGCCCCCTCTCAATTGTTGTCATCCCTTATTCCCTCTACCCCCCACCCTTCCTCCATCCCTCCATCCTCCTGTTATTTTAGGAATCTATTCTTGGCCTCCCAGCATGTACAATCTGAATTATTTATCTGGAGAAATGGGATCCCTGCACGACAGTCAAACAGGATTTTATTTGTACCATTTGATTCTATCAAAATAAACAAAGTACAGACCCTGCCATGTTAATTTTGCTCCATCTCGACCTGGGACTGGGCTGTAATGCAATGATGTTATTCATCTAGTTTTATCCGGATCCAATCTTGGAAAGAAAGGGGTTTATTTTATTAGAGATTTTGCGACATTTGACTTATAGCAATGTTTCTAAATATCAAAAATCATCCAAATCAATATTGTAAAGATTAAATCAGCCATATCCGCCAGCTGTACCTGCCCCTGCCCCTCACCCTCCTCTTTTCCTTCTCTTGGGTCGTTTCCGCCCTCCTTGTAGTCACCTCACAGGCTGTAGTGTAGTTTGTGTGTGTGAGAGAGAGAGTGATTCTACATGGTGTGGTTCCACTAGTAGTAACCCACTTATTAAAGCCCTTTTCTGTCTTTATTGCGCATGATGAGGGCAAATTGCCTATTTCCGCTCTTATCACACGAGCCCACAAACAGAACATAAAAAGCTGAAAACAGTCCGCAGACAGCTCCATCTCAGTATGAAATGAATGTGACCTACAGCTGCAGAGAAGTAATGTACAGCAGCAGCACAGAGGAAACAAAGGGCTCTGTCAAAATCCTGTGCTATCTCTCCAGTGTGTCTGTGAAATCCTTTCTGCGCTGGTGTGTGCATGTCAAGCTGCCGTGCCTTCTATCTGGATAACATTAATGAAAGGTGAAAGAGGGAATAATCAAAGATCACAATATTTTACCCTTGATACAGATGCGTGTTGGTGCGCTGCTGGCAGGAGATATCTCCTCGCTGCTCAGCTCAGCTCTGATCTGACATTAAGATTCAATGCTACATTTCTCTCTCCAGCTCACTCACTTTCTCCCTCATTCCCCCGGTGCCCCTGCATCCTCCCCACACCTACCTCTGTCCACTCAGCCCGCTCGCCTAGCTGCAGCTAAAGGGTAAATGTAGCTCAGGGGAAGAGTGCTACCTTCACCACAAGGTCCTGGAGCCCACCATGTGACCTGGACCTCCCAACATCTTGCTCTTCTCTCTCCTCCTCATCTTTGCCTTTTCTCCACAACCCATCTCTTTATCTCAGTCCATGTCAGTGACCTCATACAGAGACTGATGGAACGAACCTAAACAGGAATACTTTCTCCAACCGAACATGGCACAGTTGAAAAGATCAGCTGTTTTGCAGCACAACACTGTTGACAATGCAGAGTATCAATGTGGCCACAAAACCAGAACTGCTTTGAGATTGAATATACATCTTAATAGTCAAAAAACAACAGTAAATATGTTTCAACCTCATGACATTTATAGTTATGCTGAAAAAATTATTAACAGTAACTACACCACACATGTAAAGCCATGTTTAAAGCGAAAACTGACTTTTAAAACCCCCCCCTCTCCTAATGTTTCCATGTGGTATTACTGTCAAAAAGACAGCGTGAGCAACATAGCTACCGCTAGATGCCTGGCTACCAGAGCAAAAAACAACCGTTTGGCCTAGAAACCCTGACCTCAGTGCTGAAAAGGCAGCAACGCCTGGTTGTATTCTCAAGTAGGCAAGTTTTGTTACTTACTGATCTAGTATTAAGAATACCGGTTTACCTGTTCACTCTTGTTTTACCTTGCTTTCTAACACTTTCCCTTTATGCTTCTTAGCCTCCTCCTCACAGGGTTTTCTTTTGCAGTCCAAACAGCGTAGTGAAAGCAGGACTATTGTTATTAAATCAACTGTACTTATATATCCCAAAGTCACACATCTTTCTAAGGAGGGTTTATAATCACTCTATCCCAAACTATTACTTTGGTTCAAGAACAATCTTCTTTAACTGGACAAAAACAGTAGAAACCCCACAGAGCTGTGGACATGCTAGTTTTCATATGCACTGGTGGGAGTGGTTGTATTGCATTACGATATGGAGACACAGAATTACAATATTCAGAACATAATTTAATATTACGTAAATATTAACATAAGACATATATTTCCAAGTGTATTATTAATGAGATATTCACAAGGGACATTGTGGAATTGCCACCTAAGACGTTGCTTTGCAGTTTATGTGACTGTCTGCGCTCATATTACTGTGATTGCTCACTTTGGATAGGCAACATGTTTTGATGTACATTGCTTGGCTGGTTAGGTTATGCAAAGGGTTAATGGATCGCTGAGCCGAACAGGTTAGTTTGCTGTGTGTGGACAGCAGAAGGTGTTGCTTTGAATATTTCTCTGTAAGGGCTTTGGTGTTCACTGTGTGTGTCATTCTGCGTGTGTGTCTGCTCGTATGCGTGTCCATGTGTGTCTAGCTGTGTGAGGCTGAATGGCACCTTTCAGAGTGGGGGTGAGACCATGTGGTCTGCACTGACTGCTTTGGAGGGAGGCAGGAGGGCCCAGCTGGTTCAGGGAGAAGAGCTCTCTGACTAGCCAAGGCAGCCTCACAGGCTGCCAACCAACCTGACACACACACACACACACACACACACACACACACACACACACACAATCACATAGTGCATGGTTAAAGGAAGATTGCACACAGAGAAAATGCTGAGAATCGCACACTACTCTCCGTGCAATTAAAAAGATTTATTTTACCGCCAATGTGGGTTTGGCTATGACTTCTGCAAGGTGCTGTTTGTCAGTGTGCCTCAGCTGAGCTTGTGCACGGATATAAACATAACATGCAAAAAAGTATGATGAGCACATTCAGGCCTCCTGTTTACATGGGGACAGCGCTGTGTGCACCCACAGAGCTTACAGAGATTCAATCATTTCGGCTGACCTGCAGCCAGGATTTGGTGAAAATAGCCGCCTACCTCCAACAAAATTGTCCAATATCCTTGAATGCAATGTGCAGGATAAAAAAAAAAATATTTGTTGGCAGCCAGGTGCTGGCCCTGCAAATTATACATGACCACAGGTCCTATTGATTCGCTCTTGTTTTTCTCTGTCTCATAACACATTGTTAGAGGAAAGTTGGTTCAGCGGACTCACACAAATTGTTTTGTAAACATGGAGGAAAAAAGAACAGTCCAGAAGCTGTCAAATGTAACAAAATGAATTTCCTCCGCTTGCTATTCCATATTTCTATATGATTCAGTTTGTTGGGTTCCTCTAGTTAAAGAACACCACAGAAAAGCTCAGGTGTTCCTTTAAATTAAATGAAAGGACCTAATTAGATGAAAGTTTTTTTGTTGGTTCCGTTTTTTTTTTTTTTGACTGAACTATTTTACTGTATTTTCCCACAGCTGCTACAGTCCATTTGCAACAACAGTAGCCCTGATCGCTACTTCATCCGCTTTGACAAAGAACAATATAAAATGTATTTCTCCTGGGTTGTAGCAGCTCTATTTATTCTGACCTCCATCCCGCCATACAGTTCACTGGTTCTCTAGTGAAATCTGAAGTGTATCTCTAAATGGTGTGCAAGTGCTGCAAGACTTGCACAAATTAGCTGTGTTAAAATATATGTATGCCGTCGACGGAGGGAAGGCTCACTGGAGGCACTGTGCTGCTTATCTGAACAGTAGGAACGTGGAGAGAATGATTAGGTAGTCTCACCATAGGCATCCACCCCCTCTAGCTGGGCCATGTTCACTTCTTTTCTATATAGCAGTTTCTCTCTCTCTCTCTCTCTCTCTCTGCAAATAGTCTAAAGGGTAAGCCTAACCAGGGGCTATGTGTGAGTGGATGGAAGACAGAGAGAAACAAGAGCTCTAAAGGGAATTTGTCATTTTAAACAAATTGGTTTGGAGAGAATCAAACTGAGCTTTTCTCCCCATTTAGTCCTAACTGTCAGGATGGACAGAAAAAAAAAAGCCTGACCCAAAGTGGGAGTGATACTGCTTACCTGTAAAAACCCGTAAACCTGTGAGAGGACCTAACAGCGTGTGGTCCCCAGTTTCTCCATTAGAGAGCCAGCTTGGCATTCGGAGGGAGTAATTGGCTGGATAGGGTTTCAGCAGGCTTAGCCACCCTGCTGGCACAACAAGGCTGTCTGTCCCCATCCCTGAGTTGCTGCTCTGCTAGGCAGGATCGTAGCCAGCTCAACTGCTGCCACGTCCCCTTCAAAGCCTGCAGAGAAGCCGGGGATGGCAGCAGCTGTTGTCCCAGGGGAGCCGCAGGAATCCAGGGCCTCTGGTCATTAGTGGGAACCAGTGTGCTGGGACGAGTCTGGGTCTTAGACAGCTGGGAGACCTCTATGGCCCCTCATCCCTTCATTCCTCTGTCCATCCATTCCCCCATCGCTGCCAAGGAGGATTCTGTATTCTCAACCTGAGGGAAGACAATCTGGGCTTTTCTTTTGGACAAATATGTAGTTTTCACTGAATGGATTGCTACACGCAGTGAGGCAAATTTTCGATCAGGATAGTTACCAAAATGAGTCGCTATTGACATTACAGCTGTACAATGTATACAATGGCAGAAACACCCAGCAGATGATGAGCAGAGAGTAAAGAAAGTGGAAAATAACAAACAAAATGTCAAAATAAAAGCCTCTGAAAATGAAGGTCTCAAAGTATGAAGACTTTTCAACATCACATAAATATAATATTTTGTTACTTTCAGCGGAGGTGGGGGGGTGAAGGCAATGGTAAGGGACACACTGGTGCTGTATGTTTTCAGGACGTCATGGAAGAGAGGATGCAAAGCTTTAACCTAATTAATAATGGAAAATCAATCAAACAAAGGATAATCTAATGTGTTGCATTGTTTGGAGCAAATCTATGAAAACAAATTGTCCAAAAATATGTCGTAGCTTCTTTACCAAAGTTTTGATATAACAAACATGGCCCATTGTCTCTACAAGTAACTCAGTCAATAAGACGGCCTTTAAGAGAATACTGAACAACAATTATCAAAGTGCAATTGTTAACAACTGCAATGACGTGGAATAGGAAATGGTGACATTTTTACACACAACACCCGTTGTTATATCTCAGTCCAGCTGCAGAGGGCTGCCCTTGGGAAGCAGGTTTTATGAAGAATTTGACAAGTTCTGCCATCAAACCGTGTCCACACCATTTTTCTTTCTTTTTTTTTACATATGAATGTGATACAGTGTGGTTTTCACATCACATTTCATGACCTTGATGCGGTCAAAGTCAAAATCATACAAATGTTTCATGTCCAGTACAGTATATTTGCAGCTACAATATTTTGCTAGACAGATTGTTTGTGAGAGAAACATTTGAAATATGGATTCAGTCTTGGTTGCAAGAAAAACTGACAGAGGCTTGTGAAAATTGTCTTATTCTAAGCGAGAAAGAAGTACTATGCATGTGTGCATACGGTAAGTGTGCTTTATCCCTGTAGTTTCTCTGATCCTGTTTGTGCATATTGTGTTTGAGCATGTGCACAATTCTAACTGAGTTGTGATGCCATCTGAATAAGGAGTCACTGACATTTGGTGTGTGCTGAGACATAAGTCTGAGTCGAATGGAAAGGGTGCGCCTGTGTCTGTATAATACAGTATGTGAACATCTGGAGGAGCCCAGGCACCACGTAGGTCTGGACCGCAGTCGGCACTCATCATGATATGTTGTCTCTGGTTTTTATTATAGCTCTGTCTGGGAAATACAAACATAATACATACTTCCTCGTCATTGTTTATGGATCAGGTGGAAGGGAGGGTGGATAGGGAATACTCAGCTGTTGCAAGGATACACAAGGGGTATCGAGGGCAGCTCGTTAAAAAACAAAACAAATCACACTTAAAATGGCAGCTACACGCCAATGAGTAATGTCTTTGCTCTTAAAAAAAAACAAATTAGAGAGGGAAGATAAGCTGAAAGCATGGTTATACAATGTCATTATAGTGATCTGTTCTTTCAGTGTCATGTCATGAAGGCCCCAAGGTAACTTTATGCTCCTTTACAAGCAGCAGTGGCTGAGGTCAGCTTGACGTCACGTCAGATACAATGCTGACAGATCGAGGATGACTGCAGCAAACAGACTGACAGAGGAGAAGTGGATTGTGCTGCAGGAGTGGTCTGAGAGCTCTGTGTGGACGTTCATTCTCTTTATGACTGATTGTACATCAGCCTTTGTGGGGCAGAAACACCCTGTTGCTCAGACATTGTTCCATGATGGTGTTCCTGCATTCAAACGCCAGGGTGATGTCAAAAAACCTTCCATATCTGAATTACTGAATAATAATGAAGCTGCATAAGGTTCAGTATGAAATTGCTTCATCTTTTGTTGATTTTTTTTTTGCAGTTTTTGTCAACAAATGCTGCCAGAATTAAAGTTTGATACCTTTAAAGTCATCATAGCACAAAACTGATTTATAACGCTGATGTTTGGTGTCCGCCATTTAACAGACAGGTCATAAGTGTTATGTTTCTGTGTCATCCACAACACTCGGCCTAATGTGATAAACTGCCTCATGCAACTCTGCGCAGACACCCAGGAGAGAACATTTACTTTTTTCTCTCCTTGTATTTTCCCCTGTTGGCTTTGCATGTATTGTTAAATGGGACTGATGGAGGCACCCTGGCCATTACTCACCGCATTGCCTGGCTAATTTCTGTGCTCTTACAAGTACAAAGATGTCAAGCAGGAGCAGCAGGCTTACCTTGGCTTCCCCTGAGACCATTAATCCTTTGGCTGGGTGTCGTCCCTGCCTGCACTGGCTCACCTGGTTCACAGCGCTGCCAGCAAACTGCTGTTCCCAGCCCTTTTCCCCGTTCTATCTATTTATTTTGGTTCCGAGTCAGCTCCCATCACCAACAAAATCTGATTGCACTGGAAGAGCTGAATAACTCTTTAGGCATATAGACTCCCTTCTTAGAGGGAGAATTGCAGAATCTGTGGAAATGTTTTGTGGTGTGTGTGTGTGTGTGTGTGTGAGAGAGAGAGACTGTGTATGTATATGTATGTGTCAGAGAAGAGGAAAGTCATGGAGGTGGAAGGATAAAAGCTGGTAAACTAGTAAAAGGAAAAGAGAATGAAACTCTCGCAGAGATTTGTCACCGTGACCTTCACACAGCAGTTCTGTATTTTGAATGATATGCAAAGCTTTAACAACCACCTTCTCCACCAGCACTGAAGCTCTTTGCCCTAACTTCATTACCACACACTTGTAAGACTGACTGGTGAGAAAAACAGGTGCTTATTTTTTCCTCAAAGAAATATCTAACCTTGTAAGATATTTCAATTATATTATGTATGTGATCTTGGACAGATAACTCAAGATTGGTGGCACAGCCAGAATATAAAAACTTGGCTTTCAGATGAAGGAGAGATGGCTCATTCAGTGTGCACAGAACTTGAACTTGACATTTTTAGCATTTGGCGAACAATATCGTACAAGTGTCTAAACTGTGCACATGTGGAATTGGGGCAACATGTTTCAGGTTTACCTGTTGTCTGTATTGCTTCCACATTCGGATCGATTTCAGGCAACTCGCAAAAAGACCAATGAATCAGCGCCCAGATTACAGAACGATCTACTAAGAATGTTGTTTTTGAAATTGGCTAAATTTCATTCTCAGCACCCCAGACATTTTACCGATATGTGGTATTTTCAGTCTAACATAATTGCTAAGCTTACTGTAGATGTTACAGTCCGAAGGTACCTGCATTTATGTATCTTTCAGATATAGGATTATCATATGTACTGGTTTGATTTATCAAGGCTATACACACCTGTATCTCTATTTTATACTGAATCATTCAAGAGCAACAGCAGAAAACCTGCACCCTGTCATTGAACTTAGCATGTTGTGCCGGAGCCATTCATTTCTCAAAGAAATGGTTAATAGACTGCTATTTGCTTCAACATCGTTAGTTTCCTATAAAAAAAAAAGGGCAGGAGCCAATAGCACAGAATGTACATTATGCCCCGCCCAACCCCCTAACCACAGGTTGCAGATACTGACCCTTCCCAGATTGGCAACTCCCAGTGAACACGGTTGGACCAGGATGGATCAAAGCTACTGGTATCTGTCTACCAGAAAACTCCATAAATCACCATTTAAAACAATTTTAATGGTTTTCCAGGAAGTTACAAACTTTAAAGTAGCATTAAAAATACTTACAAAACTGTTATTTTCCTCTGTTGGGCATATGGAGCACACCATATGTGAAAAAAAACACTTTAACAGCACTTGTTGACTTCATGGGAACTTTAAGTGTTACTAATGCCACTACATACACTAATTGTTCCACATTTTATAAATCAAAGTAAAGTCATGCAAATGACCCAGCCAGATCAATAGGCTGATTGTTAAAGGCCACGACCATCAGTTGAAGGTGCATTAGAATATCCAGTCCATTCAGCATGTGTATTACCGAATAATAAAATCCATTCAAGCTATGTCTTGGCATCTAAAACATTTGGACATCCAACAATTCTGCATCCCCTTAAAATTACGATACATCTTTTATTTGTGTCTTTATAGTATGTGCCAAAGCAGGAGGATTAGGTTATTTGCATCCTCATGATCTTCAATCGATCATCCTGAGCACCGACTGCACAACCACTCACATTATAGTTTTTGGCCTTTCCGATATTAAATGGCATTCTGGGCAGGAAAGCTGCTTTAAACAGAGCCATTACACTAACGTAATTGACATAATGGTAAACTATGATGAGAATGCTTCAGACTAAAGTGTCATAATGGCATGCAAACAGGTACAATAACCCAAGATGGTGTCGTTTTTAACCTTTAACAGAATAAGATGATACTGAGCATTACACTGTTAACCATAAACCTCAAGAGGTGCTCTGAGAATTAATTTCAGAGCCAGTGCTCGGATGATTTCATGTCATGCAGAAGCTATGGAAAAAAACAGTTCAAGTACAAACCTGACATTCAATTTAAGAATTACTCAGCTGTGTGCTGTGCTGTGCTGTAGTGTTTCCAATATTTTGCTATCTTCCTTGTTTCTGTGCATTCTCTCCTCCTCTCTAACACTCAGTATCTGTTTCTCAACAATTTCTCCCACTATTTCGGGATGAAAGAACACATCTTCATCCAGCAGTGGATTGAGGGAAGCGAGGGGGGTGGTGGTGTTGTGGGTGGAAGGGGAGCGAGGGAGGTGGACTTTAGATTACCTTTGCAATTTCAAGAGAGAATGCAGCTTATAATGATCCGGGATGTTCCCGGGAAAGGTCAGCTGAAATTGCAACAAGCGTAATTAGTAGCTTATCAATAATGCATCCAAGGGTTCAGTGGGTGTGCAGTCTCAGTCTGCATGTGTGTGTGTGTGTGCGCGCGTGTGTGTATGAGAGGGAGCATACACGCATGGGTGGGCAGGTGTGTGAGTATGTGTACCTACACACCTGTGTCTGCCCAGGGATGACCAACGAGATCTCTTCTCCTGACACTCATTAACATAAAAACACCCATATGCCACTCAGGGGAGCTGCTATAAGCATTAGCATGCAGGCCCCCGTCAACAAACCATACACTACCCCACAATAGTGTGGACGCAACTGATGGCAGTACGTACTGATGGAAAACTTCAAGAGACACATCGATCACTTAGTCAATTACTATTGATCACAGTGTCAAAATTAGGGGCCATAAGGGGGGAAGAATATGAGATAAGGGTATATTTTGCATGAAACATGCAGAAAATATTGGAGCATTATGCAGAATTGGTATCAGCTCTCACGCAATCACCAGCTAATTATCTAGTAGTGGAATACATTCCCTCAAGCACCGTCTCAGTCCAGGCTCAGTCTGTATCATTGGCTACCGTTGAATGTCAAGTCCTCTCTTATAGGAACTACATTATACTTTTTCTTACCTATAAAACTTCTCAGAGATGTAGAGAAAGCAGCTCTGGTGCTGAACAGGAGTACTGATGTGACTGTTTACTCTGCGAAATACTTAAGTTATGTTTTTGCTTTTGCCTCACTCATTACCTGTGAAAGTATTCTGTTAAAATGGAAAAGCCTTACTCTGAAAACCCTAACACATCTTGATTTAATGTCCTCTCTGACATTAGAGAAGGTGAAATATTCCTTCAGAGGTTCATCTGCCAATTTCTATAAAAGATGGAAGCCTATTATCTCATATGTAAAAACTCTTACCTGTCTGGACCACATCTGATTCTTCTTCTCAATGTGTCTAATTTTTAAAGTGAGCACCTTGAATATCCATCTAAATGTACATCTCTCCTTGATTTGTTTATTTGTATTTACTTTTTGTGTGTTGTCTTTCTTCTGTCTTCCTGAGAGTTTGGGTGAGGGTTGGGCAATTCCGTCAATGTGATGTGAAAGGCTGCATTACAGTGAAGCGATCTATTTTTCTGATCTTACTAGACTGTTCTACTTGTTCTAATGCTTGCCTTTATCCATATAACTGATGATTATTTATCAAAATTCTCTATATATATTTTGTAAAAGTATGAAAATTGAGGTATTGTTTCTAAAATATTGTAATATTTGATTTTGTTGCCCAGTCCTAGCGTTTATGACGTGCTTTTGAGGACATTTAAAAACAGTGTGTCATTTCCCTGCCTTCAACACACCATAAAAAGGGGGGATAAAATGATTCTACTCCATATTTGACATTTATATAACAGCGTTTTCTAATAATAAAAAAAAATCTCTATCTAATAAACTATTTAATAAGAGTACCCCAAAGTTTGTACCTACAGTTTTTATAGTTTTGTTGTTTGTTTAGTTTTTTGTATTATAAGACTGATCTGTTTGCATTGGACATCAACATTTAGCAAATCCCCATGGTGCAAGATGACAGAAGTGCTGGTTACAGTAGCGCTCACGCAACAGCCATCTTAACTGATTTCATTTCATAGCATTGCATCAGAGACGTGATCAAAAAAGATGCTCTTGTTTAACTTGTGTCTTGATCAACACTATTACCATTTCCTTCCATCATGTTGCACATGCACACGAGGGCTGATAAGGTAGCCGCTGACTTTGGCTGAGCACATCTTGAGTGATTTCAGTCGGAGCGTGCAACTGAAATATTAAGCCAGAAAGAGGAAACTTGAGTGTCTTGAATAAATCATCAGGAATGTTCTCAGTCAGACCCCCGATCGCTGATAAGGAGATCAAGATTGAGGTAGATACTGCCTCCCCACAAAACCCTTTTCTTACCTCCTTCTGCTCCTCCAGCGGGTTAAGTATGGGAGCTCTTAAGATCAACCTTGTGTTTGAAGGAGGAGAGGAACCTGAGGTGCATGTTAGCTGTGGGGAACGGAGGGGGGAGATTGCAGGGGTCGAGTGGACCTCGGGGAATGTGTTTGTGCATGTGTGTGTTTGCAGAATTATTGGTGTGTGTGATGTAATGATCCCAGGTTCTTTGGCCCCTGCCTGTTGATAAGTTGCTGCAGAACACATGAACAGGGGAAACGGGAAGCGAGCGAGATGAATGTGATTGGATTGCCGGCCGAGTGCAGCCTCTCCCATCTGTCTCGGAGTCTGCCATCCCATCTCACAGGCGGCAGGAGGTAATTGGGTTCATTGTTCTCACCACAGGATCCCCCGGATTGAAAGCTTCATTATCTGGATAACCATGAATGTAAATGAACCACACGTATGCAGTAGGGTAATGGGAAAAAATAGATCATTGCTCGCCACAACCACAACACACAGCACATCCCCAGACACGTACAGTGCTCGAGCCTTTTTTTGTGCGATCACGTGCAAAAATGCCTACACATGTGCAAACGTGTTTAGCATTTCTTTACTTCCTCACTGTCTCTCATTCACTGATACACACACACACACTGGAAAACATAATTTGGCACGTGCAGTTTAAGGTTGGCATGCTAAAAGCCTTGTTGTGCTCCTCTGCGAATAAAGAGTACGAGAGAACTGTTTTGACTGCCGACGTACTCGGCCTCTGTGGGTTGATAGCCACGATGTGAACTTTCATGGCTGCAGCCAACAGAATTGTATGTGACAATGCTGTGATGAGCTGCTAACCACACTTTTCTCTGTAAGCATATTTGCATGAGTGGATTGCAGGCACTCGTATACACACTGGGAAGCCTCTACCATGAATGGCAAGAGAGGGCCTGAAGAACAACAGTAAGCCTTATGTGCTCTGAATTATTCATGCAAAACCAATGTATAACAGAAACCCGGGCACATCTTTCTCTCTAATTAGGCAGAGTTTGTGGATGAATTTTAGGCAAAGCCCTTGGACAGTTGTGTCACAGTTGATGACAGTGTACTGCGAGCTCTGACGTTCGCCGGCCTCGGGTCCCTGCTGGCAGCAGTCAGAGAAGGGTTAAACATCTGCCTTCTGAAAATAAACAGGAGCTCACGGTGGAGCCTTACCACTCTCAGATCCTTTGGCAAATCCATCAATTAGCTGCAGATGTGATCTGCATTTGAGATTACTGCAATTTAAGCATGTTAGGATAACAGTCTAATCTGGTCTCTGATGGACGCTCCTGTGTTCAATTTGCTTTCCAGTACAGACCTGATCTGGTAGAGCTTGGGATGGAAGCCTACAGAGAAAATTGTACAAATATCCTTATAAGATCAACTCATCCCCTTTGGGTTCATATATCCCAGAGTGGGAATGTGACCCATCAACACATCCACACAGCAGTGAAAAAAAAAAAAGAGAAATGAAATAATCAGATTAAAGTATTCAGATTCAGCAATGGCACCTGATTCGTTGTCTGTCATGGTACAGACTGGAGGCCGGGAGGGAATGAGGGATGTGTGAGAGGAGTGCAGAGCAAAGTGCCTTCCTTACCGACCGTGCCATGCTGTGCCTTTGCGTCTGTTGTAGGGCCTTGTCAGATTGTGTTTACTTTCCTGAAGGACGTTTCACCTCTGGAAGCCTGGGAATGAATGGAGAACTCATTTCTCCAACAGAGACTAGTCAATCACTCCACATTTATTCTCCCCCCTTGCAGTGACCTCTCCTCGGCCAGGCGAACAATGGCACCCTCGTAAACTGCAGATGAGTTTGACTCAAAGCAAGGCCTTGTATACCGGGCACGTCAATACTGCTACAAAAGCTCAGAAAAATCAAAGAAAAACGTTAACATTAGACGGAGGCCATGGGGGCCTTTTTTTTCCAGCGTGCATGCAATATAATAACATTTGAACCGTGTTCCACAGTGTGCCACATAGTCGCATTATATTGAGCGCTTATGTGGTTTTTGTGGCTTTCCGTGAGGCGTGCATGTGGTCGTGCATTAGCACTTGACACAGAGCGGATCAGCGTTGCTTCAGCTGAAAGAGGTTTGAAGCTTAGCATGGCTGCATAGTTAATGTCATGACTAGGGTCTGGCAGATGGCAGAAACAGTTAGGGATCTCATTAGATCAACCAAGCGTCAATGCTTGTTGCAAAACCTTTCATTAAAGTTCCATTGCGGGGATACTACTGTCTCACAATATTGGTCAAAGTCAAGAGCGGGTAGAGCAAAGTGTTGAAATGTTGCATCTGTGTAAAGCCGAGGGATTAAAACAATGCATTCGTCTAATCAGCGGCGATACAGCTCAGCGTGCATGCGTGTGTGTGTGGCGTATGGAAATATGTATGTGCGTTAACCGGAGTCTTCGAATCTGTGTGTTTTCATTTATCTGTGCGTGCTAGTGTTTGTGTGGGTGTGATGAGTGATGCATCCTTGCTGAGCATAGCAAACAGGATTGTGATGGTCACAGAGCACATTTTGTACCATTTGCCTTGTAATTAACTGGAATTTGTTCAGCACAAATGCACTGCAAGCGTGGGAAACTAAAAAAAATAAAAAATCTTCTCGTGCAAATTATTGACAGTTGGTGAGGGGATGCTGGTTTTATTTTTCAGGGGAAGGATTGAAAATGCCTTCATGTTAACACTTATTTTATTTGTATTATCTTTAATGACACAGAGGCTAAATGGACCATAGGGGGAACTGATTAGCAGCACCCAACAGCTTGGCTGCCCCGAGTCAATGTGGATGTTTTATGGGTTTTTAAAGGACATTTAAAATGAATTTTCATATGGTTTGAGGCATTGGGCTAATCACAGCAAGCAGTCTTCTTATGAATGATGCTATACACTCCGAGGCATCAGAATCACTGGCTGGCAGCAGTCATTACAGAGAAGAAAGGCATCACTGTAGAAAGGATGATCTTAGACAAAGCAATAGACACAGCAGGCTGAAACAACTCTCTTTAAAGGCACATTTCCACTACCAAGTGAAGGTACCATTATCTTTAATGTTGATTGATGCTGTTTGAAAGAGACAGAGAAGGGAGACTTTCTGACATCCAATTCATGGTCTATCCTTTTCTTTCTTTTTCTCTTTTTCAGTGATAATACTCAAGTGAAGAGTCAGTCGCTGAGCCGAATCTCACGATTTCTGCCAGGGTTCTCTCTACATTGTTCTGCCAGGAACAAGCTTCATAACAACATCAAAGAGATCAAAAATAGAGTTTGCTTTAAAAAGTCTATGAAACAAATATGCCCTCATAGAAACTGTTGTGTTATAGCTGGCTTTGGTACATTTTTGTTTGTTTTTATTCTTTTTTGATTTCCTTTATTCTTTTGTTTTTGTTTCCATTATGGGTTATTGTGTGTTCATAGTCATACAATTTTGTTTGTTGTTTTATTTATAGGGTTATTTGATTGATTGATATTTAGCTTACTTTGTGTGGAAAGATCTAAAAAAGACTATAGAATAAAGAATACATTATCACCAGAGAGAGACATTGAGTAACTTGACTGCTCAGGCCTCTGTGAGCTGACCAATCAGAGCAGACTGGGCTTTAAAGAGACAAGAGCTAAATCGTTCTGAAGGAGGGTGAATGGACTTACTGCAGAAATGGACAATATGAGAAGAACAATGTGTTTTTCGAACATTAAAGCATGTTGACATTGCTAGTAGACCCTGAAAATAAAAGTATGAACTTGAAAATGAGAAAAATATCTGACCTTTCCATGGGTTTTTGGGGTTAGCGATAGCAGTACAGCAACATCAGATGGTAAAAATCCTTGTTGTGGATTGTCTCTTATACGCACAGTATGTGCATTGTTTACGTCCTCATGAGGTGAACGTGTGATAAAAGAGACTCCGAATGCTCAGAAACTTCTAGCACATCACAGGGCAGCACCATCAAACGCAAGACGAGAAGTTTGATCTTTCAAAGACGAGAAGCAGAACATACTCTGGATGCCTTTGCCCTGGCAGACTTGGATTGAGTTTTAGTTGTTGTGAGCATCACTGATCAACACCTTAGGAAAGCAATCGGCAGAACTATTATGCACAGTGATTTTTTCCTGTTACCTCTGGTGATGGGAGAGCACGGAGGCCCATGCCCAGAGCTCTCTGGTAGATGGTGCTTTGCTGGGATCTGTGGAACAGAAAACCAAGCTATTTACAGGGAACACAGCGGCCTCAGAAGTAGCTCCTAGCCTCGGGGTGCAAAATACTTGAAAATAAGCTCCTGGTCTCTTTGATGTGTGTGTGTGCACCAAATCTAAAGGCATTTCAAGTAGTGCTGCCTTTGAGCCAAGGACGAGTCTAAATTGTCTCTTGGAGCTGAAGATGGTTGAGGTTGGGAAGAGGGTTAAGTAAAAATCAAGAAATATAATATTTTTTCTGATGGTTGCATTATCATAATGTACACTTCACACGCATGCTGACAGGAGTAATCCCAGCTGTGTTTTTTTAAGATGGCTATCAAGGATATGTGGAGCACCAGAGGTTTATTGTTCACCCACTGATGAGTGAAGACAACAGTCTTGGGATGCTCTTCTGATGAGTTTTTATAGCAGGGGGACATCTCCGTGCAACACTCTGCCCTGTTTAACAGCTCTAATATGATGGAAGAAAACTGTTCTGAAGCAAATTAAGTGAGTGGTTTATAACATCTGCCTCTTCACAGCTATTTCATTTTGTATTGCTGCTGCATTAAAGGCTCCGTTCTGCATGGCAATCTGCTGCTGTTGTTGCTGCTCAACAGTTATTTGTCACAGCAGATAAGGAATCTAGCAGCCACAACTGTGATTGCATGTCTCAGAGATTGGAAATTACCGACCAAAGCGATGTAACATATTCAAGTACAGAGTGGAGGAAAGATATAAAAATACATGCGAGAGATATAATTGTCATGCATGGAGGAATAATATATTGAACGTCAATGCACAGCACAAGTTCGAAAAATGTGATTAAAGGAGAAAGGGAGTAAGAAGGGATGGTGGGATCGGACGTCATGCAGCTCTAGATAGCCACTCCGCATGGTGCCGGGGTGAGCTATGGCTGGTAAAGAAGGGAAAACGTGACGGCGTACTTTAAAAAAAGCTTTCCGCAATTTCATCCCAGGCCGTAGACATTGTGAAATGCACACAGCAGACTGCAGAGAAACTCGGGAGGTCTGAATGGCGCACAACATCTGAAAGACCTCAATTTCGAAATGGGATGGTTACTAAACTGCTGTAACCACGGCTTTTCAGGTTTCCTTGTGCCTCAAAGAAGGGAGATGAAAAATAACATTTCACAATCTCTGGACCTTGAAAGCTTTCTTCTTTTCCACAAGAGGAAAGGGAAAAGAAAATTTTCAGACTTTCACGCTTCGACAGTTATTTGGTCTTTTTTTTTTTTTTTCGTTCTGCGGCCAGTGAGTCACCTTCCTCCATTTTCTCTCAGACACACTTTGGAAAGCAAAGGTCCCTCTCTCTGTTGTCAAGACAAGTGTTGGTTGAAAGGCGTGTTTGAAGATAAGTTTAAGAGTAACCATAATTCATATTTTGACAAGAATGGAAGAGCCCTCTGGCAAAATAACAAAGGTGGTGTGGACCTTGATAGATTTACGCGGTCAGGTCAGAGTTCATACATGGCCTAATGGTACTGGGACCTTTTTTTGCTCATCTTAAGATGGAACCCTGCAAGTGATTTTGAAACGATATTTTGCTTGCTTTGTCGCTCCAGGGTTTTTGGACAGACTATTCCTTATTCACAGTGGGCTGTGGCTTTTATTGTGGCTGTGGTCAACTTAGATTTGTGTCAGGTGCAGTGTATTCCAGAAAAACGTCAGAAACCATTTCCATTACGCTCAGCTGATTCCACGTTCTCGCTTTCATGGCAGAATATGGCTAAATACAGTGCGGGTCAGTGTGTTGCTGCACAGTCAGCCACTGAAATGTGTGATGCTCAGTGGTGTGGTGTCTGCAAAGCTGCGTATGTAGTAGTTTCATGTTCAACCACTCGATGTATTGATTGAACACTTGTATCTTCTTTCAAATTTAAGTTGTGGTTCCATCATGTTAAATTAGTCCTGAAATACCCAGTATTGTACATGGCAAGAAATCTCTACTGTTGGTCTGTAGCAGTGATCAAGTCCCCAACACAGCTGCAACGATCAGTCGATAATTGATTAGTTGACTATT
This sequence comes from Pagrus pagrus, assembly GCF_965226575.1. Classification (NCBI taxonomy): domain Eukaryota; kingdom Metazoa; phylum Chordata; class Actinopteri; order Spariformes; family Sparidae; genus Pagrus; species Pagrus pagrus. The sequence goes on along the minus strand of NC_140190.1, from coordinate 11,857,848 downwards.
TTAAGAATTGATGAATCATTTCAGGCTGTTTTCAAGCAAATGTCAAAACATCTGTTTATTTTAGCATCTTAAATTTAAGGATATGCTGCTCCTCTTTGTTATTTATGATAGAAATGTTTGATATTTTTGATATTTTAGACATAAAATTAAACTGTTAATTATGAAAATAAAAAAGTTTAGATCATGAAAATAACTGCTAGATGCAGCCATATGCTGGATCCTACATTTCCCAATATGCAATTGGCATTTTCTTTTAATAAAACTAATGTAATATGTAATTAAATGATATATTGTACATTTTTTAAACATTTAAAAGCTCCCTAGAAGATTTACTCAGCAAAATGTGATTAAAGCATGACACAAATATTATCCTCTATTGTTACATAATGTAAAATGATGTTATTTGCTGTACAATGGATAATATGGACAAATAATGAGGGCTCAGTTTTGTAAAGTTGTCAAACTATTCAACCTGATCATTCTTCAGCTACATGGAAATAGTTGTTAGGAACAGTTGGTACTCATCATTGGCTCTCATTTTTATGATTCTGCCTCTTTTTGAAGGACAAACAGAAAATGAATCAATATGTTTAACTTTAAATAAAAGAAGATTTATACTCTTACTCTTAAATATAAAAAGGTATCTTGTGAAAGAAAATCTCACTTTCGGTCTCATTTATTGACTTTACATGGAGCGCTTGATTAACTTAAGCGCTGTGAGAAACTTGTGTCAGGTCTCTATCTTACATTCCTTTTCACACCGCGGAACATCATTTTATTTTTTCATTCTCCAGAAGTTAGGAAGCAGTGTTGCCGAAGGTCGGCTCTCTCATTGAAGACACCAGATGTGAAGCTCTAATGGTCTCAGGGGGCAGGGCAACCATCAGCAGCTGCCATGGAGACAGTACTTATTCACTGCCTCTCGTTTCACTATTACCCCCACATCTTTGAAGTCTAAGGAGGGAAGTCGTGGCTGTAATTCTGGGCCGATTTTCTTCCCTGAGCTTCCTGCGTTCAATGGAAGCACCTGCATTAATCCAAGGTAACACCTCTGATCAAGGATTTAATTTAGACCTGAAAAGGGTGTGCACACCGCAGTCCTACAGGCCAGATTGTTGTGTTGACAACAGAGGTGATGGATGGGTTTTGCCTTAGGCAGAAAGAAAGGCAGAGATCTCTCACTTTGCTCCTTTTGCCGCATATTACAAACACAATATGTGACAGGAAATATAAAAAAAAATCACAGTCTGGTTTCTTTATTGACATTTGTGTATATTTTCTCTGTTAGAGCAGTCTTTCACTGAAGCAACTGAGATTAATTAATTAATGTATTTATTTTTGCTTCTTCCAGAGCAAATACATTTATTTAATCGAGAAAATCTATCTTATTTTTATTCCTTTAAGCAAAAGAAACTGTTTTGAATCCACATCAGCCTGCACACAATGCACAGGGCAGAAGTGGAGGTTAAAAGCTGTGACATACTAATGCCATTTCTATAAGACAATCCTGGAGGACAGTCAATATGTCTGGCTTGGTGCCTACTTCTGCAGACAGCAAAAGTGCCAGTGTTTACCCCTGAGTGATTTATTTTTCTCTAAGTGATCTTCCAAAACAAAGACGGTCTTTGGTTTTGCTTGAGAAAAAGAAAGCTATTGCCATCCCTCAATTCAGAATGTTTCACTCCCGGCTGCATTGATTTCTCTTGTTACTGCAGGTCAGCGAGAGGAAATTGAATTGGAAATTGTAGAAACACTATTATTTCATTTTCTGGCATTTGTGTTTTTTTCCTCGCCTCCTTCTGTATTTTCAGAAGTCAGTTCTGAAACCGATGGGAAGAGCGGTTTCTGTCGGGACAGTTAAATGACTGCTCTGACTTTGGCTTCTCTAATAACACTGTCCTCCGATGCAAAAGGTTACATTCACCCCTGTGGTTTTAGACCACATCGGTTTGCATTTATGAAAGCCCTTTCTCCTTTTCTTTGCCGTCTGCCCTCTCTCTGTGCACATGGGGTTAGATCTGCTTTTACACAGAGAACACGGGGTCAGATTTTGTTGGATTGCTTCCTGGGATATTTTACCTTTGGGGAAGGGGTGAAGTTTTAGAGTAATAATGAGGTGAGCAGCGGTAGTTTGTGGGCGTCTGGGTTGAAAGAGACGGATCGGGTCGACATTAGAATATATTCAATGTCCTCTTAATTTCACAAAAGCTTTGACCTCTAACTTTGCTCTATGAAGCTTCACATCGCATCTTTGTGTATCCGTGCACTGAAAATTTGCATCTCTGTGGCAGCAGCAACACTTCCCCTCACTTACCTTTCTTTAACCAGACTGAACGCAGCATATGTAGCTTGCCGTACAATCCATTTCCCTTTCATGGCTTCAAGAAAAGTGCGTGTATAGAAGTGAGTGGGAAAACTCGCTCAACATTTCTTCCTCTCTGAAATTCAAAATGTTTTCAAACGTTAGTAAGCCAAAAACATCCATTACAAGTGAGAGTGTCAGTAGCAAATTTCACTTCCTGTAGAGAAGTGGCTTCCAAAACTTTTTGTGCCTAAGGCAGACCAAAGAGCAAGGCAAAAATCTTAAGGCGTATTCTTATACAATGCGTTATCTAATAACTTTGCACATTTATATTTGGTTTCCTGGAAGGTTTTGGAAGGATTTTTTTAGGGTATAGAATTCCCTCTGTATTAGGTAATGAATGTGTTCAAGGGACTGATATGATAAATTAAAAACTCATTCATTATTTGTTGTATAGTTGTCTATTATAATAATAATCTATGGTTGTAATATAAAGACATTCAGGCCTGAAGTCCCAATCTGAGACGTCCAGTATGAGATATCAGAGGTGTTGAGGTGCACTGTCATCTGTGGCGTCTTTGGGCCAGCAGTAGTGGGACACGTTTTATCTTCAGTTGCATCAAGTCACATTGGACGTCCACAGTTGAGTCATACTGTGGTACACAGGTAAAATCACCTAACATCATTTGTTTGTGGACAGCAATTTTCACCGAAGATACTTCAACATGTCACAGTAAATGGAGTCGCATTTCTATAGCACTTTTCCAGTCTACCGACCGCTCAGAGCGCTCTGCAACACTTGTCACATTTACCCATTCACTCACACATTCATACACTGATGGCAGAGGTTGCCATTCAAGGTGCCGACTGCTCATCAGGAGCAATTTGGGGTTCAGTAAGTTCAGGATACTTCAACATGCAGCTGGGGGAGCCGGGGATTCGAACCAGCGCTCCGATTACTAGACGACCCGCTCTACCTCTTGAGCTACAGCCGCCTCCAGGAGCATAAGTGTTTACAGACATGTCTCTTGTGTCGAGTTGAAGATAAACTAAAATAAAGAAAAGGTTTCTTTAGATAATGTTTTTTATCAAGAAGGCCGAAGGATCTTCCTTAGAAATGACTTGATAATCTATTTATACTTGACAACAAGACCAAGTAGTTTTTTAATCTAAATGTAAGATTATTACACTCGGTCAGAGTTTTAGTTTTGTGTGTGTGTGTACATAATATTAATGATGGCTGCATCAATTTAGCTACTTTGATTTAAGGGTCCTGCTCTTGTACATGCTTGCTCACTGTCACGTGGATAAAACGGAGCCATCGCAAGAATAATCAGTGACACCTTTGCTTTCCCGACAATGACAAGTCCAAAACGCCTGCTGTGAAATAAACCCGCTAACGCAGACAGTCAGATGGGGTGAGCTGCTTTTGGAGGCAGGAAATATAAAATATTTTGTTTGTTGATGTCAAGATAAACACTCATAAGATCTAAGAAAGCTAAAAAGGGATTTCTTGTGCTGCCAAAATTGAATATTTAACTGCTAAAACTGAGCTTTATTTTCCTGCAGGGGCTCTTCAGTGGAACGAAAAGGGACAAAGCATTAGTGAATGAGGAGTAGGAATGTCACAGCCCGAATAGGATTAAGTTGGTAGCTTTTTCATTCTAAACACCTAATCAGGGACAGGTTTCCATCTGGGATGAAAGGTGGACATAATTAACTTCAAGGTAGGATACGGTACGAGCTGGTAGGATTAAACCAGTACTGTGGGTCCCCAGGAACAGGACTAACAACCTCTGTTGAATATCTGTGGTGATAAATCATAAACTGTAGCATGTTAGTATATTGTCAAACAAGGATGATAAAAGCCTGTGCCCCGAAAAGCTAAGAACACGCTTGTTTTTACCAAAGACTACAACTGCACAAAGCGGCTTTTGCAGCGTGAACATGAAAATTGTTTTGAGATAATGAAAATCATTCTTCAGATTCTATCGTTGCTTCCCTCAAACATTTTTAACTTGTAATGTTTGCCCTTCCCGGATGAATTGTTTTCTCCGAAACTGTGTTTTTGGAAACATGCAGGTTTGCAAAAAGCCTATTTCTTGTCCGAGAGTGTGTTTACAGTGTATCCTTGAATAAAATTGGCACAATGCCTCTCACACTTCCCCATGGGTTACTGGTTTAACCAGAAAAGCGCTTTAAGAATTAATTATGAGGAACAGAGAAACGCTTGTTCAGTGCTGAATAAACTAAAAAAATGTATCCTTTTTTATGGTTTTTGGGCTGTTTTGGGGATATTTACATCTAAGTAAAGTTAAAAAAAAAACAACTGCTGGAGAAAATGTGGTGATATTCTCTGGTGAATTATTGCCAATCATAAATAAATCAATTTAGGCCTATGTTTTATTCAAAATATTTCAAAAAAACTTCCTAACTATGAGCCGCTGCTGCTGCTGCTGCTGCTTGTCTTCAAACAAGTGATGTACTGAACATATCTATTCACTGTTTGTCTCTGACAGGGTTTTGTCTAGGGTTTCTCTCGGCCGTATGTAGTCAGTGCGCTGAATCCAGTATCGTAGCAACAGTAACTGTGGGAATAGAAACCTGTGGAGAGGTCAATGTGATGGCCTCCACTTGGCCTCTTTGTACAAAGGCTTGCACATTGATTTTTCTAATTCACAACATCTATAACCACCTCTGGTGCACAACAGCCACCTCTGCACACAAACAGAAAAATATTTCGTCCCTCCATTTCTGATTGACTCTGAGTCCATATTTAATTAACTGCAGCAAGATAAAAACACGTTTTACTTGAAATAGCTCAACACAGATTTCAATACGAAACGCGTCGGGTTGTGTCTGTCCTGCGTCTCGTTCCTTCTGTGTTTTCCTCTTCCTTCTTTACTTTGCCGCAGACCCGTCTTGTCTGTCTCCTATCCCTTTTCTTCTCCTCCGTGTACGCATTTGATGTCGGCTTCAGTCCTCGCGGGACGGACTCTCCAGGGACCCTTAATTGACAAGTGTGTACAATAACTAATCAGCGGCAAAGCAACTGCCCTTTAAAATGATGAATTAACTAAACTAATTTCAGATAATCCTTCACCATGCTGGGCCACGCTGACAGCGCCAATTGATATTTGAAATGCAGACACCCCTCCTCTCTGACTTCTGCCAGTCATTTTACTACACACCCAACACCCCACCGCCCCACACACACCCCTCGGTAAAGGTGGCGTGGTTGATAAACTGCTGATGGAGCTCTGAGAAGATTAAAACAATTTTCTAGCTCGACGTGCGGAGTCTGACAAACATACCCCATCATACCCACATACACACGCACATACGCAGTGACATTACCTTAAGCATGGACCGCAGTTACTAACATGCATATATACACATAATGAATTAATTTCAAAGGGCAGGGTTAAGTCTAGTGGGCATTTGCTCGTAAAAGTTCATGCCTCATAAGAGGTTTACCAATTTAAATTCTCCTTCTGTGTTGATGCCTAACCTTTCCCCCCTAAAGCTCCATAATGTGTTCTGTCAACACGGTCCTCTCCTGCAGATTAACAATGTCAGACAGTTGTAGAGTGAAAAGGACAACATGCTGTTTTCATCGCAATGGAAGAAACTCTTGACAGATCGACCTGACATCAGCCATCAGCGTGTACTGTAAAAAAGGGGAAAAAAGAAATGAAACCAAAATCCCTAGTACCAAAAAGAGATGCACAGACGAAGTGTTGTCATGTGAGCGAACTGTGCAAAAACGATCGTGGTGGACGAGAAGGTTCTTAGACTTAATTGAGTTGTTCTGCAGGTGTCTAATTGCCAGTGTTTCTCTATCGTTACATCACCTCTACTGTGTGATTAACGAGTCCTGTGAAGGTTTTCAGGGAGAATGGAGCAGAATACCGCCTCTTTGATTATAACCAGCACTGGACTGGGAATTGACAGCCGACAGGCTTCTCCATCAACTAAACTGAAAATATGTTGCGCTTTTCTGAGTACATGTTACATGTTGCTTTGAAATGATATATCTGTGTTGCTTCACTCGGAGGGTAGTGGCAGCAATAGGTGCACAGTTTGGAGAAAGACATCTGAGCGCAGATGTCTTTCTAGAATCTTTATAATTAGTTTCTATTTAATTATTTTCATAAAGTTTTTCAAGCACACATATTTAAAAAGTCACCTTGATATAGTGTTTTATGGTTTTCAGTGGGCAAAGCATAGACTCTATATAAAGATGGACAACTTGTCTCCACTAGGCACGGGAGGATATGAAAATCTCATGTCACAATTAAAGCCAAACATAAAAAAAACATACTGGAATCACTTGACCTTACATTTTCTTTTGAAACAAATATTTTCTATTGCAGCACAGATGGGACACAGATTTTTTTTTCAGCGAACATCCTTTTATTCGTGAAAAATAATCTGTTTTTCAAACTGTTCAATGAACACAGCTGTGTGGTGGTAGATGAAGATGTGACAGCAAATTGGAGGCGTTGGTTTGCAGGGCAGACACCTTCCTTGGCAGGTTATGCAGAAAGGCACGTCCTCTCCCTGTCATTCTTTACTTTGAAATCCTTTGTACTTCACCACATCCAACTTAATCTTTGTTGTGGGCGATACAGTTAGACTTCGGCCATGTTGACAGACTTAGGATTTTGGACTGACTGGAGGGATGCAACGCCCCCCTATGACAATTCAAAATAATTCAGAAATCATCTAGTGAAATATTAATTCACGATTATCCCGATTAACAGTTATCCCAAAAATAGAGATTCACCACGATAAACACAAGTGTTTTTATCACAATCCTTTAGCTGGTGATGTCATTTAGAGCCCCTGTCTTCCCAGTCGTGACTGACCCACTTGCCCAACTCAATCACGAGCAGGGCTCAGCTTCCATTCACAGCATTACAGCCCCTTTTTATAACATCGACTTATTAAAACCAAACTAATCGGAAAATGTACACCTGAACATACATCAGAAGTAACAGAAATGTAAGAAACCAGTGAGGTTCTGAGCTCATCGTGTATATTTTTTATTTATTGCTTTATTATGATAGTGGCCATACAGTTAATGCAGTGTGCTTTCTACATGTTTGAGTGTATGAATGTCACTTTTTACTCTCTCTCTGTCCCGTGTTTAGAGGTGTGTTTGGTCAGTTGGGGAAGCAGCACTGTCGGTAGAGGCAGCTGGAAAAAAGCGGAGCAGAGCATCTGCAGGAGGTTCTTAGTAGACAATTGTGTACAGGGAGCCACTGTCCCCCTCTCCCCTCCATGCATTTTTCATCACACGCTCATTTTTTTTAGACTATTTAGCTTTTCCCTCCCCTCTAAACTTCCATGTGGTGCGTGCTGACACGGCATTTCTCAGCCTCGCACACAAAGCCCTCTGGTGCTCAGTGTACTAAAGTTGGAGCATGTCCGTGTTTGTGTGCCAGCGTGTTTGTGTGTGCTTGTGTGCCATGTGCTCATGCGTGCAAACATGTGAATGTTGAGGAAGTTTTTCTCCCTCCGCACACACTCGCATCACACTATATGTGATCCCACAGCCCCATAGGCGGGAGAGAAATAGAGAGATGGGGAGAGAGAGCTCTCTTTTTCGGAAAGTCCATTTAGCCAGTTGGCAGCACCCAAACTACAAAATAGTTGAGACTCCCTGCAAAGAAAGGATCATCTTAAATTATTCTGAGCTGAAATTCAAATTTCATTTTGTTTTGGCCCTAAGCAACGGGCAAAACTGCCTGGGTGAGATCTGTAAAGGTCAGGGGGAATTAAAATGCTTACTGTAAGGTTTGTCAGTGAGAGAGAGAGCGCGAGCTAGGTGGAGATAGAAAGCCAGAGGAAAAGGCCATCTGCCTGATAGTTTGGTCTAAGTTGCTGAGAGAAATAAGTCATTCCTTTTTGCAGTCTAATGCTATTAGGTATCAGCTTGACAGGTCCAAATTTCTCCACTCCCCCATATCTATCATATTCCAAGATATAGATTGCATTTATACGTTCCGCATCCAAAATCGAGCCTCATGGTTCAAGAGTTTCATCAACAGACAGTGTGTGCTTGACGATACATTTCTATGCATGTCAGGACAATAGATGATTTGCTATGACAATAAACAAATCCAATAAATGTGATGCATGAAGTAAAACAGCAATGCGAAAATGTAACTGACGTCCGCTGAAGAATTCCTCCCTCCCCTCCTGATGATTTGTTCAATATATAGATATTTATTTCATTAGATATCAAGCAAAATATCCTGGAAATGAAAACAAATGAGCTGTCAAGAAGATTGGGGCGGAGGAGAGAGAGAGACAGAGCATGCCGTCTCTCCAATAAGTGTGTGTTTATGTGTGTGAGAGATAGAGATAGAGAACATTATGGGGGTAATTTTTGCCACAACGCACACACAAATGCATTTGTCTGCATCCGCCCGTATACGTCCCTCTATATTTTGAACATGTCTGTGCATTGACACGTTCTTTATAAAACTTCTCCATCCTGTGTTACCATATATTATGCACACGAAGCGAGGCAGTAAATGAACTCTAATAATAATAATAATAATAGCACAGTCGATACAGCGGATCAGCAACCACATGTTTTATAGCCTTAAAGTTGCTTCTCCTCATACATGTAGTGAGCTGATGTTTCTAAACTTCTCTTTATTTGCGGCCAGTCGTTTACCGGGGTAGTGACACTTTTTGCCCGTTGGTGGCACACATCAGCATCTCAACATTTGCAGGTCTAAACCATAGACTGTGAATACTAGACAGAGCTGCCGGGTCTGCAAAGTGAAACCTTAGACATGCAGTCTTTCTAATTACCCAGCAGGAAGTGACTCCACTGGTTGCAAAAAGAAGTCTGACTGTATGTTAATCTTGTAAGAAAATTACCCCACTTCTCACTTGAGTTCTTGCATCGGTATACAGTTTCCTAATGTGTTCATAGTCTTGATTGCTAGTTTCAAGTCTTCCTCAATACAGTCATAATTTTATTTTGTAAATTATGGCTCCGTTTAGAGGAAAATAGACAATAAAGCAGGGTTTTCTTTAGGGCGTGGCTACCTTGTGATTGAGAAGTTGCTACCACGGTTACTACCTCCCGTTCTCAGTCAGATCCACGTATAATCTCCCAATCGCCAACCTCTCGTTCAAATTCGGTCGTTTCTGGCTCCAAAACAAGATGGCGACGGCCATAATGCTAAACTCGAGGCTGCAGTGTGATTTCAGGTGCTTCCCTAATTTCAACGAGACTCTTGATATCATGTTTGTATCCGTAAGCGTAGTAAGTTATTGTGTTAACAAATGACAGATGGATGGACTCGTGCCACATTTGGTAATGTTGAGCAAACAATTGTGGAGACGCTAGGAGGAATTATTTATGTTCCGCACAGTTACTGTATGCATTTCCCAGTCAGCTAAGCCACTTTCTGAATCTAAATCTGAAATCTGGAATACGCAAAAGTGCTGATTTTGTAGAAACAGTACTTAATCTAAAACCCTGTGTTTTCTCTGTCTAGCTTGAAATCCCTTTTTTTCAAAAATGATTATGACCACTTTCACCGAGCAAAGGGGCCCCGAAGGGTCCTGTGAAAAAATAGAAATTAGATTTACAATGCAAACTGACATTTTTGGTTATTGCGCCCCAAAAATCACACACAACATATGCCACAGGGTGCTTATTTTAGCAGTCGATGACAACAGTGTATTCTGCCGTGCTATGCACCTGTGAGGCACAATTTAAGGAAGCCAATTTGGTAGTTGATGGTAGAGCTTCATAACAACAAAATTGAAATACATTTATCCAAGCAGGGCAGGGAAAATAAAAAAGGAAAAGGAAAAAAGCAAGAAGTAAATTGTTCATTTCACAAAGGTAACATTTAAATTTCCTCCTCAATGGATTATTCTTCCAAAACAACAACCTGCTGCTCGCACGTGTGATGTTGCTTCATCCAGTGAAGGAAGTGCTTATTATGGTGGCAACACATTTTACACTTGTGATAATGGTCAGGGCAGACAAACCTGTTACATCCTCTTCACATATTAATAATAAAAAAGGAATGCTTTGAAAAACAGCAGGTCAAGTCAGGTTTCCATGTCAGGAACCATAAGGTGAGCGATGTATTATACATTGCATCTACAGTAGTTAGTGACATTGGAAGATGTCTTCAGTATATAATTTATTTCCTCATACATGATGTAGAAGCTATGTTGTGGAAACCTTTCCAGGGGTTCATTATTTCAGCGATGCAGGGCCTCTGTGAAAAACATGTGATATAAGTAGATCTGATCGTTCAGACGAGCCGGGATCAAAGGGTGAGAATTGAGGCTGAGGAAGTCCTGTATGTGTTTCTGCCTCAGGCCCCCGAAACACTATGGCTGTCCCGGATCATGAAATGTTTCAGTAGAATCACATCTTCTAAAAAAAGTGCTGATTGACCCTCTAGCCTAATTAAAGCGCACCATCGCCAATAGAGAGCAGATAAGACAGCTTGGCTGTCAGTGTGACTGACAGGGTTAGGCTCTCCCCCTGCAGTCACATCAGCACTACAGAGGCCATGCATACAAAGAGCACACGACAGCACCGAGAGCGGAAAAGCTCTAAGTTTAGCATCTTGCCTCCTATCAAGAATCGGCTCCAACTAATAATACGGAAGTGGTAAAATATAAAAGTACACCAGTGACATGCTTTAGGGCTTATGTATTTATTTATGCATTTGCAACAGCAATTCCCCATCTCATAACTGTTAACACTGCAGTTTTTTCAGAGTAAAGAGACGCTCTGCACTGGAGTATATGCAAAATGAAGCTGCTGGCTGATGTCACATGTATAGAGCAAATCTGAATCCACTTTCTTCAAGGTCCCTGTAGGTCGAGGCAGGTGAGTGCTCGAGCGCACCCTATATTCACCCTACAGCTCTCAGTGTTCGGGCCGGGGAAAAGCTGACATGCAGGGTGGCCTGTAAGCCTCTTTTGTCCATGTGCAGCAAAGTCATCTGCCAGCTCAGTTGCTCTGGCAGACAAAGCTTCAGAGAGATAGCCCATATTCTGGTACATCCTCACTCTCTCTTGAGCTGGAGTTGGGCATGGCCCCCTCGCTCTGTATCTCCTAAGCCTCGTCCCTTTCATTTCTCTCTCTCTCTCGTGCTCATGCGGCCTTTTCACATTTCCTCATCATCTTTCTCTGTGGCATTTCTCTTTATTTTCTGTTTGTTTGTTTCCACATGTATATTACTGTTTCTGTGGTAGTTGAGCATTATTTCATAACCTTCAAGTATTATCTGACCCTTTTTCTTCCATTGCTGCTTTGCCTGTCAGTCAACCTTTCCCACTGTCTTTTCCCAGGTAGAGGTTTTTTATTTCAGCGTGAGTTTTATATTTTGCAATATTGCAGAGGTGAGGAGGTGAGAGGATATTGGTATTGTACTCTATATTTAACACAATCAGATCAGGAGGGGCAGGATATCACATGGGGCTCAGTTTGGCTCAGTGTGTAATGAAGTTTGTTGTCTCTTGCTATAGTCAATTTTGTCCTTCCATATGAGGAAAAAAGAGGCAATTACTCGAGAGCAACCATGAAGGCTAATGAGTTACCATGAAGGTAACTCATTAGCCATCCAATATAATCACAAGGTGATGTGTGAGAAAGAAGAGAGATGGAGATAGCGAGGCAGAAGGAGAGGGACAAGAATCAGACAAAGAGAGAAAAAAAAATATGTCAGTGAGATGATACGAGAAAGAGCTACTGTGCTTTGAGGAAAGAGAGAGAAACTGTGCGTTTAGAGGGAAGAGGTGGGGGTTGGTTGAGGGGGCTGGCCAAGGGGGTGTGTCCAACATTACCCTCATGAATCAGTGTCAGCGGAGCGATGAGAAAATAATTAAGAAACAGGCTAGCGCTGTGTTAAATACTGCCAAAGGTAAAAGGCCCATTCTACTGGATAGAAACACAATCTGGACGGGGAAAGAAGAATGGCAATAAATGGGATAGAGGGAAAATGGGGGGGGGAGGGGGGGGAGGTGAAAATCCATATCATAACGGATGCCAAAACGCCCTTCAGATGGCATTATGAGGGGAGACAATATAAATAGCACTGCCATATTGTAAATGTTTATATACAGTAGCTACGTATATACACGTTGCGCAGCAGTTTCAGGATTTATGACCGCGGCCGTAATACACTGAATTCAACACAAGGCTGTGAGTAATATTTCACATTTGTTATCATATCGAGTGTAAATTTGCTGAGACGTATATGGTGGAGATAAACAATTTTTTGAGCAATTTCTCCTTCTATTCTTCAGCCTTGCAGCTGTTCTGTTCTGAGGTTGGGAGGGTGGAAGCCATCAGCCGCGCTATGAGCTGACTGAACCCGTGCAGAACAAACACGCGTGCCAACAGTTGCACCTACACACCTCAGAGGTTTTTTAGCATTTGAGTTTACGGGTGGACCCCAAGTCAGAGGACTGTAATTGTACGTTTAAGGCTTCCAGCAGGGGCCGAGATGCAGCTGAAATCCCCCCCCCAGCCAGCGGCGCAGAGCAGAGCAGCCATTAGATCTCACTGATGCATAAAATCCGTGGAGCTCTTTGGAGAATATTGGAGTGACGTACAGGAGGTCCTGTGCATGCATGTGCAGATGTGTGGGTGAGTCTTTTTAGGTGTCATATGTGATAGCCATCATCCTTTCTGCCAGCGGCACAGAGAGAATTCATGATCGCTGGTCTCTACCCCCCTCCCCCCCCGAGATGGAATCGACTCGGTTTGTGTGCGTGAAGGAAATGTGAACGGTTTGAATGCAGAAGCTCACTCCCCGTGAGGCTGCATGTTCTCTAACACATTATAGTTTGATCTCGAGCTCTTTGGCCTGACTAATACGCTATAGGGCTCGTGATGCAACAGTTGCCAACCGCAACCTCCCACTCACTACAGCGTTGTTTGTTTGTAGAAAGTGTTTCAGTGGCCTTTTGATACCATATATTTGTATGTATGCAGCATGTCCTCTATACGATTGTGCCTGTTGATAAAGCTACTTGTATTTGCAGGCTGTTCTATTTCTCTTGTGAGCGCGTGTGTTTATATAATTTTATGGTTGCATTGTGTGTAGCTGCCTGCATGTTTACAATACGTATGCATATATGAGCAACCTTGTGTCAGTGTGCTTATGTGTACTTACATGTATGCGGAAACCCTGAGGCGTAATCCATCCCAGAGGAGTGCTTAGTGAAAGATGCGCTGCTTTTGCAGCACGGCTATCAAGGCCCTGCACACAGTGCTCAGTGGCATTTTTACTGATGGCTTTTATGGGTCGCAGCCAAGCTGCCAATGAGCAGCCTTGACACCAAAATAATGAAACCATGACATGAAATCAAGCTGGCGTCAGTGTAGGTGCTGCTTGAGTTAGAGAAGCAGGTCCCTGAAGCTGCTATAAAGGGAACGTATCTAAAGTGAATTATAGTCTGAATATATGCAGAACAAGGCTGGGGACTTTACAGGCAACTTGGCAAGCATCACAATGAAATATGGTATTTTTACCATTCATATATGATGACATGTAGGCGCAGCTTCTGTAATTCTTTATTCAGTCATATATGTTTCAACAGAAGTCAATATTGCATTGCTTTGTTGTTGAAATTACACAACAGGGAGCGCTGGGTTTGATGGCATTATTTTTATTTTTTTTGTGGGAACAACAGTACTGTTTTCTATGCAATGCTGTTTCCAAGCAACATCTCCAAAGTTGTGAGGGGAAACAGCGCTAATAAGCTACCTCATTAGGGCCGGTTCATGGTAGGCCTTATAGTTTGTGCTGTCAACTCTGTGGGTTAGCATGCCAACTTCAAAAGACAGCTGCAAATACAGCGCTATACACACAGGAGTGCTAATTTACTTCAGGAATTGGTAAACAAAGTATTCTTTCTCAACTGAAGGTGTGCCGGTGGACCCTACGAGCTGCGTTCTGTCTCCAGCGTAATGACAAAATGCGTCCCCTCGCCGGTGATATCGTAGCACATAAAAGACTCATTATTCAGGAGTTCATTCGGCGGGGTTGTCTCACCCTAAGGCTGTGCCGAACCTCACACCTCAGCCACTCCTACCGCTGATCCTGCACTGTACACACCCATACACACTCCTGTGTACTGTACGATGTGTACGCGTACATACACACATCCATTCTCGCCATCTCATTAATGCAAACACAACTCTAGTTAGATCCCTATATGTAATAAATTGGATTAAATTCCACTGGCTAAGCACTGTGATCTCTTAGGGTTAATTAATTTCATTCCATTCTGTCTGTGTTTCTTATGCTTGAACACATGCTGACACTGTTATTGTGTGGCATCCTGCTCATTGGAGAAGCATAATGGGCTTGTGAAGGAGAGAGAGGAAGCCAGAGTGTTTGGTATTCCGGCTACAAAGTGATTTTGATTCCTTCTTTCTTTCTTTTGACGTGGAAGTGCGCTACAGCAGCTAGCTAGCTGTAATATGGTGGATCCTTCCCCTCCTCACAGCCTCTCTCCGGCTCTTATCTTCCCCTCCAAATGAGAAAACCTGGATGGCTTCTCAGGGCCCCTGTTTCTGCCTGGATGCTATCTCATTTGGTTTTAATATATTTATCCATTCATTATTGTTCTCTTTTATCGGCTGGCTAATATTGTTCATAATTTGTCCTTATCTCCAAGCCTGACAGTCAAATTTACACTCCGGCTCAGCAGACAGAAGGAGAAATGACCCTTTTCCAACCCCTCCTTCCCTAACTCCTCTCCTCCCTCCATCCCTCTCCTCCTCTCCAAACTCCAATGAAACATGACTGACAGCCCGCTGTATAAGTAGTTGTCATAGCAACCTCCCCATCCCTCTGACAAGTGCTTTTTCTCTATAGCACGCTCTCTCCCTCTGTCACAATAACTCTCTCCCTCCTTCCATCCCCTCTCTCCCTTGCTGTTGCAACGATTGAGAAAGAGACAGACAGAGAAGGGAAATTTGAAAACCAGAGAGCACCTAAGGCAGTCGGTATGCTTTCCTTCCCCGCATCGCCCCACATTCCCACTCCTCCCCCCTTCTCGTCTCCTCCCGCCCTTCCCCTTTCCTCATCCTCGCCACCCCTCATGATGATTTACCAACTCCTATGGTGCACCTCTTTCATCCATCCCGGCTTATCAAGGACTGCAGGACTGTATGCACATCAACTTACAGTATGGGCACTTCGTTCTCACTCTCCTCCAAATTCACTCTCTCCCTCATTCTTTCTCAAAATCTCTGCTCCCCCTACAGTAGCTCCCTCCTTTTCTTTCTTTCTCTTGTTGCTCCAAAAACTCCTACCCTGCCCCATTTCCATTCAATACGTCTCATTTCACTGTCAAAATCCTCAGCGGTCTGCAGTGTAATCATACAGTAAAGAGTCTCCTGTGCGGCACCGTGCCGCAGAAAGTATGTACAGCATGCTGTAGGGATAGGAGATCCTTCAAACTTTCTGTGGAAATTAACATTATGTAACGAATGAAGTAATTTGCGAGCGCATTCATAGGAAGGGAATTACAGCTGTATTGTTTTATCATGCACATGCTGTAATGGTCGGACTACAGCATGAAGAATTGAGATATGAAATATTACTGATTTAATTTGCTTTTTGCGCAGTGACTCAAAGACTTCACACAGGGCCAACGCGCTCACACTGAAAAAGCTTATATTGATTAGAAAGGGTCAAAATGGATGCAGTAATCTTCAGTATGTATAAGCAGGCAGCACACTGCCATTTCATTATTCTGGAGTTTAATTTCCAATGCATTTATTCCAAACAAGCATCTGTTTAGTAACTCAGAGTAAATTAAACATGATGGGGGGTGAATTTCAGGATGCCAGTGGTGTGTATCACAATGAAGTCGCATACAGTCCTCTGCCACAGTGAGCTGTAAATGCATCTCAATGCCAGCGTGCCGCACAGTTTTCACAGTTAACTTGCCGGTGGTTATTAGAGCCCCGAATTGTTTAGGTGATGGCATTTCACTGTAAACACCGTGGAGGAGGAGGGAGTCGCTCTAATTTAAGATGGCACTTGTGTTGACTGGGCTTTGTTTGTGTGATGTAAGCAAGAAAAAACAGCTCATAATTTCTTGTCTTATTTTGTATTCATCTATACAGTAGGAGCCATTTACCACAGGTGAGTAGCTGTAACAGAGAGATGATTCAGCTGTTTTTGAAGGCTGCGTGAGAGAGAAAAGGGTAATCCAGAACAGCATTTTCTGCTAATCATGTTTTAACCTCTCAGCCTGGCAGAATATTTCAGGGTTGCAGTTAAATTCGCAGAGCTAAAAACACGATTCAGTCAGAAACATTCTTGTCATCGCTTCGTATTAATTATGTTAAAACACAGTTGACTTTGGCTCGATAGTCCAGTTCAAAATAGTTTTCCTGTCCGATGAGTAAGCCATCTTCGCTCAGGGTGCAGAAACAGGTCACTCCCATTCCAGACCAAGCGGGCCCTGTCAAACTTTGTACCTACTTCCATCAGACTCGTTCATGACCCTATTTATTATTTATTTATGGACATTTTTAAGCACCAAGGTTACGCAAAGATATGCAACTATCTGGAGAAAGAGACCTGAGAGTTGAGCCTCATCCCCCAGGTCATCAAATAATGACGCTTTTGGTTGACAGCTTCGGGTCTGATGCCAACCTGAAGCGTCAGTGTTTGGCATCATATTTGTGAAAGGTAGACGCCTCGAGCAGAACCGGGCTCTGGGTGGGCGGCTGTCTTGACCAGTTTACTTCTACACTTTGTCGTCTGTCTGGTTACGTGTTGTGTGTGCACGCTTTTACGCAAATTAAGTTTCCTCGCAATAAATAAAAGTATTTTGATTGATTTTGTTTGATTATGTTATGCAGTGAATATCAGGTCAGTGGGAAAAGCTTTACTGGAGTTCAGGCAAATACTGTTGTTTGGTTTGACCTGCATATAATGGATTATTTATTGTAGTTTGGAGAGAAATATTATACCGCATGTACTGTATTGCGTTATTGATATGAATCCATAGAGATCCCTAATAAGACCAAATTCATTGGAGCTCAAAGGAGTCTGGAGTCTGACTTTGCCGTCAGAACAAACGTGCCAAAACTCCAGTAAAAGACACGTCACGATAAAGATTTGGATTTCACAATCTGTGTAAATATACATGCCAATGAGGAAACCCCTCAGAGAAATATCATATATACCCAGCTTTCCATTTTAGTAGAATAACAAACATACGAAGCAGGATTAATGGTGGCGCATCGCAGCGTCACAGTTAAACCAGCTTCTGTCTTTTGTATTTGTCTACACAGGGTGCGTTCAGGCAAAGTATTGAGCGTAAGTCATCTGTGTTTTAGCAGCACTCACAGCCCAACGCACATCCATTGTAGTTGTGCTCGCAAAATAGAAGGAAAATACGCTTCGGGTCAGGTTTAAATGCATATCGCCGGAATAAAATGTGAGCCATTATGCGGCCCGTGCAGACAGCTAGATTGATTGAAACAGGGGCATATACAGAATGTTCTGTCATGACGCGCGTGGGACCGGCGACTGAAAAATGCAGCTGAAAAGCCTCCTGTGTAGAGGCTTGTTAGCAGCACAATAACGTAAATCAAAAATAGTGAAAGCTGAGGTGGTGAGCGGTGGCTGGAAGTCAGCGACAAAAGCAGTTTGGAACAGTCGTGCTGATTAAAGTTGAGGTGGTGATGATTTGTGTGCGTTTTTTTTGTGAATCAGTTAGTCCTCAGAAAAACACACATTAGACAGCACCAGTCTAAAGAACAGCTGCCCCGAAGACAAGTCATTTCATTGTTATTACGGCGTAGTTAGCTGTGGTCATGGTGGGGCATCTGTCATCTGTAATCCTCCATGTCAGCCTGAGATGACATCTTAGTTAATGTAATTTTGTTCTCTCCCTCCCTTTCTCCCTCCCTTGCTCCTTTTTTCTCTCCCCCTTCAGACATGTGTAAATGGCTGTAGGTGTTTTGCACTCTCTGTGTGTGTCTGTTTGCGCACAGCCTGCGCTGCAGTGTTGTAGATAAATGAGATAATGTTTCAATTGGCTATGAACACAACACCTAAACTCCCAAGGTAGCGTTTTAGTTGAGAGCGGCCACAGCAGAGCCCTAGACGGTGGAACAGATCTCCTCGATGATCTGTTTTCATGCGTTGTTAGCTTGTTTTTCAAAGCGCACTCACGTTGCAGAACACGCACTCCATCACTCTCTCAGCCACAGATGAGAAACTCTTTCTTCCACTGTAGTCTGCTCCTGCATGTGTGTTCAGATTAGCAAATCCAGCCCCCTGAACATGGCTCCAGTTTGTAAAGCTTTTTTGCGGAGCTCACTGAGACCCAGTATCACACAGGAACGTGATATATAGTGGCCAGTGATCCTTTTATACTTGGAGTCTTATAAATATTATTCCATTCAGCTGGAGAGGTGACGTGCCAGTTTGCAATCTTTCAGCGGAAGGATGGATGTGGCGTCATATTTTAGGACGAGCCACATAGTGCCGGGCTGCTCGCGGGGTGATCGCCAGGGCGAAGCTCATATGAAATTGATAAAGGTCATGCATTAATTCAAAACTTGTCAGATTCTCATCATCTACTTGACGATGGTAGTTACAGCCAAAGTGCATGAGGGACGCAAAGGGCGCGACGGCGGTTGCTTGGTGGTCCTGCGTGCCGTGTGTGGCTCTCCAGCTGTATACAGGAGCGTATATGAGATGTGGTCTGGAGGCATTCAGGGGAATTTGTGCAGCCCGGCCCCTCCCCCCCTTCCTTGACTCATCTCCCACATCCAACCTCAGAATTTATATTCTCCCTCCAGCAAAAGGAAGGACCATCTTGGCCTTTCATTTTCCAGTTCAGGGCTTTCCTTTTTTTGCAGATAAATGCTCTCCAATCCACCCTGACAGATGTCACATTGCATCACTTCCATTTTGATACATAGCCTCTGATCCTGCCACTTGCAATAAGGAGCCAGCACCAGGGACGCCCCTCCCTAGACAACGCTCTGACACGGGTGATTATTTTAAAGGTGCATCATTGGTGGTGCTGAGTGCCGAAACCCTAGCTGGGCGCCGCGTTCGCATACACTCGCTGCCGTGCCCGCTGCAGGAATGTGGGTATCGGCTTGTGTCTGGGTCAGGGGAAACGACAACAACACGACACACTCAGTAGTCGTCACAGGTCACCCTGACACTGTGCAATACCTCTGGCAGCGATTTATGCCGCTCTCAACCTCTTCCCAGCAGCAGCCGCTAGTCCTGTCTCTCGCTCAGTCTCTCCGCTGTGACTTCACAGGTCAGAGTTGGAGAAACAATCTGTATAAAGGGAAGGTTTTAGTGCTTCTGCTGCCAGCAGAGACATGCAGCACTGTAGCATTAATCATACAAGGCCAGAGTACATCAGTAAACACAGTGTGTCAGGTCAAGGTAAAGATCAGATCCCACAGCATTTAACAGGACTCAATAGCATACAGGCTATCTATTGAAAAGTCAGCGTTATTCATGGCATGTCTCCCAGCCTTCGTTGCTCGCAGGAGAGACACACCATTGTTCACTGAAGAGCACACTGAAATATTTCTCTGGCTACACAAAAAACACTGGATCAGCAGCAATTAGTAGAGTAAGAGAGAGATAAAGAGAGGGAGGGAGGCAGTTGAAAAAGAACGAGGGGGGAAAAATGTAGAATCAGCGAGAGAAAAAGAAAAGCAGAAAAGAGAGAGGGGAGAGGGAGATGAATAGAGAAAAAAAGGAAAGAGAGACCAAGAGAAAGAGTGGGTAAAATAGAGAGAGAGAGAGGGAGAGAGCGTGAGTTTCCAGCCAGTACAGTGTGGTGTGTAGGAGGTTGGAGCTGCCTGGAGCCCCTGGTGCTTTTAAAGGACCAAAGACTTGCTCATTGTCTCGGGTCTCTGTGCCTCTGTGTGTGTGTGTGTGTGTGTGTGTGTGTGTGTGTGTGTGTGTGTGTGTGTGTGTGTGTGTGTGTGTGTGTGTGTGTGTGTGTGCAGAAACCTCTTCATTAGTCTTCCCATTGCTCTTCCCTGCAGCCCCTGACCACCCACTTACCCCCAGCAGCCATAGTATATGTGCACATATGGGACTGAACCCAGTTATACAAGAGATTAAAATGATCAGTCTTGGGGAAAAAAAAGAGAATACAATGCGACTCAAGCCAAAGCAGCGCTAAATAAACTGGACAGTTACTCAACTGTATCAAGGCTCTGTGAACAAACGTCTGTGTTTGTTTCTGTAGAAACCGAGACTTCTTAAATTAGACCCAAAAAAAAAAGAAAAAATGATGAGGTTTCACTCACTGTATAGCCTCAAATTGGTTTCATAATTGAGGTCAAAGTTATAATTTAACCTTTTGTCTCATTGTTTGTTCCAGAAGACAGGAAGTTGTTTGTCGGGATGCTGAACAAACAACAGACCGAGGAGGACGTCTACCGCCTCTTCGAACCCTACGGAGTCATTGAGGAGTGCACGGTCCTAAGAGGTCCTGACGGAAACAGCAAAGGTAGGAGCCATGATACAGTTGTCAGCATTATTTAGGTCACTGGCAGAGTAGTGACAGTGTGTGTGAGCGTCTACGTCAGCCAGGATATGTGAAATATATGTGACATATGCAGCAGATATGGGTCAAAAAGCATTTCCGTGTAATTACAAACATTTTCACGCTGCGCTGTTTGATGTGCTAGTCGGCTGCAGGCAGTGACAAAAATGTTAAGCCTAAGGCATCAAATACAGTTTGATTGATGTCTGACTTTCATAATTAGGAACTATGAGAGACTTTAAGTGGAAAATTAGTTGGTTAGACTTTTTCCTTTTGTTTAGTTTGAAGAGAAATGATCGTAATTGTTTTTGTGGCAGCAGACCCTCAGAAATCTATCTTTTTAATTATTTTAAAGGAGATAATAGTGGATTTTTGTCTCTGTTTGAAGACAGATAGGGAAATTTGCATAGCTGTGGATAAAATCTGGATAAAATCCAAAGGCCAGATGCAAAACCAGGACTCTCCACTTGCATGGTAACCACCAGCAAAACAAGACACCCCATGTCTCATTGTTATCCCATGAAACATAGCAATGATTTTTAAAAAAACACACGCGGTAAAGCTTTTCTATTATGGTCCTTGCAATAAGCAACAGTGAAAAGGTGTTAAACCATGGGCTGGTTGAATACTCGTTTCTGATTGGCTGCAGGGTTTTTAATTAACTCATGATAAACGGACACCTCTGGAACTACTAAGTACTACTGAAGGAGCTCCAGTGAAACCGTTCATCATTCTAGATTAATGTGCTATAGCCTGTATCTAAAATGAGTAGCATTGGCATCAGCTGGCTGCAGACACCTCGATGTTTGGAATAAATTAAATGAAAAGAAGTCTGAAAAATCTTATTAACAATAGCGTCAACAGCTGATCGGACTAGTTTATCTCCCGTTGTCAAGTAGTATCTAAGGTACGTCCTATTTGCTAGAGCAGTGAGCAACCTTTTCATGAGAATCTTATGGGATTGTAATTACAGTTCCAGCTATTAGTCAAGCCCTCAGGTGTGCTAAGGAATCAGAGTTATAGCTTGTGAAAAACGTTATATATTGATCGCAAAAAGCATGAAAACATAAATTAGTTGCACAACGGGTAGTTCTGGTCTCCACGTCACCCATTTATTCCTGATAATGGACACTTCATCGAGCATTATCCCTTACATAGGACTCGTATATAAATGTTTATAAAAGTCTTGAAAGATTTTTATAGTTGATAAATGCATCACAAACACATTTAATGAGTTTAAGTTACATAACTATTATGTCACTCTTCACCATAAGCTGTTTTTTGTTGTTTCTTTATTAAGATTCATACATATTTTATCATGCGTTTACTAAGCATTAGTAACTGTTAATGGGCACTGTTAACAGTTACAGCCTATTAACAGTGAGAATGCTGGTTAATGAGTCCATTATTGTGCACTTTTCTCACAGATTTCGGGGGGTTGCCTTTATTCGATAGTACAGCTTAAGATAGACAGGAAGGACTAGAAAGAGGGGATGATAATGTTAATAAGCATCGTAAAAGGATGTTAATAAGCATCTTGCAAGCACTTATAAGAGACCTATTACCTAACACTTAGTACAAGGAGCTTAATATAAAGCCTGAACAAGAAGGCGAGTCATTTTAAAATGCTGACTGTGCCATCACAAACACTTCCTCAGCATATGTCTCACTTTGGAAACTCCTTTCCATCACAAAGCCGCGATTTCTATTCTGCCACTAAGCGTTAATCTGAGGGACTCTTTCCTATGGATGCACTGCATGCCCTTACTGTAACTACTGTAGTGTTGATATCTCGCAGGCCTTTTTTCAGAAAGCCGAAAAAACTTTTGAAGACATCCGTTCCCTCTGACATGCGGCAAAGAGCAAAGGGACTAGTGGTTTTTCATGTCTCTAAAGCCTATTCCCCAGCCAGCGCTTATGGAAATTGTTGTGGAATTATATCTAAGGGGGTTTGAAGCCCGAGCGCTCTTACTCTGCAGTGGTTTGGAGGAGGAGGGAAAGATGGATGTCAAAACAATTCAAGTGTCCCCTCTGTGAGGACGGGGACAGCCAAGGGAAGTTGCCAGTGGTGGAGAGTACATCCCCCTCAAGTACAATTTTGACGTACTTGTACTTTACTTGAGTATTTTCGTTTTATCCTACTGAATACTTCTACATTTGAGAGGCAAATTATGCACTTTTTACTCCACTACACTCATATGACAGCGGTAGTTACCAATTAATTTGCAGAATCATTTAGGCATAAACCCTGATGTTGCGTCACGCTGTAGATCAAGCTACCCTTAAACTGAGCCCCACCTCCACCAACCGCACCATTAAACAATGCTTGCACATAAAGGCACCAATAATTATAATCAAGAAACATAATGTATTATTCTGAATGTTCTGCATGATATATTTAATGCTAATGCAGAGATAAGGGGCTGTTTACACTACAATACTTTTTTTGTTGCGTCTTGGCCGTTCACTCACACGACAACCGCCTTTTGTGGGTCTGAAAAACGCAAACTTTTGAAACTGAGTGGAGTTCAGTCTTTTGAAAACGCCGCCCCCGCTGTCTTCATGTAACCAGGCAATACCCAAATCCTCTGACAACCACAGCCCCACTTTGCGCATGTGTATTACGTTTTCTACGGTGGTACCATTGGTGAAAAATAATGGAAATAACATTTTTTCCGATCTATCGAAAATGTCTAATTTAATGACTATTTGTCTTTTTGAAAACCATGACCCATCCCTCCACCTGCTGGCCTTTCATGCATTCTACAGTATTTTCAATCGTTTTTGCAGACTCATGCGCACAACGATCGTTTCCACAACGTTGTCGTGTGAATGACATTTTTCAAAACGCAAACCTTTCCCACTTTTAGTAAAACTGTTATCATTTAAATGGGGCCTAAGTCAAGTCGTTCAGTTGAAACGTTTATTATAATAAAAAAAATGAAGCTCCCTAACCTGTGAGTTGCACAGTTTCAATTTTTATTTTACCCATTCCAATTCAATCTTTTATTTTAAAAGAGGTAGGCAATGCATGGCTTGCAGAGTTAAAGTTAACTGCATTATTATAGCACCATATAGTTTGTATGACTGTAGCAAAGTCCTTGTACAGGTCATGCCGAGCTCTAGCTCTTTTCTATCCATATCTCAATAGGGGGTTGTGGTTTGACAGCTGAATGGGCATCTTGATTGGCTGGTGTCCACAGGGGTAAGCCCATTAAGAGTGGAAGAATGGCAGGGCGGCTGGGTCAAGCAGGATAGATGATAAGAAGAATAAAGTATGAAAGATTAAATAAGAATAGAAAAGAAACTTAAAATGAAATGAAATTAGGTGAAATAGGGTATAATTATGAGAGGGCACGGTGGCTCAGTAGTTAGTACTGCCGCCTCACTGCAACAGAGCCACGTTCAGTCCTCACATGTTTCCTTGTGAAGAGTTTATGTGCTGTTTTTGTTCATTTGGGTTTCCTCTGCCATCTTTAAGTTTGATAAATTCACTCAAGAGACAAGCAAAAGCAGTGTTGGGCACTGTGTAGTCTGCACACATGTATCATTGAGACCGCGTGTTCATTTTTACGACTGATCATTTGTACTAGTTTGTCTCAGCCTTCAACCCAGCGCATCCAAAAAAACTAAATGGATAAAGTATAATTCATGTTTTAATATAAATTCAGGCAGTTAGTGACATTGGCAGTAAGTGCCACAGTGCTGAGGATTGAATTCTTTCTGAAGGAGACAAAGGGTACAACGTTGAATCAATTTCTGGAATATTTTTCAAGATTTTCCAGAAATGGGGGCCGCACATCGGTGTAGTCATTTTATAATTAATGTGCAACAGCTCAAAAGCGATCCTCCACTTGTTCACCGTATCTACTCCTCACAATATTCCTCAAGGACATTAGAGCTAAGAGTGTTGGTTCTGTGGTTTCCTGGCCTTTGGACATGCATCTTCTTATTCACAAATATTGATCATAACATCCTGTTGTGGGAACGATAAACTGCACTGAATTCTCAAATGAAGCGGTTTTCTATTTGAAAACATTACGAGTTTAGCCAGTTTAGCTACTATTTAATATGCACAGACAGGCATGTGGTGCTAAATAGCATGCTTTTCTGCTTCATCAGTGCAATCTTTAGCCTGCAGCTTCTGCCTGCTTGTCTGCCTGCCTAATGCCCGGAGTGGGGCAGCCTGCTGTGCAATGAGAGCCTCTCACTGCACAGTGATTTCTGCGGTGTCAAATATAATTCAACATCCTTTATTAATATACGGTAGGCTTTTAAACCGACTTGATTGATTACATTTACTGCATATATACACCATGTGTTTGTGTGTCTGTGTCTGTGTGTGTACCTGCATGTGTGTGGTGTGCATCTGTTCTCTCTTTCAGGTTGCGCCTTCGTCAAGTTCTCCACACATACCGAGGCTCAGTCTGCAATCAGTGCCCTCCACGGCAGCCAGACCATGCCAGTGAGTACAGCTCCCTCCCTCACATATAAAAAACACAGAAACATACACACACCAGGCAACATCCATCACGTACAATCACAATAGCTATGTGCGGTCCATCACTCTGGATTCAGAGCTTTTAACTCCAGGTTTTGACCCCCAACTTCAAGGTTTTAATCAACGTACAGAAAAAGTGCAAGTATCCTCATAAATATTCCAGCTTTAAAAGCAGATCCGACCAGAAACCTTCTGTCTGTGTAATTAACGTGGTGCTTTTTTTTTTCTTTTTCTTTTTTAAAAAAACATCCAAATCTAATTTCCAGATAAAACTGTTTAGAATGATAATTGAATTTTGGGTGAGTCATCAATCAGTAGTTCTGCTTGCATAATCAGTGAATATAACTCCAGTGTGAGATTACATTTGCTCGTTATATAAGCACACCGTGTCCTCTGAATTCTCTCTGTATTGGATTTACTATGAGCGTAGAAGCTGTACCGCTCATTTGTATGTGCCTCGTGTTTAGGCATGGTCCCTGTATACCTGATGGTGTCAAAATAAAAGCTACTTACTCCGCACTCCAAACCTGAATAGAGTTATTCTCTGTGACATCCGGCAAGCAGACCGAGAGTCACGTCCCATATTATACAGTGGCATGAAGTGTACTCTGCTTTTATCCTCATTTTTGTTTCGGGAACTCTCGCCTCTGAGAAGCAGGGACCCTGAACTCTCTGCCACCCTATCTCACAGATGTCGCGTTTCACTGTATGATTTCATTATTAATGGTTGCCAATGTGTGGCTCAAGAGAGGAGAGCAGAGAGAAGCATGGAAGCCAGCTGTGCCGTTTTGGCGCAACCTCAGAGTCAATCTAAGTGCAAATGACTGCAGGTCATGAGGAAAGACTCTGGATGTCCATTCTCCATAGATACCCTCCGTCTCTGTTGCTCCATCCCCCCTATCTCTGCTAGTTCTCTGCCCTCACTCGTCTCTCTTTGGCAGCCTCTCGGGATATTAGGCAATAGACTTGTTTACTCCACCTTTCACCACATTGGCTGCTGAATTATTCATCTAACTATAAGCAGGGGGCAGAAGGAAGGGGAGGAAGAGTTGGAGAGGGAGTGAAAGATGGGGAGAGAGAGAGGCAAAGGGAGAATGAGTGAATGGACAGGATTTATACCTCCTGCTCTGGTAAATTGATTATAGAAATCTGATCAGCATCTCATATCCTGTGGCTGCTGAAGGAGAGGGCACAGTGTGCCTGCCTCGCTGAGATTAGCGGACCACCGGTGGACAATTACGCCTCAGCAGGACGGTGCTATTCAGAGCAAAGTGTCCATCAATGTAGCCAAGATCCTGGAATAAACCTTGGACCATACATCCTGTGTCCATTTCAGTTAATGTTGATTGCAGTTGAGTCACAGCTGCAAAGCGAAATCATGTACATTGATGGGATGAATGAATAAATAATCGTTCATTTACAACACGTAAATAAAGAAGTAGAACGGAAGAAGAAAGACCATTGACCGCTACAGTAAAGGGTACATACTGAACTTGTTAAGGGCATCCATTGCCTGGCAACTGTTATAAGAAATCGCCTCATAATCCTACTTCTCTAGGGCTAATATAAATGATTAATCGTTCTAATGAACTAAGACAAACTGAGCCAGCATATGTAGATATGTGTGAGCAGATTTGCTACCACACCAAGGCCCTGGCTGTTGAGCAGACTCAGCGAGATGACCATGAATAAAAGCGCAGCCAATAGCGTCGCTAGCTGAGGTGTTGAAGTGCACCGAATATTAACACCGCAACTAACTACAGCAGTTTGATAGATCTACTGCCAACCCCCCAAAGCATGAAGACTGGCTTTAGAGTTTATCAGTGTGCACACACACGCACACATGAATGCATGTGTATGCATACATAAACATCTACAAACAGGAGCACTTTGTGGCGAGCACATTCACATGAGCACACACATGCACACGCACACATGCTTTTTCTATACGGCTCCTCTCTGTGTTTCACTGTCACATGCTCTTACTGCCATGGGCTAGGGTCAAAGGCTTCCTGACTGATGTTATTTTCCAGCTCGGAGGACTTGAGCTGAATACATTTATGTTATTCATGTAGAGGGGGAGTGGGCGTTTTGTATGTGCTGTATATGTGAATTGGGAGGGAAAGAGAAAATCAGCATGGAGTGTGTAGCACGAATGTGGAGAGAATCTCTGCATGTATGGACGGCAAGAACTGACAAAAAAGAAAAAAGAAATAATGAATGAAAAATGAATATGCCATCAAATGCCCAAAAATAATATTAAGAACAAATGTAGGTGATAGTTAATTTATGAAATATGATGTCAATAAACATAATTTTATCTTGCTTTTGTATTTATTTAACTTTGAATTAATTCCCCATTAGTCACTAATCCCCATATCCATGTACTTTCCCATTTATTTATTTATTTGTATGTCTGTTTGTTTTTGTGTTACTTTCCCTCTGCATTTTTCCCATTTTATTTCCACAAACTTACGTCTGCATTTGCTTTTTACATTTCTCTATGCATCTCTGCTTTATCATGCAAATGAGGGGGCTGCCATTCAAAATGTGACATGGGGTCAACTTTCCATCCATTTGCTCTCCTAATGCAGAGGGAAAATAGAACAACATTGAATAATGAATGAATTGATAATTGAATGCAAAGGTTAAAAAAATTAAAACATTTTATAAATTAATAAATGCCTACATTTTTTATTGGTTGGTTGGTCAGTCAGCAGGATTACACAAAAACCACAGGACAGATTTCCACGGGTCTCGGTCCAGAATAGACCCCGTTACCTTTATGTCCAGATCTGGATAAAGGGATGGATCCAGAAATGTTTTCTTGCTTTCTTGAATATTGTGAAACATTTTCGTTAATTTTCTCAGGGAATAATGCATGGAAGAGCTTAGTCTTTTCTCAGCTGCTACATGGTAAGTAAATATGGATATAAACCTGCAACTACCACCAATGTGCAGCTGAGATAATGGGAGTTCAGTAGGGAGATAACAGACAACGTTTTTTGGGCAAGGCTTGATCAAATTAAAGGGGAGCATTAGGCCTTGGTTAGGGTTAGGCTAGCTAGCATTTTAATATTTTTTTGTTTTCTGTCTTGTCTGCTTTGATTTTTGCAGCTTTGGTCCTCTGTATGTGTGTACATAAATGACGGTCAGTGCATTAAAAATAACACATTTATGAATGCATACGTTCGTCGGAGCATACTGTATATTCCTCCATGTATTCATCTGTGGACATTTGTGAGAGACACCAAATGAAAAATGATCTGCCAATAGCTAACTACGACATAATGTCACTGCATGAACGATGATAGCAAGATAGTGTAAGTGTATTATAGGAGCGCATCGGCAGGTCTCATTTTTAGACCTTGGCTCGATCTCCATCACGCCCTAACCCGCCATATTTCAAGTATCCAGACCTCTGCCTCCCAAACTACCATCCCTCAGCCTCCTTCAGCTATTACACACATACACACTCGCACACACTGCCACAGTTCAGGATATGAGTGGCTCAATTAAACATTTAAACGCTAGAGCTGTAGAGCAAATTGCTGGGATTCAGCAGGGCCGTGTAGGAAGTAAGTCCCGGGACAGAGTTACAGCGAGACGAGAGGCAGGTGTGGGTCAGGTCCGTAGAGCCGTGCTGATTTTTTCACTCCGTATCCGCGTCGGCTCAGCCTGGGTTTGAGGGCTGTTTCAGCTGACACAGGGCCTGAGATGGAAACACAGGAGCAGGATGATAGAAGGATAAGAGCAGAACAAAGGAAAGCAAATGAGGTGAAGTTTTCATAGAAGAGAGAGCTGGGTGATTGAGAGCGAAGAGAAAAGAGGGTTAAAAGAAAAAAGCATCCAAATGTGATTCCACAGTTGCTGGATCTTCTTTATTACTACAGACCAAGAACTCACATGCAAGTCAGATGAGTCTCAACAAGGCAGATTGTTTTAATGCACAGATCAATATGTCACTGCCTCAAATAATAATCCAACGATAGGCAAAAAGCAGCAGATACTATGTGCTCGTAAAAATAAAAAAACAGTAATGATCTCATTGTGTATTTAATGAGATGCAGAGTTTTAATGTCAGCATCTTACAAGGATGACAGATCTTTGTGTTGCCACTCATTAAACAATGCTCTGCCTTTATATTTTTAAGTTAATGTTTATTGTTTAAGACCTGTCATTTCCCCCACCACTGTTTTCTGCACAGGCTATTTACATTCTAATAACAACATATATTACAGTCATCCATTATTTTACCAACCAAGCTGAAAGAGGATGTATATTTGTATGATTTCATGGCTGGCAATGCCTTATTAGCTCAATAGTAGCGCACAAAGGACATAAATTGTAAGCTGTATACTGTAGCATCTAACTATTTAAAAAACAGAAAAAAGAGTGTGGTCAGGTCACACAATGTCTAAGTATTTTTGGACTATGTTTCTGTTTTTGCTGTGAAATGGTTTAATGAGTATGGCTAAATTAGGAGTGTGTATATGTGTGTGTGTGTGTGTTCATAGTACTAAAAAGGAGCCGAGGAGGTTGATCGACAGGCAGACACACAGACAGAATACATCACTTAGTTCGGTTTCTTAGTCTGTTGCTCTTCGTGTAATGGAACAATCCACCACGGACCGAGGGGGAAGCGGCAGTGAAGGGAAAGCAGGGACAGTTAACAAGAGAGGGAGGGAGAGAGGGAAAGTGCGCTGCAAACCGTAAACAGCTGTTTGTATGCACGTCTCCCTGCTGATTTTGAGTGATTATTATGAATGCTCTGAAATAAATAATGCTTTATTTGTGATGACAGTTTTACTTTTTGTTTAGTTTTAACTGCTCGCCCCCAGGCGTTTTTCTTGTGCTTTCCCTGACTTTATATTTCCTCCTGACCAGCGGGACGCCAGCCTCTCTGTTTTCTGGGTACTCCTGATTATAAATTGCGTGCTGGACATAGCACTGAGTGGGGGCACAACAGATAACTCATAACTCTCAATGTTACTGAGGGAAATTTGTTTTATATATAGGTATATTTTATATTCTGTAGGTATATGAAAAGTACCATAGCCACAAAACTGTTGTCCAGAGAAGGGGAAGCCCTCTGGTCGAACACATTGCGACTTCTTAAATATGTAAAATTGTTTTTTAATCTGTCGTGAGGATAATTAACGGAATATGATATATTCTCATCACAAGAGGCAGTTTTTATTTTGCAAGCAGTGATGAAAAAATGTAAGGATGGTAAACTTGAGATGTATCTCTTATTTTTTTTTTGGTTTTGTGCTAGCAGTTGAATGGACTGAATCATAGCGTGACTTACCCATGCAGAGTGAGATACCATTAAGGTGTTCACCAGGTGACACTTAGAACTACTTGGACACTGCAGAAGATCAGTCTAATGCAAGCCAGCATATGTTCAAAGTTAAAGAAGTGTGGAATATGTAGCCGGGTGTGCAGTTTGGACAGGCACCAAGCCTCTTTGGCAATGAGAGCAAACTATAAAGAGGCAGACTTTCCTTTTGGTCCTGAATCTCTGTGGTGCCTTTTTCTTATCCCCCTTGTTTA
Organism: Pagrus pagrus; assembly: GCF_965226575.1. Lineage (NCBI taxonomy): Eukaryota > Metazoa > Chordata > Actinopteri > Spariformes > Sparidae > Pagrus > Pagrus pagrus. The sequence goes on along the minus strand of NC_140190.1, from coordinate 11,826,916 downwards.
ACTCCCCTTCCGTCAGTGGCTCTCTAGGCAGCTGGGAGCCGCCTGGTGGGGGGATACTGCTCACACTTGGCAGCTTAAAAATTTAATGAGACTTTTACTTCACACTTCATCCTCCTCTCTTTATAGCGATGGAGATTCTGCTCACTGATATCCTGAAAGGCCTAACTGGGCAAACCTGGGAGATAAACAAATGTGGCAAGGGATGCTTAGCCGACAAGCCATATGATTCAGGTGTCCTGAGGAGAAGCAGTGGGGGGTGGGCAAAGTCAGCGTATGGACCTCCTTGAAAAAAGGTTTGCAGAGAGTGGGGAAATACATGCAAAGGTATAAAAGAGAATGGCACAAGGCCTCTTATACAACCAGACAGGACACTCCAGTCTAGTACTAGTTGGAAAAGAGCTCGACTGCAGTGTTCCAACTTAACATCCTCAGATTATAAAACTCAGCCTTCCCCAAAAATTATAGAAGCAGAGCAGGAACACGTTCTCCTCATTATCAAAGAGGGTAGGGTTTTAATAGCTTTTTTTTTTTTTTTTAACTGTGAGAGGGAGTTGAAATATTCAATATGTACTAACACAACTCCTCTGTATGCTGGTGCTGCACTGCCCTGTCCTGGACTCTCCCAAAGTTAAATCTCATAATAAAGTTAATGATGCAGATAGTAAAAAAAGCTGGACTGATGCACGACAGACGAACCTTAAACCTGCAACAGAGAAAACAGTTCACATTCAGAGGTGGTCAGGGACGCATGTGTTAGACACACGTGTCCTGGGCCAAATTGGAGGGCCGCCTACACAACTGGCGCCCTCCAAGAAGCCACAACGACAATCATAATGCATTAAACGCTGTCTGAATTCCATTTGGTTTACTGTAAAGTAAATGACATATTGGGGCTCTTTTAACCTGCCAATATTAGCAGCAGACATTTGTGAACGCACTCTGTTTCAGCTAACCATTGATGTAATAACAGCGATATCCCAGACTCCCTTAACAAATCGTGTGATTTTAAGAGTTGTACCATGAGGAGGAACATAAAAAACTTTATTCTACATCATTGATGCCTTCTTGTAAATTTGGCAATAAATGTAAAACATGAAGGTGTGTCTTTCATTGTACAAAGTGTCAGTTTGTCGCACCATTGCTGTAAAAACCTGCCTGCTTCCGTTTCTGAAGTGCGTTGAATGGTTTATGGATGGTAGAACCAAATGTGAACAGCCCCGAAGTTAATCCTTAAGTGGTTCTTAATGTATGAGGTGTTATTTAAGAGATTAACAAACGGAAAGATTATGTTGCTCTATCTCTTGTTTCTGTCCTGTTTGTTGTAGAAACACACACAGCGCTCGATAATCAGCAAAAGTGTTGCTCGATTGTTGCCGGATGGCGCATACAGTAGGAAACACAACAATTAGTCAGTCAGCTGGCCAGAGTACAGTCGTCAGCCAGCTTGACAGTCTGACAATTAGTCTGTCAGCCAGTTAGCAACCATCTAGCCGACTAGCCTGCCAGTCATTCAATCACAGAACTAACTAGACAGTCAGCCCTTTAGTCAGACAGCCAACTACCCAACTGGCCACTCACCTACAATCCTTCAAACCTGTGATTCAACCAGCGAACAAGCCAGGAGGAGAGGGCTCGGGGGGGTTATCGAGAAAAGTGGGGAGAATGGAAAGGGAAGGGAAAGGTAGAGGATAAAATCTATATGCTACAGTCGAAGGATCCAGTGCCTGTCTTTAAACATCTCTTGCTATCTGTGGATGTCTTTATTAGCAGAACTCCTGGGACCTCAGGAAAGGAGAAATGCGAACAAAGGAAAAAAGAAGCTTTAATGTGTTATGTAATAAAAACAATAACATAACTAGAAGTACAGTTGCAATTTCTGACTGCTAGTCCAACACAACTCCTGATCCAACCAAACCAAGAAAATACCCTTTTAGCCCTTTCAACAGCCCAACCCCCAACCCTTCAATCCAGACACCTCGCCAGTCACCACTGTTATTGACAATCTTGCATCAATTTCAGGGGGCCCCTTATCGTGACTGACACACAACCTTTCTACACTGTCAGATCAGAGTAATATTTCGGCCTTTTATGTGGATCGATGGGCCAGTTTGGGGGCGCAGAGGGGAGGAGAGGCGGAGCACACAAAAGGTCAACTGTAGCGCTAAATCATTTGAAGATTCTTAATGAAGGGTGTGTGGCAGACACACCTGCTGTTTCATTATTGGGCTGCAGGAAGAGGTAATAGTGTTGATAAGGGGATGGATAGCCGGAGCCACGGAAAGGAAGGGGGAGGCAAAAACAGGACAGGATGAGAGAAATTGCCGTAAAAAGCAACATTTTCTTTGAAGAACACTTTCACCAAGGTCAATAGGAACCACTGCCAATTGTAGCTCTTATTTCAAATGATTGTACATCAAAGATCTTTTAACCTTAACTGTAGGAAGGAGCACCAAGGTTACGTATATGCACTGTACCATCAGGGGTAAGCTGGGGGGGGGAATAAAGTATTTATGTCAGGCACAGTGCAGCTGCTTTGTCCCGAGTGACTTTGTACATATGTTAAACAATGATTGAAGGAACGGACGGTTTCTGTCTGCAGTGCACATCTGCCTTCAGAGCTGTTCACTCAATAAGTAGAATATTTTTATTCTTCACGTACCTCTGTTAGGTTCATGTTTATGTATGCCAGCTACGAAATAAGGAGGCAGGAATCTCTGCAAAAATACAAATGTGTAATGATAATGCATGTAGGAAGCCCCCCAGAAAAAAACCCCGACATGCAATTAGAGGAACTCACTAGATATTGATGTTAACAGCGGTTGTTCTTGCTAATGAACACGGCATACAAAAAAAAAAATCTGAAATAATAACCAATAACATTCTTCATGCTCTCTTATTTATTTATAAACCTTTTGTTAGTGGCTGTCTCAAAGTCATTTCAATCAACATTCACAGAGGCAAATTCTTCCTGAAGTGGTTTGAAGCCTTTTTGGGGATGAGATGTTGTAAGACTGTGACCCTGCTGTTGACTGAGTGTTGGCGGTTAAAGGTACTTGCAGTAAGTGAGGTTAAGTGTCCAAGCTCTTTGCTTCCTCTAATTTTCTGTTCTCTTTCCCCCCCTCAGGGTGCTTCCTCCAGCTTGGTGGTCAAGTTTGCCGACACAGACAAGGAGCGCACCATCAGACGTATGCAGCAGATGGTCGGGCAGTTTGGCATCTTTAACCCAGCCATCGCACTTCCCTTCAGCACCTACAGCTCTTACGCACATGCGGTGAGTTGGAAAAGACACATGTAGCACAACGACAAAATGGAAAATGAATAATTTTTAAATACAAACCTACCTTTCCAGCATTAAACGGCAGGCAAAGTTTGCAACTAGCTGGTAAACATAATGGAGAATTTAGCAACTAAAGAACCAGATATTTCCACCAGGAGTTCGTGGAGAACAAACATGAGCAAAAAATTGGGCTCCATTCATTCATCAGTGGCCAGAAACACTCAAAATGAATCCTAATATTGCTCCATGTAAGCTAGCCCGACCCACCAGATGTAGACTGTGGGTGCCATGCCATTGGCCGACTATTTCTGATGGCATTCTCCGCCCCTTATGATATCTGCCTGATACCGTTTCTACAGGAAACAACAACAACCTCCAAGCTAGCAACCTGCATGCTAAAAGTGGCAAGTTACCCTAACCCTGACCTGGTTGCTAAAACGACAAACGCAAACAAGTTTTTAGTTTTTACCTTTTCTTTTGGGGATTTAGCCTAAATTCTAATGCCATGTCTTGTCTCCATACATGCAAATATTCCTCCAAAAAAAGTTACCCCAACAATTCAGGGACACTGTCGCTGAAACCTGGGCTGCCTGACACGATTATGATTTGATTTAAAGGAGTGCAAACAGGCCAGAGCATTTTTTACCCTATACCAGAATAATAACGAGCACAGCCAGACGTTGCTCTGTGCAGATAGGTCTGGCTATGATAGACCAGTGCCATATCAACCTAAAAGGTAATAAATAATATGTCAGTGTTGTGTTTAGAGCTTGTTTTTGCTGCCCCCAAGTGGACAAAAAATCTGTTCATGTGGATTTAAATGTCTGAATCTCAAGTCTTTTATTCCACCAACCAAATGTGACCCTTATGTGCAGAATTTGAACATTTCTAACCTGGGAGCCCTCCAGTGGTAAAATCAAGCCCCTCACAGTAAGATGAATGGAATAAAAGCAACGCATGCTGCACCAACCTTCATGAGGATTGTCTTTCTGGACAAAAAAACACCAACCACAAAACTCACCCAATCGCAATCAGTTGAAAGATCACATAAAAAGGTGGCTTTTAACAAGTATCTTGATATTGTTGTGACTGCAGCAAGTGATGCTGTCCCCGTGTTTGCTAATTAGCACTGTACACATCATTTGTGTTTGACCTGTAATCCCCTTCAGGTAGTTCGGTGTACTCCTGAAGTGGAACCAAAGATGTGTCAGAATTCACATCACACATGGGACACAATTAAAAATAAGTCTTAATAAAATGTATTTGCATTAGCTTCACTGTAATTTGGTCCAAATAAGCATTGGATATTCTAACACATCCGCCACTAAAATATACTTTATATTCCAGTAATTTCAGTCCACAGAGAGACTTCTTGTTTTTTCCGTGTCTCCACGTGGTAGACATCTTCATAAATGAAAATTAGCTCAACTATCATCACTTCCATTAACATCACTTCTTCCTCCTCTCCTCCTCTTAAGCAGTGCTGTCATGCCATTACATTCAGGCTTTCGCTACCCAAAGCACGTAGACACACACACATTTAGTTAGCTTGTACCCTCCAACCCCTTCATCAGCTTCCCTCTGCCCTCCTACCCCCACCCACCGTACCCCTCCCCCCCTCAGGGCATGGCACCATACACACACACACACACAGCAGACCCCCGGCTCTTTGATGAGTTCAGACAGCCTATGCAGCCCCTCTCACCATGCGCCCCCTCTACCCTCTATCACACTGCTTCTCTACCCTTCCCTTCTCCCTCCCACTGTCCCTCCCTCTGGGCCCATGAGATGCTTCAGGGGCCACAGTTGACTCAGAATATTCCATGGGCAACTTATCTGCACACAAACTTTCTTCTTCCCTGCTGAGACAGAGCACACACACGCATGCACAACCTACTTGAAGCAGGCTAAAATTAATTTAAGAGGAGCTTTCCATCCAGCACTGCGATAAAAACCTGGGCCCCTGTCACAACACGCTGCATGAATACACATAAACATCTGCAGAGTATTTATTTACAGAGAAGGAGGAACACAAATCCATTTTTTCTGTACTTATTTGGATGTCAAAGTTGTGTATTTTTTTTTTTTGCTGTTTCTAAATGCCAGGATTAATTGTTGACGTTAGCCAGGTCTTGGGGGCTTATCCATTTCCCTCATTTTCACATCACAGCCCTGGGACCCAGTGTGAAATGTGCAAATTGACCATCCCAGAGTAATTGCGAGGCCATCTCTTGTGCTCTCTCCAGTAAAACTCCCACCTTCATTACCATTCATGAAATGCAGCCCTTTCCCAGGAAATGTGGAGAAATGCAAATGTTTAAGGGGTGGTGGAGGCAGTGGCGGTCTGCGGGGAGACCATTGTGCCCCGCTCAGGTTGGCCATGACTCTTATTTACTGTGGCAGAGACCCGTGTCGACTCATACAGACGCACACAGGAGTGTACACACTCGCACGCACCGCACCGCAAATGCTCTTTCTTTCTCCCCCCCGTCTCCTCTCTCTGATACACACATATAATATAACAAAGAGCAGGATGATGCTTGGAAAATTGAGTTCCGAGTGAAAGTAACAAGGGCACAGGGGATACTTCAGCATTAGAGAGAATCAATTACCATTAAATCTAAAGGAGAAATTGCACGTATGTGGTTACTCGACACAAAGATTATACAGCATGAATGATGTTAGTGAAGGTGAAATTCTCCTTGTATTAGTATTATGAATCACAGAGTCTGTGGATGCCATGTACCTGCATATAATGAATTTAGCAAAATAAAGCAAGTCGAATGAGAAACTCGGAGGCAAGACAACCTTGGAGATAAACTCAACTCAACTTTTGATAAAGTAATGAGTGCACAAGAGGCAGTAATGGATTATCAGCGAGGCTCTTGTTTTCATATCTCGCTAAAGACTTATTTAATGAATCCGAATGCTGCTTCGGACTGCTAGGTAGGTAATAATGTGGAATAAGGGGAAATATTAGTTATCTTTAGTGTGGGTGTCCAGCTTGTGCAGCGGTTACGATTACATTACAGTCACTGGTGCTGGCTGCATGCACGTGGTGAGCAGCCTTGATTCGTCTGCAGCCACCGGGAATGCGCTGAAGTGATACGATGAATGTTTCTTTACGGCAAGATAAACTACACATATTCCCCCAAGACGAAAACCTGCAGTGACAGAAAAAGGACTTTATCTGCAAAGACACACAACATGTTCGCCCACTCTCCATATACGCTGGCCAAGAGAGGAGGTGGCACAGTATAGAATACAGATGTGGGGAGAGATGGTATATATAGCTATAACCAGGGAGTACAGTAAATGGTGAATTCAAAGAGCTACCTCTCCACTACAGCAGTGGATAGGATTATAGAGTTGAGCTGACAGCCAGTAAATTGGATTTTAGTCAAACCAGGAGAAGGAGGGGGCTCTGAACACAAATTGGAGGGGCACAACACTGACAACATATGCCAAAAATGAGAAATGTGCCATTTTCACGATAGACACAGACACTGGTGTGCCCTGACAGGAGACATCCTATTTGCAAAAAGGTGATTTCGTAAAACACAAGCGGAGAGAGTGAGATCCCATGTTTCATTCCAGTGTTAGTTGTGAGTGATAATAGTTCGCTGAATGCGAGCAATAAAACCAGCTTTTATTACCTTTTGTATTTCCCCTCCAAGACACAAACATCATATTTGTAAACGATTAGATTTGATTCAAGTCACTTGTCTTCCGCCGTCTCGCAAAGCCCCATCTCTTTTGTGAAGACAGCCATTTTAGCTTGCCTTGGTCTCTTTAGGTGGAGGGCTGCGAGCTGTGTCAGAGGACAAGAGGGTTAGAAGTTTTTAGATTTAAAGGCACCTCCAGCACTGTGTCCCCCCACCCCCCATCACCTCCCTAAAAGATGCATTAAACTGAGTGTGAGATAGATAAATGAGAGGAGAGAAAATGGTTTAACTTGGTGCTAATGGTGACAATGTGTGGGTGGATGAGAGGGAGGATGATGACTGTAAACTCACATTAGGAAACATCTCCCCCTGTTGGAGGGACTCACATTCAAACAGAGCAACACAGCACACATGAGAAATGATGGTAACAGATTACTGCATCATTTGCCAGTGCTGTAAAGTGCCTGCACACATACACATATGAGTGTGTGTGTGTGTGTGCGTGGGTGTGTGTGTGTGTGTGTGACCTGGTTTAGCTGTATTATACTTGTGAGGACTGGCTCTGCACACACGCATGTATGCACACAACAAAGAGCATCAGATGAAAAAACCTATTAAAATCTTTCAGTGGAAACACAGCCTGCTAGCATGGGGAAGTGACAAATGAGGCCCTTGAGCTTCAGTCTTCTGTCTTCGGTCTTTTAGCTCACCTCATTGACCTACCGTCTCCCTCTCTCTCTCATCTTTCTCAACCTTTCTCACCCTCTCTCTCTTCGTCTTTGCCTCTCTTTGTCTCTCTCTCCCCCCCTCTCCCTCCATTCCCGGCTGGTTGGGCTATAAGGGGTCACATGTGACAGTGCCGAGAGTCAGCGAGTCACAGAGCAGCGCTACTGAGATAATTGCCATGTGATAAAGAGGTGATTGCCTGCTGGCACCAGGGGAGAGTAATGCCATCAGGTTGCAATAAAAAAGCAGATGTCTGACACTAAATGAATGCTGCTGGATCCCGGGCAACTTTCTTTTTGCTCCCTTTCATCTCACGCGCTTCTCTTTTGTCCTCCTTGTTTCTGTCTGCCTTTTCTTCCCTCTTTTCAAGAGGAAGCAGAAAAGGTTGCGTCTGTGATGATGAAGACTGCTTCTGCTCGTTCCCCCGCCAAAGACATTTGCTATCTACCGGGGAGTGCATAAATAAAGAAACGGGAATGTCTTTTTGAATATAATGCCTTTGAAATTTTGAAAAAGAAGAAAAACGCATATACATAAGAAAAGTGAAATGGGACGACTTTGAATATCTCTGTCAACATAACCACTCTGCTTTCTTTATTTTATTTTTATTTTTTTTTATCAGAGAGTGTTTGTATTAACCACTGAATTCCAACATAATTACATGGTTGGGTTTCCAATTTTCTGCGTTTTAATTTGAAACGAAGCATCAATGAATGCCAGTGTTGTTATCCATGAAAATCTGACGGATGGCATTAAGGATTGCTTTATCAAAGACAAGCGCTGGGATAGAGGCTAGTATTGTGGAGTTGCTAGCATTCACCCACCACTTCATTTTTACTCCCTCCTGGGTGGTAAGTCCACCAGGCCCACACCGAAAAGGCTGCAAGCTTATTAGAATCAGCCCCAGTCGTCTCCGAAAAGCAGCAAGCGGAGCCCGAGAGAAGACAAAAAAAACAGCGAGTGGTGTGACAGTGTTTGTTCTGTAATACCAGCCCAGTCAGACCCTTCATCCTGAAGTCCAACCCCATTCACATCCTAATAGGGGCGGGCAGTCGCAGCATTGCCAAAGCTAGGGAGCCCCAGATCCTCGAGACCTCTTTGTTTGTTTCTGTGTCATTGCTTTTGTTTGGTTTCTTGTTCCCTTGCTGTCTTTTGCAGCTATGCCCCCTTAAAGGCTCAATTCATCTTATTTGGAAAGGAATGGATGATCCCCATTTGTCACATTGAAATTATGCAAATGACAAAAGGCGTTAATAGATAGCAGTGGCGAGGCATGTGGCTAATGGATGAGATGCCAGCGCTGGGCATTCTACAGCGGGACAGCGGCTTTCAGGTTACCTGACAGGGGCACTGAGGGAAAATAATTGGCTTTTCCGTTGCTGGGTCCCCATGCAAATGCAAGCAGAGTGGCATTCTATACCTCCACTGTCTCACAACATCGTCATTAGCATTAGTGCCAGTGGCGGAGGAGCTTGATTTCTGCTTATACGAGTCGTTCTCAGGCCACGGCCATCAGCAGCTCCCCTGACACATAGCAGCTATGCAGTATTTAACAGATATGGAGACAGGGGTGCAAGGTTGGTCCAGCTGTGTTTGTATTCGTATACCACTGAGGTCTGTCAGGCTACATAGCCCGCAGAAGATGGTTGATTCCCCTCGATAAACCCAATCTGCAAGAGGCATTGTACAGCGATGGATTTTCTTCTGAATTAGGCATTCAGCATGTGGCTTGAACGGGGGGAATTTAAGCTGAGTGCAGAAACTCAAATAGACTCTATTGCTCTTCATGCATGTTGTGTGTATGTGTTTGTGTGTATGTCTTACGCACATGAATAAACACTCTGTGGGGCTGATGGAAAATAGTTTCAGCTCTAACTCCTCATTTGATGCTAAGTAGAAATGCAGCGTGAATGAAAGGCTATTGATTTTATCTCTTTGTTGGGGTGAAAATCGACTGTCACTGCAGTTTTCTGACTAACATCGTGTACTACTTACATGGTCTGGAATGTAAGCTGCTAGCTACGCCTGCTTTAAAAATATTGTTGTAATGACTCAGGCTCTGGATTCAGTGACACCTCAAAACAGAGTGCAGCTCTACCTACCAAAGAACACAAAGTTGTTTGGCAGAAGTTTGTCTCTAAAACAACTTTTCAGAGGCAAAGTCTGTGGTCATTTAGTGAAGTTCCAACCCTGAATGTATTCTGTTTGCAGAATGCCAGCCCAGAACCAGGCCTCGAGGTTTATGACTAAATTATAAAACAAAGCATATTTTGGACTCTGGACGAACGCCAGGCTACCAGCAGCAATCATTACAAATACATCAGAAAAATTAGAGATGAGTCCGGGGAAAAGCAGAAGACATCTGTAGGATATCTGCACAGCCAAACAGAGTTCTGTGAAGTTTGACAATTGTAAGGAAAAAGCATCGCACCACTTCTGCAAACTTTGCCGTGTTTCCCGAACACGGCGATAATGTGCACATGTCAATGCCTTGATTTGTATGAACCCAACAGACAGCTATTAAATCGTTTCTGCAGCTGGTGACAGGCTTCCTGCTGCGAGGATAGACAGATTCACTAAACATAGGTTGACAGGCTTCTTTTTTCTTCCCTTTCTTTTATTCCGCTCTACTTTCTCTGTACTTCCCATGCACTATCCATCCATCAACCTCAACATACATCCCTCCCTCTGTTCTACCCTTGCTATGTTTCTCCCGTCTTTGTCCGACTCCTTCCCAACTTACTATATTTTTCATTACCATCTGTCCTCCCCTCACCTCTCTCGCACCCCGTTCTCCCTCATGCTCCCTCACACACGCCCCCCGTCCCCCCCTTCCTCCACCCAACTCTCCGTGTCCCTCTTCTTTAGCTCATGCAGCAGCAGGCAGCCATCATGGCAGCAAGCCACGGAGGTTACCTCACGCCCAGCGTGGCCTTCCCCACCACGCAGATCCACCAGATGGGGGCGCTCAACATCAACAGCCTCCCACCCACTCCCATGACCCCGGTGTCGGGTGAGTTTCATCAAGCCCTGGGTGAGCAATTAGTTTCATTCCCTTACCTCTTGTGAGTGTGTGTACATTGAGAGTGATGCAACGAGCAGGGTCTGTTGTATGCTTGCGTTAATGTCTGTTAGTGTGTGTATGTGAACGTGCTGGTGAGCTTGTTGTAGGTCAGCTTGTGTTTTTTTTTTTGATAATGTCTGTATGAATATGTGCGTGCGTGCGTTTGCGTATGTGCAGCGTGAGAACAACAAAGCTAGAGCTGCAGCTAGGCCAAGAGGAAATGGGCCTGCTTACTGGTAATCCAGAGTTATTCCACCAGAGAAAGAGACACAAATATGGAAAAATAGATTCAATGGGATTTGCATGTTTATGTTGTTTGTGAATGCAGAAGATATTTGGGGATAGTGGCAGCAGAAGAAGGAATACCAATAAGTAAGTTTACAGATAAGGCGCTAATTTCCCAGTAGTATTTTGACCTTGTGCTTTGAAGCACTCGTGCATGATCTGCATGCGGTTGGTTTTGTTTTCCATAACAAACAGCCCCTATGCAGATACATTACAGAGGAAGGGGAAGGACTTTGAAATACCTACCCACTGCATCGCATTTGCTTATTCAGCAGTGCTTCATTTTCCTTGAGACAGAGGAAACTTCAAGATTCTCCGCTCAACAAAAGCATGAGCCGAAATAAATAATACAGTATCCAAGTCTTTGTTGTGCCTCGCTCACCTACTTTGTCAACACTGCAGTATTGAGTTTTTAAGGTGATGACTTTGGTAACTTTAAGCCAATCAGTGTGAGCGAGCAATGCAACAAGGACTATTTTAGATTTTCTTTATAGCCATCATAGGAATTCAACTTCTTACCACAAACTTGCTGTGCTATATCAAATTCTCTCTGCACTGAGGTTCCTGTGGGGAAGAAAAATATTCTCTTAAGTTGGTATTCTGTTCACTTCTTCACCCACAGGCACAAAGAAAGGACAGTTTTATCGTACAGCCCCTGTTTGGCTCGGCTTTACTTACAGTCGGTCGGATTAAAATGAACAGGAAAGACGACGGACCAGGTGTGGAAATCAATGCGTCAGGACCCTTATTATTAATCACACACGTCTCCACCTCAAGCCAAACAAACACATGTACACACACAGTGAGATGATGGAACATGCCAGTGGACACACGTACATGCTGTATGTGTGCAGTACATCTGCAATAATTTTCAACATGGGGCAATATATCTAGAGAAGAGGCCCATTTGTCAAATATTCACGTTGATGTTTTCGGTGCAAAGTGTGCACTTTTGGGCGGGCATAATCAATCAGAGACAGTGATTAAAAGTGGAGCTCAGTCTTGCTGAGAAGCCTCTTATTTTGACGGGCAGAGCACTGACAGTATGGCAATTCAGATCTTTGTGTTCTGCATGCATACCTGTATTTTGCAACACAATAGTGCTGATGAAAGATAGTGCAACTGTATTGCAAGGGTGTGTGTGTGTGTGTGTGTGTGTGTGTGATTGTATTATTTGTGCTGCTTTTGTGTCCTTTTTTTAACTGTAGCCTCTCAGAAGCCAGAATCAGTGCCTTATTCTTAAGTGAAATATTGCTGAATTTTGTCAGATATTCAATAAAAGCCAAAACAAAACTACTTCTGTAAAGGCAATTTCATATCAGTTGCCAACGCCAAGATCTAGGAGCTTGGCTTCGGAGAAGAAAAAATACATTTGTGCTTCTGATTCGGGGACACGGAAAAGCGAAAGGAAGAGAAGTGAGCGCCTGTAAGTCTGTGAGTCAGACGTATGTGAAGTGGCGCCATTTTTCCGCGTTTGGACATGCTTCTGTGTAAGCTACAGCTGACTGATTACCTTTTATTATTGAATGAAATATATTATTAATCCTTGAGAGAAAGCATGGCTTTCGTGAATTGTCAAGAGCCATCATAAATATGAAATGTTTTATTTCCCCTTTCTTCATTCATTAATTTGAGTGTGGCTCCCAGCAGCTGCACGAGTGGTAGTCTAGCTTGCTGCTTTGGTATACACAGCTATTTTCTCTCTCTCCCTTTTCACACTTGTGGCTATGACTTATTTAGAGTTCATTGAAGGAATACATAACATTACTGGCAAGGCTGTCTGTATAAGTAGGCCAAGAGGCTCTGACACTACTGAGAGATTGTAGGATGTCTGCCATGAGTCAGTGGAATAATTCATTGTAATATCAGAATCTGTTTTTAGGGTCTGGGAGCAGAGTGCTTCTGTGCTTCGACAGAGGTGTAATTTATGCATTAAGTTGTCTCATCAACCAAATTAGAGCTCTAAACAAATCTATAAATTCTGGCATTTGCCAGCTGTGGCAAATGTACAAAAGCATGAAAGGTAGAAAGGTTAATGTCCCCTTTCCTTCTAAAACGAGAGCAATTGCCTATTGATGGCTCAAATAGCACCTTTCCGAATTACACACTCTGCTCTGCATTAACATAAAGCTCCAATAGTAGTCACCAGATGAAAAACCCTGCCTAATCTGGAGGTAAATGTGTGACATTAATCTTTTATTTAAATGATCGGTATAACCTCTGCTACATAAAAAAAAACCTTGTTTGTGACAGCAAGTCGAAGCACGGAGAGGCTCAGAGGTTAAGGGTGTTACTCTGAAAACAATGAGACATCCATTTGATCAACAGATGCAAAGCATTTAAGCTTGATGGTGCATAAGCCGTTTGCCAGATGGTTCAGCTGATTAGAGCATGTATCCTTACAATGATGCATGATGATGCTTTTTGAAAATAATGTTCACCAGGTGCCGCTCCCTGAGCGCTGCAGAAGAAATAAAAGTTAACAAAACAAGGGAGAGAGAGGCAGAGCTGGAAAAACAGGAAGAGAGAGACAGGGAGATAAAGAGGGTGAGGGAGGAGAGGAAGGGAGAGGGATGCAGATCCTGCTGGGTTATGCGTGGTGAGGAACACACAAGTGTCAAGGATGCTTTGTTCGGATGTGAGAAGTGTGTAATCAAAGTCACTCTAATGTTCTGTTGCATGGTGCTGCTCTGCGCTGAGGATGTACATGCACAAGTACATATTACACAAAATATACTGCAGATGCTCCGCAGTGAGAGACGACCCACTCACAGGCGGGCTGGATGTGCCACAACACCCCCGCTGGATTCAGGCATGGTTACACCATTAATGCAGAGCACCTCCGTGGTGACAAACACCGTGAAACTAATGAGCTGTTTGACACAGTGATCTTTCTCAATATGTGCACCTGTCCGCCACGATGCACACATATATGGTAAACAGACTTTTTTTAGATTTAATGGGATTTTTATAAACAAATACTAAGGCAAGGTAAGGTTAGAAGTTAATTTACCAAAAAATCAAATTAAAAAAAACAAAACAGCACTGCAGGTTGCAACGCAGTTCTGTATTCTTAACAGAGCCAGATGAAACATCTAGGGAAATGAACATCTGTGTCTAAAAGATGGTGTGACCCTCTCCATCTCACTCTGGTTGCTTTCTTTAAGATTTTCCTCTTCCCAAGATTGCTTTTACAATAATTCTATCTTCAAGGGCAAACATGCTCAGGTTCACAAAGGGCCACTGTCCCTCAGAAGTTTCCCCCTTTCAGTTTAAATCAGGCCTATTGCATCAGAATCATAACAAATCCCAGGAGCGAGAAGCAAGAAGGTACGCCTGTTCGTGGCACGCGCGGCGGCTTTCACGGAGCACAGCCGACGCTCGCCTCTCGGCAGGACCAAATCTGATTTGTGTAAGCAAAACTGAGCCTCGCACGAGCAGCAGAGCTTCACGAGCTGCCCAGCTGGTCTGCTCGGGGATCTGAAAGTCAGGCACATTGGTATGGTCAATGCATTGTGTGTACATGAGCCTCAAGAGCGAAGCAGACAGCATGAGGCTTATTTGTGTGGAAAGTTGTGTTGCCCAACATTGTATTTCATACTGAAGTTTAAAGGTCCAGGTTTCAGTCCACTCTTTACATTAACTGAAGGCAAATCACAAGACCTCATTACTTATTAGTGTTAATATAGTATGAATGAATTAAGATGTATTTTAATTCATCCATGTTCGGCTTCATCCACTCCCAACACTTCTTAGATCTTTCTTCCAAGACACTGCAGACCTGTGCATTACAGATTGTGGCTTCGCTCTTTATGTTCAGTTGAGTTGCATTTCTCCTCACAGCTTCCACTTTAAGATGATTAGATGTTTAGTGCTCTACAGGTGCTATGCATTGTCACTCGCAGATGGCTGAGCTCTTCGTTAGACGCAACGCAAATTATTGATTTAGTCTCAGCATTGACAGAATTTTTTTCTCAAGAACATTGTTGACTGGAAAAGGTTGTTTTTTCTAAGTTCTTATCTATTCATTTGTTGAGGCTAGCCTCGACCTCAGCCTTCAGCCGTTTATGTTAAATGGCTGAATAGAGAAGGGCTGCATGACACGCATAAAAATAAATACATTTAAAAAATCATGAAGTGGTTATTTTGGCAGATATTGCGACTGCGATGCGAGTCACAGTTATAGTGGGAATGCAAATTTTTGAATTTCATTTTCACTGAAATATAAAAACAAATTTTGACATCCAGTCTTTTTTTATCTCCATCAGATAAATGTCAAAATGCGTTGTGAGAGAAATCACCATAACTGACAGCGCCATAATAGAAATGTCCGATTCCGTCTGTTTATGTAAATGCCCTCAATGAGTACTGATGATGTGTGAGGGTTTTTTTGAAAATTGTTGAAAAGTTTATTTTCTTCCTCTGCTTCCATTGTGGGATGCGGCCATAGTCAGGCACCGCGACAGCGCCGCGATGGACAACTGCGGTCATTGCATGTTAAAAAACTGTGATGAAGAGGTGGAATGATTATATTGTGTGTGCCACCATTGACCATTTTAAGTGGTGGCCCGGAAATCGGCGGTGGCGGCCACCTCCAAAATGATTGTGCAGGAAAAACCCAGGAAAAAGAGTTTAAAAACCTCAGATAGTCTGTTTCTTCTGTGTGGGTGTGGTTTGAGCAGATCTGATTGACAGCGACCTTTCAACCGAGCAACTGTCATCAGATTCTGATGGCAGAAAACTGTGTTCATGTAGGAGTCCATCAGGCAGTCAGTCAAGCAGATTGACATAATAAGTTTTCATGGTTTAAAGTGGAACTACTTGGTTACTTTACATCCTACAAGCCTACAGCGTGTCTTAGATGACATTATTGGTTATCTAACGCCGAACAGATGACACCTCAGTCACATTTAAAAACTGTATTTTGCAGTTACAAATGTGACAATGAAACACGTTGTTTTGGAAATGCATTTTATCTGCTTCACAAATATTTATTAGCAATCTAAGGGGCCATTTTTCAAAGTCACATAGTTTTCTTGGTATCTTGGCTTGTGAAAAAGGTGCCCTTCCCATATTCAGATTTATTATTCAGACTTTAAGGACCCGACAGACATTTTCTCTTTGAGTCTAAATGCATCACATTTTAAATCAGTTAGATGAAAGCATCTGTTTTGAGTGCTTATTGCTTGCTCCAGTGAAAGACAGTCCTTGTGCTGGTAATGACTGCACTCTCCAGTGTGGGTATAGCGTTCCTCGTTGATTTGAATGTATAATTAGCATAATAAATACTTCTGTCGCATTTGAAGACTTCTTTCGCGAAGCAATCATCGCAAGGAGCAAATCAACAGTTTTCCCCTCCACGAAACAGCCTGCATTATGAATATGAATTCTGCTTCCACAACATAAATATACAGTATGTGACACACACACATATATATACTGTTTAGCAGTGCAGGCTTCTTTCTTGCAGTAATAAGAATGGAGAAGTGATAGTTAAGAGCTCGGTGTATAGAATATGTAATCTGCCGTCCCATTGCTTTGTATTCGCCCACGCCGGAGTGGGGAACAACATGTCATTATTACAGGCCAATACACGGCGCGCGCACTGACAGCCACGTGTGCATCTGCAGTATTGTGTGTGCATTGTAAACAGGCTATGAATACAATTTCCCACAATGCAAAAACTATGTGTCCACTGAGGTATAAAATGAAAATGTCTTGTTATTTTCTAGCTCAGGATTGTAGGAAATACTTCGCCATTTCAACTAAGGAGAATATTCTCAGGGCTGCTTGTGGTGGATATTGCACCTTGGTGACAGTGAGGATAAACATAACGACTCTCTCTCTCATGTAATCATTGTTTTATTGGCCATGGTGCTCCTTATTGTCATTACCACATATCATACACCCATTATGTTATCCAGTTCATAATCCAGCTACTGTGCTATGGTGGTTTTTTTACCATTCAGTTTAACTTACTGGTGGTGTAATGTGCCTGAAGACAACTAATCCTCAAGTACAAATTCTAGGTACTTGAGTATTGCTTTTATTATAAAACTGAAATACGTTTTACTCGACTACGTTTGACAGCTGTAGTTACAAGTTACTTTTCCATTTACAATTTCTCATACCCTTTCCGTCTAGTAAAAACCATGTATCACCAAACGCATCAAACATGTGATAATCTTATAGAATATGATGCACTGCTCTAAATAAAACTAGTAGGTAGTTAAAATGAGCTCACCATTAAACATCCACAGCAGTAAAATGCAACACACACATTAATGCAGCAGTAATATTGAACCAAAAACGTCTTATATAACAATAAAACACAAAACAAGTAGAACGTTTTTTTCCGCACAATGACCATTTTTCCTTTCGATACTCTACATTGTGCTGATAATATTTACACACTTATACTCACAGGTGCAAAATGTAAGAATTACTGGGACGATTTAGGCTTCAGCAGCTAGAAGATCTGAATACTTCTTTCACCAATGGGTGTTGTGTATAAATGTTTCATGGCTACAATATAAATGCTGTCTTTATTACACCTATGATTCTTATGCTCATTCCGCACTGTGACATTTCCAGTATGATAACCTGACTGGACTCGGTGGCCCCAATCTGTTATTTCTGTCATGCGCGCTCCTCTACAACAGATGTCACGTCATACTGCTGACCCCAGAGCATATGTAATTGCATATAAGTTGGTCCACACCACCACCTACTACTACCACTGCTACTCCTACTATCACTACAACTGCTACGCACACATAGACGTGCACTCCCACAGCACTGCTAAGCCTCGGAAAATGAATTTGCCTGATGATGGAGAGGGTGCATTATCTGGCGGTACAGTAGAGTGCGTGTGGCCCGAGCAGACTAGCTGTCTCTAGCCCTCAGAATAGGAGCGGCAGTCTCCTGGGTCCTCGTAGGAGAATGGGCTGAAGCTGCAGTCTAATTCATCACAGCTCCGCAGGAAACAAGCAATCGTGGGGAGGCTTCAGGGAAAAAAAGGAAACCGGTGCAAAAGACACAACAGCTCTCGCTGGACCCGAGCAATTCCCCTGGTCACTGCAGTTGCTGGCCTGACTGTCAGCCTCCTCATGACTTTAATGCTGAGGCAGGGCGAGGAGAGGGTAAAGAAAAGGAGAGAGAAAATGTAGGAAAAGGAGGATAAAAGCAATTCCATATGGATATGTAGATGATATTGCTCAGTGGTGGGAGGTTTCGGCATTTGATGTGCAGCATATTTACAGTGGCATTAGCATAAATCTCGGAGCATGTTACGCGTATACTGGATGTGATTGTTTACCCTATCTGGACCACCTCTCGCATGAGGTTCTTTACTCAGGCACCAGATTGCGGGGATATGGCATGCTGGAGGGTTTCCGTGACAACCTGGGCTTTCTGTCCAATCAGGGGCGAGGGTTTCCAGATTGAGAGGTGGTCCTCAGGGGAGCTGTACTTCAACGAGCTCGGATGCTTTGCCACGGAGCAGCCCCTTTTAGAGAGACCATCACACAGTGAGATTCTGCTCAGAATGGGTACTTTGATGTTCCCGGCATAATTGGAAACACTTTCCAAAGGAGGGTCTTTTTAAAATGCATTGAATGAGAGAGGACAGGGAGCATCCAATTTCAGTTCCACTCATGAAGCATCCTGCAACTGCCTTTCAGGCGTGTGCCGTATACAGTGCGTTATGACCCACCCATTTGTCAAACTGCCAACTGTTGTTATTCCGTCTCTTTTTTTATGATGTGTAAAAGTAAGAGGCATCTTTGTGTTTTTGCTACCTGCTCGTTCAAGCAGATCTCCCTCTGTAATCTCCTTCTATTTAGTCCAGATCTTTTTCCTTTTTTTTTACCCTCTCTCAGAAGTTGCATAGTGGTTTCATCATCTTGAGCAGTAGGAGCCAGCGGGGTATCGCACAAACACTACGGACAGGCTCATTTTTCACAGGTTGACTTCCCAGCTCTCCTGCAGGATGTGTCACGACTAACGGCGGATATGTGACAGACTCACGTCGCACCCGTGTCCTTGCATTAGAGACGAGATGTGTGTGTGTGTTTGTGTGTGTGTGTGTGTGTGTGTGGATTGTGTTTTTGTGCAAGTGTTTAAGTGTAGATCTGCCTGTGCTGGGATACATGAGCAAGTGATTACTCTCTGTACACAACATGAAAGCATGCCTCTGTGTACACTTACCTACACGGTTTTACAGTATCGTGTAGAGCTACAAAGTCCTCGCGTACCAGTAACAGTAAACCTGTTTTCCCAGCAGGCCTCAGTTCTCCACCAGCCAACATCACCACCTCCGCCGTGCCCAGCATCGTCACGCCCATCGTCAACGGATTCACCGGCATCCCTCATCAGCCCAACGGACACCCCGCCGTGGAGGCTGTGTACACCAACGGCCTGCCGCCCTACTCCACCCAGAGCCCCACCGCCGCTGACACCCTCCAGCAAGCCTTTACCGGAGTACAGCAATACACAGGTGTGAGACAGGAATGCTCTGTTCACTATGGTGAGATTTACAATACAAAACAATACGGCGTTAATGCTAAATGTGTCAGCTACGGGGGAATTACTGTGAGGTAACTACTAGCTGAGCGTCGGGCTGTATGTATTCAGATAGTGTAGGACTGAACATCACAGAGCCTTTGATTACACATGTTCTGCTTGTGTGATCGACCTTAAGCATCCTTGACACCATTCTCCGTGGGATCCCCAGTTTTACACTCGTTCTCCCTCCCTTTCCCCTCCTTTCTCTCCACCTCTCTGCAGCGATCTACCCAGCCACCACGCTGACTCCCATTGGCCAGACACTGCCCCAACCACCCCAGGTCATCCAGCAGCAGCAGCAGAGAGAAGGTGAGGGTGAGAAAACATTATTACTTTTTACACTTCACACACGCCTCATCCCGTGTAATAGACATATAAAAAAAAGACGAGCATGAAAGCAGAATGTTGCTTTAGCACTGTACACACCTCAATCTGTGTAAATCATATAGAAAGAACGTGAGTTCGAGAGACGAATATTACTTTAGCACTGTACACATCTCATTCTCTGTAATAGATAAATAGTAGAACGGTTGAGAGAGCAGTTCAGGTCTCATCTTAGGTAGAAGATATATAAAGCATGAGGAATACAGAACAATGTTCATAAGACTTTATTATACTGTACACCTCGAAGAATGTGTTTTTTTCACAAGTAATAATTAAAGCTTGTGTAATAAAACCCCTCAGTGTGAGAACAGTAGCACTGCAACCCAGATGGAAAAACTAAAATTTATGAAAATGTAAAAGTTAAGTTGGAAGAAAATGTGGAAGCTGACTTGAATATAAAGTAACGCACAGTGTGATTTTCCACTTACATGACTGGCAGGTTTAATCAATAATAATACATTCAGGTTGTATTGAAGTTGTGTAACTCTCAGTTGGTAATTAGTAGGTATTGGCTACGTCTTAAATTGAAATTTTAGAAATAACTGTGTCCGACAGTAGGTGTAAAAGTATGATTGAATGTCGCAAGAAGCAATCAAGCCCTCATCATATAAAAGACAGGTTTGACATCTTTTTAAAAAAAAAATCTTTTTATTAGTTTTGCTCAGGTGAATCCATGTAGATTCAAAAGCCCAGAAGAAAACTAACTGTGCAATATGTTTCAAATGTAATGGGGAGCAAAGGGCAGCTGTCAGGAAGGTGCAGGTTCCACGAGCAAAATCAAAACTTGTCATCAACACGGCCGATTTTTGCAGGAGTCTCCCTATTTTTAAACCTTTCTCCCGCTGTGAGCGTGCTCCAGCCCTCCGCCCGCTCAGTTTGCCACTGAAAATTGTCGAAACAGGTCCTAGGAAGAGAAAATACCCTTTTTTTTATATTTCTCTCAATTTTGGTGCAAGACTTACCCCATTATTGGCTTTTGTTAAAGGTAGGCAAGAAAATCTCCCTCTTTTTCACAGTGAAATGTTGGCAGGAATGTGTCATTCCACGAACCTGAAGTAAAAAGAAGTGAAGAACATGGGACCAATTTAACTTTATTATCTAAACATCATATAAAATGCACATTTTCAGGTTAATATTTTTATTTTGGGTGTCTACTAGAAAGGGTTTACAGGTTTTAACGTTCAAACAACACATTCTTCTTCTCATACTGTCTATTGCTGCAGCACCTAAATTCGCTTTGGCTGTGCTGGGGACATGACTGAATTGTTGTAACATAACAACTTTATGGAAGCGCTGAAGTTACTTAATACTTTCACAGTATTGATATAGCACCTAGACCTGCTTTATAATTTAAAAAGAATGACAGGAAAATAACTTTCCACAATATGAAACATATGGGGGGGTGATTGCTTTTGCAGCCCACTGATCAAACTACAGATAGTTGCTAGTTGAAGAACATGATCTATCATCTGGAGTTAGTCTTTCATATTCTCATCTAATCTGAAAATCTGGTTGAAATTAAAATAGAAATATTGAATTCCCTCTCAATATCTACATAGCATCAGCAAATCAAAGCGAAAAACTTTTCAATTAGTTTTTGTGTGTTTAAGAAGAGTTATGCTTTAGCGCTGATAATGTCACAGACAGTCCTGAAAATCTTTTTCCTCTTATCTTGATTTAGTCGACATGAAAGACTGCGTAGATCAAAATGACACATTCACAGCTCTCAAACACTCTCTCTCTCTCTCTGTCTCTGTATCCAGGTCCCGAGGGGTGCAACCTGTTCATCTACCACCTGCCACAGGAGTTTGGAGACAATGAACTCATGCAGATGTTTCTGCCCTTCGGCACCGTCATCTCCTCTAAAGTCTTCATGGACCGGGCAACCAACCAGAGCAAGTGCTTCGGTGAGTTAGTTACCAAGTCAAAGATGTCTCTATAAGAATATGTACGTTTCTACTGACTCCTACGTAGATAAAACTTTGGGTGTTAAATTGTATTTGTTGGTCGTTCTTTTTTTAGCCACCAACTTAAAAATAAGTCTGGATGCACAGGCCTCTACTAAAATGACTTCACTACCAATTTGAATCAATAGTTTTTAATGAAATGTACAATTGATGATTTGCACAAAACAAGAGTTGTTTTTGCAGTCGGATCTCTTGTTGTTTTTCAGACATTTGTGGGTGTTGTGTAAGAAACTCACAGCTGAGGTGTGAAGCTTCGCAGTGTAAGCTACATTTTCACAATAATGGAAGTCTTTATTTTCATATTCCAAACCCAACGAGAGACATTTGTTATGAAGAAACAAACATTTGTTTAGGTGCTGTAGATCTTAATGATGTTAGACAGCAGCCAGACACATAGGACTGAATGATCTTACCCCTGACTGACTGACCTGAATTTGCATCTTGATGACTGTTGTGTTTTCGCGTCAGTGTGCTATAGAAGGGGGAAAAAAAAAAGGTGCTGAATACATTGTTGCAGAACTAGCGATGATGCAGTCGATCAGAGCCCATGTCCTTTTTTCTATTTGGCAGCTGTGTGACCTGAAGACCTCGAGGTGCTGTATCAGCATCCACATCACCGTTCTGTAACCCCAATATCTGTCAATACCCTCACTGCAGAGGCTGATTCACACACCTCCACGCCTCCCGTCCCATTTAGCTCCGTCAGCCTACACACAGCAAGCAAGCCCCGGGGCTTATACAAACTTTGAGGAGGCAGGCAGGGGGATGGCGGCGGGGGGGGGGGGGGGGTTGGAGGAAGGCAAAGGACAATTATGGATCAGCATTTGTTTTCACTTCAGGGAACCGCAGAACCCTGGGCAAAATTGATCGCAGGTCCCGTCTCCCTGGGGGGACTTAATAACATATAAATTCATGAAAGAAGAGCTATTTGCAGTATTGATGTACACACTATGCATTTACAACATAATGTTAGGCCTGGGGAAGGAGGGAGCACACTGGTGTAATTAATCTAGAAAGGAGAAAGAGGGGATAAACTTAGATTGATGGTGTGCAAAAGACAGGGAAACAGAGAGAGAAAGCACTTGTAATGTGTGACAGGACTGAGCAGGAGGGCTTAGAGCTTTAAGCCTGCGCCTCGTCTCCATCTCCATCTCCGCTCCAAGCCCGAATGTGTTAACCTGATGGTGGGTTAGGAGGTCACCTCCTTTCCCTGCCTCCATACTGTCTTCAGACTCGCACTCAGCCCTCCTCGGCACAGCCCAGCCTTCACCCTAATGGGCCAACCCATAGCCGAGCGGGCCAGCGCAGACATCTCTCCCAGGTGGCTGTGGACGTGGAGAGGCTCCTGCTGTTTTTCATGGGTCATCGACTGTTCCTAATGACACCACAGACACAGGGGAGCGCATCAAGAGGAGACACACTCCACTGCAGTTTCTGGTCACTGAATCCTCAAGGCTTTTATTTTTACACATGATGAAAACAGGATGTTCAGCATGGATTTGAGGAGTGGTGCATCTCCAAAGACTTGTCTACTCATGATGAACTATGTTTGCTCTTGTTTTGCTCGAACTACTTCACGCACTGACTGGTGCTCATTCATGAAATTGTGTATTTTGGGCGCTTTTGTGGGATGTCAGAGAGCTATGTTTAGAATGATAGTATAAAGTTAAAAACAGAGCAATTTTATCGGGGTGACCTGATAATTTTACTGATTAACGATGGACTTGATACTGATCACAGTTTCACAGTCCAATCCCTCTTTGTTACTGTAATTTAACAACAAACGTAACTATTTATGAGATAAGTGACTATTTACATCTTGTTATAATGCAATGAACCCTCCAACTTGCATCCTGTCCTAACCCTCAAATTCTGATGCCTCCCTCCCCCTACGTGCCCCAGTGAAAGATCACACAACAGCTTGATATTACATCTCTTCCAGACAAAAACTGTCTACCACCAGACAACATCACAAGAGTGATGCCCTCTGACAGTTACACTCTCTCACCTGTTGCACCTGGAGTCTGGAGTTATTTTAGCTGCCGCAACAGTTGCTGTGAAGTTGTGCAACACAATACCAACACGCAGCTGTACACTGCAGACGTATTAAACTCCTGTTTTTAAACAACTTTATAGCTCACTGTCACAGGCTCTGAGCATTTGGCGCTGCCTGCCTCAACAGCGCCATCTAGGCTCTTTCAGGAGGTAGACAGGACACTGAGAGATATTTTTCTTTATGTCTCTCACCTTTTTTTTTTTCCAGCAGTCTTATCATCTCTAGATATAGACTTCTTGTTACATTAAAGGCACTCATAACTGTCTTAATTCTCAATCAGGCAAATCTGCTCTTGTGTTTTCACAGGCTTCGTGAGCTTCGACAACCCTGCTAGTGCACAGGCAGCTATTCAAGCCATGAACGGCTTTCAAATTGGGATGAAGAGGTTGAAAGTCCAGCTAAAGAGACCGAAGGATGCCAGCCGCCCTTACTGACACAGCCTACTTTCAGTATTCATTGCAGCAGCACAGGTGAGCCTGTCAGAGCCCCGTCACCGGTTCAAGATTTAGATGCTCGACGTTGTTTCTGTTGAAGCTGAAGATTTATCTCCGGTCCTAAGAGTCTGGCATGTTGATGTAAGAGCTTATAGTTTTCTTTAGTATTAAATTTACCTTCTGTTCAGTCAGTGTAAAGCTAAATCGTTTAACGTCTCCGGAGATTTCCTGTCTTCACTTATAGAAACTATAAGGCTTGATTTCATATGCGGCACAGCAGGAGGATTAATTATAGGAAAATCTGTCATCATGGTGATTGACAAAGATTGATTGGTGTGCCACTGTGGGTTAGCTCTCTCCAGACCATTACACTGATATAATAGAGCCATATTGAACTGTCCAAAGTTTAAAGAAATGGATCTTTGGAATGACAGTTTAATGAGCAGTGAGATCTGAAAATTGCCTTTTTTTCCCCCTTCTTCTTCTATTTTTCAGGTTTTAGAGGACACGTGAAGTTATCTCGGAGGAGTTAAACTTTTTTTCTTTGAAAGCAAAATATGTTTTAAAAAAATCAACACATAAGGAATTTTTTGAAGACATATCAGCATTTACTTATGAAGATATAGGTTATGGCAGAAGAAGAAGAGGAAGAAGAAGAAAATGAAGAAGAAGAAGAAGAGGAAGAAGAAGAAGAAGAAGACGCGAAAAGAGGAGGAGGAGGAGGAGGAGGAGGAGGCGCTTCACCGGGGGACTTAACAGTAACAGATGGCACAGTGCAAGAACGACGCGAAGAAAAAAAAACTGAAAAAAGATGTGATGAGACTGAACAACAGAACTTTTTTTCTTGTTGAGACTTGAATTGTTAATTAAGCAACAAACTAACAAACAAAAAAGCAGCAACAACAGATAGATTTCTATATACATATTATATACACATATATATAAGGAAAGAGGCGCTTGTGGCTTTTACTGTACTGGACAAATGAGGGTTAAAACTTGAAGATCAAGAAACACAGTGGAAAAAAAGAAGCTATTCTATACGTCCACTGACAGACTTTCTTTCTCTTTCCCTCTTTCTCTTATTCTCTCACCGTCTCTCAGCAAGCGCAGAACTATGACTCTTGGAGGTCACTGAGGTTTCCATTAACAACAGTAGAACTGCAAATCTTTCACCCCTAAGGGACCAAAGGACCAAACATTTTTATTGTTCTGAACAGTAATATATAGTATTAATGATACTAATACTACAAACTACTACTAATAATATTACAAGTTAAACTTAAGAAGAAATACTAGCTTCAGGTTGAAAAAAAAGAGGAAAGGGGGTTTTAGTTTCTTTTCCTTTTACATTTATAGCTACTGGGTTTGAGGATATTAAAACAAAACAGAAAAAAAAATGTATAAAAAAAATAAAGCTATACTAATTTAGTGGCGTAGAATATGTGGGATAGACATTGATTCGGGCATGTTCAGATGTGTTCATTTGCCACTCATTGCATTCATCGCAGCATTTCATCTCGGAGGTGCGATCTTACTGAAGAAAACTGTCTTGTAGTGCCAAAAAAGTGACACAATAACAGCCTCTCAAAGCCAAACATGACCGATCCGCGCTTTATTCTGTTCCTATCAGCGCGCAATTGAGGCAAGAGTAATTCCATGTCATCATTAAAGCCTTGATATTACAGATAATCTGACCATAAAGCACTGTGGTAAAAGTGCCACCCGGCTGAGCTGGAGACGCCGCAGTAAAAAAAAAAAAAACGGGGCAGCATCTGTAACTGCTTAATAAAATATACAAATGAGCCTGACAGCAGTTGTAAAAATTTCCATCGGCGTGTCACAGTGGTCCCTGCCGGGTCGTGCCCTCTCCCGCTGCCAAGCTCCTCCAGCTGCTCTCAGCAGGCGAGAGCAACACTCCTCTCTCTCTCTCTCCTCTCTCCTTCTCCCTCTCTCTCTCTCTCCTCACCTCACCTCCAAGTGCCAGCATCTCTCTCTCTCTTAATAGGGACCATCAGCTCACGGGGGCCGAGCGCTAACCCACAGCATAATTAGGATAATGATAATATTGATCAGATGGGGAGCAGCACCGCGGGGCAAGAGATGCACAATCAATTACACATTGGCATTTTGAATGAATTGACTGAGTGACAGAGTCCATTTTTCTCTCTTTCCAACCCTGTCGCTCTACTGTCCACAGTCTCGGCGGGGACCCCCGATTCTGAGCACTTAAAACTATGTCATGTTCGCGGAGATACTGAAAGGTTCAGAGGTTTACGTGGCTGTGACAGGATGTGTATATAGTATTCAGACCGTACGAATTCTTCAGTGAAGAGCAGCTGTATATTTTTTTTTTTCTCCAAAGGGTATAATAGCACAGTGAGAGCTTGTACACGGTGAGAAACAGCCTGGCATTACCAGCCTTAGGAGGTCAAATTAAGAGCAAAATGATCCATCAATTAGACAGCAGCAGGCCTGTAAGTGTAGCCGCTACAGCTGCTGCTGCCTCGACGAGACGACAGCTTACCATTAGCGCCGGTCACACATGGCTCCTATACAGTGTGGTCACGACACATCACGCAGTATCAGATGTGATTAATGAACTAAAGTAGCATCTTCTGTGGTGCCGCTTTAAAAAAGGCAGAGACGGCATGTCCGAGATGAAATCTGTATTTTTCTGAGTTCGTTTGCTTTTTTTTAAAAACCCATTTCACTCTCAGATTTGTTGACATCCACTCACATCTTTTAATTTGGAGTTTTTTGAGTTTGCTCCGAAGCAGCTTCCCCCTCAGGACTCTGTGAGACCTCACCGCGCCGGTCACCGCTGTAAACTTTAGACACATCAGCGCTCCAGTCATCAAAATGCTGTCTCTACGGCCCCATCCACTCATGTAGACTCCTCTACTACGCCTCTGCAGTCTGGTGCAACAAATGTTACCATTACCAGAATGGCTTCCCAGGTCATGATGAGTGTATCCTATAGTTTTACTTTGGCTCAGCCTCTTTATTTGTACGATTACTGCTTGACAGGACCAGTGTTATGTGGAAGGGGGTGTTTAATTTCCAGGAGACACTCGTACAGTTATATTACTCTGTTGCAGGGAATACTAAGATGCTTTAAAAATGCCTTTTCTTATCATGAATTGCCAAATTATGCAAACATATCCACTGCATTTCCTTATCCTTAACACTTAAAATATGTGCCAGATTCCTTGAAAACTGAAGATAGTTTCTTATAAATACGTTAGATTTCAGTCAATATTGATCGGTAGGAAGACAAATAGATTATGTGATGTCTTATAACCTTGTAGGAGGAGGGTCAGTCCAGGTTGTGATGATATAGAGTAGGGTTTTCCAGTGAAAAGGTTAGGTTTAATATATTTGCAGGAAGACAGCTTCTTTCCCCCCTGGTTGAGTTACTGTTAGTTTCCTCTCCCCTGTCAGGGCCCAGCAGCTTTAGGTAGCTGTGATATATGCTCCCCTTTCCTCGGGCCATACAGGGCCTTATAAACCCACTCAAAAAATCTTTTCTTATGGGATTTCTACTGGGGAGAGTTTATTAAATAATTAAAATCAAATTAAATTTGGCCTTCACAACAGCTTGGGTAATGCAAATTAAAGATGCCAGCTGTGGCTGAAATGTAATGAGTTTGAAAAGATGTTGAGTTAATTTCATTCTGCCGAGGAAAGAAAAAATGAAATTTGATCGAACGCAATTAAAACAGTTGAAGGTTTGCGGATGGAGACGGTTTTAGTGTAGTGCATAAGCCTGAATATACATATCTACTGTGAAATTCAGAAAAGGGAAAGGGAAGTAATGAAATGACTGGAATCTGAGAGGATAATTGAGTTGAACAATAATCAGAACTGACTGAATATCCACTAAAATAACGACAGGAAATAGCAGCGCCGACTCCAGTAGGGTTATAATTAAGCTGCATGCGAACAAACTAACATTTATCTTCTACATTTTTTTTCACTTTTGCATCTATTTTTTATCATTTTTTTTAATATATATATATTTATCATCCTGCCATGGTGCCCTTTCAACCTCTGAGCATGCTCAACGGGGCTGGGAGGGTTAAAGATTATGATTATGGTACTACTCGTATTAACAATATGATTCTTTAACTATGGTTTGAATGCTAAGGATAGTAGCTTATTATAAATATGAAATCTGTATATTATGGAAAAATCAGCACAGGACCTTTCTTTGGATACATATAGGTTTAGGGGTTTGAAGTGGGGGAGGGGTCGGGGGAGGGAGGGTTGGTGGGTTATCGCTTTATAAAGATGTTAACTTTCTGGTTTCTCAGCACAAAGCATACAAAAACATATTAACAGCAGTACGAAGTCTGCGACGAAGACTTCACTGACATACAGGGCGCAAAAAGAGGAATCTCAGTACTATTCTTTAAACCTGGAGGAGAACATGCAGTTTTACAGGTTGTATTTCTTTTCCTTTCTTTGCTTTTCTTTTCTTTTTTTAAAGGAGAGCGCCACCTGTTTTTGTGGCCGCGTCAGTACAGCATGGATTAACTGACAGGGAAAGCAGTATCTTTTTATAAAAAAAAACTTTTAAAAAAATAATACTATGTGTTCTGTATTAGCCTGAGAAACCAAACATTTTTTCCCCTGTTGAAATTTCTTAATACTTGCTGCTTAGATTACTTCATATTAATGATTGATGATTTAATAATTTTATAATTAATTATCGGGTCAAGTATGTAACTTGATGTCTATTTATTTATTTCTGTATTTATTTATTTATTTATCTATTTATTTATTTTATTTATTTATTTATTTATTATTTATTTATTTCTTAAGTCACTTTTCCTTTTTTCTTTTCTTTTAATGGTTATGGTAAGATAAAGATATGTATCAAAAAGAAACGCTTATTGGGGCTTTTCTCTCTTTCTCTCCTTTTTTTCCAATTTTACAATAAAAATTCAAACTGGATGTTTTTGTTTCTCACAGTCATGTTACACTGAGTGCTCGCCCACAGTGCAAAGAGAGGGGGAGTTGTTGCACAAGGATTTACTCCCCTCGGCATCTCAAGGACCTTGACAGTTTCAACCTCTTGCAAAGTCTGATGCCTCGCCGCTGTGAAGTGATGAAACTGGTGACAGTGTTGTTAAAAGGATAACCAGTTTACTGCTGCAGCTTTTTTTAAAAACATTTTCTTTTTCATTTTCTCTTGCTCTCACACTGGGCAGGATTCATCAGGAAACACTGCAAGCTCCAGGAGAGGAGATGTACCCATTTCATACTCATATGGAAACTAAGCGGTGCAGTCTGTAGGATGATTTGGATAATCTGTCACCGTGGGGACTGGAGGCTTTACCAGCTAGCAGGTCACCTGATGTTGCTCTGCTGCAGGGAGACACACTTCAGCTGAAATGTGTGTCAGGACGTATACATATCATAGATACAGAATTCAAAAGCCAAACTCTGGCACACAAACATCAGACAGTTGGGAGGTGTCACGGATCAGGGAAGAGCTGCGAGAGAAAGACGGGGGAACAAATAACATTAACATTTTGACAAGCAGGAGGCAGTAAATTGAAATAAGGGAGGCATCGAGCATCAGTCAAGTGTACGCACAGTAACTACAGCATTGCTTGGATGCCAGAAGCCAAAGTCTGATGAAACATCTGTTGACAGTTGACTCGCCTCTCCACCTTGTAATCGTCATCTTCGTACATCAGGAGTCACTGTAGCATCAGCGGCAGTACAGCTGAGACATTCACATTTTGAAGAGCGGCAGCAGATATGAAAAAAAAAAAAAGAATGGGAGGGACAGAAAAGTAGAGCCACTGGCTCATGAAATAAATTGTCCCAATTACAATAAAGTGTGGCTCTTGGTCAGTGTGCACGGCAGGCAGTTCATCTTTATTACAATCAGTTAATGAAAATCAATCCCCCTCCTGATAAACTCTTATCTCCACGGCCTTTGCGCGCCCCTCGTGCAGGGAGATAATAAATTAGGGTAATATTGCCTTTGATGAGGGAGTGAATTGCAAATTATTGTAACTTTCCAAGATTTATGATGCAGATGCTTAATTTCCGAGCTGGGTTTTTCAGGGCGTCGGGGTGCTGGGGGGCCATTTGTTAAAAGTTTGGTGACACAGGCTCGTTAATAAAAATACACACTCAGACAAGCAGGTGCTCTCAGCTGTTCTCTACTGTAACAGTAGCAGAGAAAGAACGCGCCGCTGAAATGGCAGGGACTCCTGCGCTTGTAGGATTTACAGGGGCACATTTCTTCCTTCTTTGTTGGTATTTTACCTATAACAGAGAGTACATATGAAGAGGCAGAAAAACCCAGGGGATGCAACGTGTTTACCAAAGTAGGACTGCCAATCACACAGTGTTATTTTTTCCCCCAAGAATCTCTATCACACAAGCCAGGAGCGTATGATTTGATATGTAGGTCAATACACATTCTGGAGCGAGCCAGTGGGTGAGATATGTGTAGTTGCTCGCTGTCACTCTGATTATTGAGGAGACAGAAAGATTGAGTCGGTCAGGTATGAGAGAGCCTGCGGTATGAGATAGCTGTATAATCGCTGCGACTAGAGAACCACACACACACACACACACACACAAAGTCACTGAGAAATGAGTAACTTCTCGCTCTTTGTTCTGCAGCAGTGACCCTTGTAACAGGGTGTTAATGTATGTGTATGTTGGATGTCTTCTACCCGGCGCAACAATCAGACTCTGAGTGCATCATTAAGCAAAAATGCTCCGGTGAGAGGAGGTTAGGGGGGTCTCGCGAGTCGTCAGGAGCTGCAGGAACGATGTGAGGTGATTGTTTAAGGAGCCACTTGTGAAGCTGAAGGCAAACAGTGTCACAAGAGCAGCTGGATGAGTTTGCAACTGCGGCTGACCGACGTCACGTGCATCATTCAGCATCAATAAATCGAGGCTAAACAGCTAAAATGCAACTCTTTTTTTTGCTAGGATCCATCCTCTCCATGGTTTGCTATTATCATTTTTATCATGTACCTGAAAAATGTGACTTATGGCGCCTTAAATATCAAAGTAATTTGGAAGCGCCGTAACGCTCTGAACGCTTGATCAAAACGCCTCTCCTCATCAAGGCCACCTCATTTAAGTCCAAGGAACATCTTGCATTAAGACAGCCATCAATCTGTCCATTATCAATCAAGGAGAGGACTCACACACCACTATCTATTTATCTTGCCAAGTGCTCTATTAATATCAAATTAATTTCCCCATTGAGAGTATCAATCACTCAAGCAGTTTTTTTCTCAACTCATTAGCTTGGTAATTGTCCTTGTTTACAGGGGAAAGTCAAGACAGGACGCCTCAAAGAGGGGTGGACAAGCGGTCTGTACAGGCTCCAGCAGCTTCCTGTAAACTCCCGCTACATCCTCCCTGCTAATAAACATGGACGGGAATCCTCTACAGTCTGTCAAACATGCAATATCCTTTGTTTATTATTTTAAAGAAGTAGAACGTTTGCAGCATCAATCTACATTTTTTTTGAAAAAGGGCAGACATTTTAGATGTTCACAAGTTGTCAAGAATCACACCATCAATGAGGAGAGGGTGCTCTCAGGCTGGTGCTGCCTGACAGGGCTGCTGCCGGATGGCTGCATCTCAACAGACGACATCAATCAAGACGAGGCTGGAAGCTTTTTGAGCCTAGATTTGAATTATAAAGCGAATGGATGGACACACAAATACAGCTTACAAGTCATCACATTCATTTTGAAATCATCTATTCCGATAAAAAAGATGAAGTGATGTGAGCCCAGTGGTGGAAGAAGCATTCAGATCATTTAATTAAAGGTGCAATGTGTACGAATTTTAGTTGTAAACATCCAAAAATGAACTGAAATTATTAACAGAATGTGAAGAATTAACAGTTTTGACGTTTTAACTTCTTTGTACTGTTGCAAATATATCTACTTAAGTTAGCATGCTAACAAGCTAGCCCGGGCCCGTAACAGTCAAAAGATCCTGAGCTAGCGGTGTGAACACCAGCACTCCTCCACTGCTCTGGGCTCTTAGTCCAGACTGCTAGCTGCACGGCTAACTGAGCTAACTAGCGAATGGCAGCTATAGTAAGCAGCAATTCTTACATATTGCACCTTTAAGGGAACAAAATGTAACTTCCTGGAGAAAGGTAGTTGATTGTGGAGTTTTGGGCTGCCAGCTCTGGTCAGACACCAAACCAAAGCGACCCGTGGATGACACTCAACAATCATCTACCTTTCTCAAGTTACATTTTGTTGCTTTGTAATACAAACCGATGCAACAATATAAAAAATAAACAATAACATACAAGTCCTGCATTCAAGTACGAGAGTACGAGAACAGAAATGTTATCAGCCAGATGAACTTAAAGAAGAAGCACTTATTTTGCAGTAAAATGTCCCCTGTGACTCTTATATTTATTATATTTTACATTTATAGATTTTACTGTTGTAGCTGCTCCAGGTAGAACTAGTTTTCCAAAGGGTCACAAGATTAACCCGAGAGAGATGATGAATATTTGTTTGTTTGCTTTTTTTAAAAAACTTTTCTCCAATGTTTGTGTTTTTTTTAGGGGGCTGATACTGGATAATTTTACTTTCTTACTTTCTGGAGTGGAAGTAACTAATTACATCTACTCAAATTACTGTAATAAAGTCATTTTTGGGGTACTTGTACTTTTCAAGTCTGTCATTTTATTTGTACTTTAGTGTGCATTACACAATGTAATCTACTTTTAAAACCACAATTTGAATTAATATCCGAAACCTTTCGTCTGCATTTTTGAGCTCAAAAACACAAAACTCTGCAGCAGGTGCAGGTTTGGAGAAGTGACGATGACCACTGAGCAGAACAGAGCAGGAAATTTAGACGGAAGATTTGGAGAAACAGAAACCCTTTTGATTGAAGGCCCGCTATTGATAATGCATCAAACATCAACGTCTAAAAAGTAATTAATACTGTGAGTAGTGTTTAAGAATAATACTTTTTACTTACTTACTGAGTAATGTAGCTCTACTCATACTTCAGTACAGATTTTCAGCGCTTTTTCCACCACTGCTTACTTTACTTTGGGTCTTGAATATGACAGGTTCCCCAACTAGACACTGCCATAGGGGGCACAATTTTTAGGAGCTATTGATTACATTTTTATGTTTTTATAAGCTGTAAAATCATAATATGTAGTACAATATTGCAATATTTATACAATGGAAGTACAGTATCTTCCTCTGAAATGCATCGGGGGAAAAGTATAAAGTTAGTACATCCCTGAGACAAGACTGTGACAGATTTCTACCACCAACCCACAGTCACCTCCCTCCCTCTCTTCATCCCTCTCCATCTCTCTATTGTCCTCCTTATATTAAGAATGAGGCGATGAAGTCGACTTGACTCAGGCCGGGACTGTGCTTCACATGTAATGGGGGAAAATGGTGACACGTTTCATTGGCCAGCTCCTTCCCTGCTCACTGTGGTGTCTTCATTTGAAGAAATGGGACATGGCGAGATTAAGTATGATTGCGTGTGTGACGAAACATGCTGTCACTTGGAAAAAGAATATAAAGACGCAGATACTTTGAGTCAAGATATAAATTAAATCTTTCGAATTATAAAGCATTAATTGTTAATGTGTTCACAAGGAGTGCACAGGAGCTTCCTTGATTGCATTTTTGATGGCGATAAAAAAGCTGATCACATCCCTGTTTCTAATCATAGCACTCATTGTTCACATATAGTGCAAATATCAGCAGTGTGTGTGCCTGCGTGTGTGTGTGTTGACTCTAACCTGGTGTTAACCACGGACTAAATCCTATTTGGAGCCATGCAGCGCTCTGGCAGACAAAAGCAAAGCCAGCAGCCAGCTCAGCACTCAGAGGTAACATTTACACAGGGGACTGAGAACATACTGTGGATCCCTACAGCTACACAGCCAGCCTGTCAAAACTGTCTTCATACTGGGAGCTGTCAGGCCTTATGGACTGAGGACCCCACCAGGTCACGAGTGGTATTACAAAACATACACAAACAAAACTGTGACTTATAGTAGTTTGATTACATGTAAATGTTCCATGTTATTCTGTTGCATAAGATTAATGCAAGTTTTCTATCATGTGGAGTCAATGCGAATAAATTAGTCTGATTAAATGAATGCAGACTTCTATATAAACCTTATGTGTTTTTTTTTCATACAAAGTGAAAAGGGGAACTTCTTCATAAACATGTTAAAGTGTGTATTAGTATATTCATAAACATAATGTATTTCACTTTGCTTATTCAGTCTCCTGTAGTTAAATCACACATCTAGTTACCTTCGGTTATATAGTCACCCATCTCCGTTTTTTTACATTTTATTTATTTATTTATTTTGTTGGTCGGTTTGTCAGCAGGATTACACAAAAACCATGAAACTTGGATGGAGAACAGGTCTCGGCCCAGAATAGATATCATTGACTTTTAGTGCAGATCTAGATAAAGGGACGGATCCAGGAATTGTCTCTCACTTTCTTTAACACTGTTTTTCTCTGTTAAATCAACCCGTCATTCGTCCATAACACCATGGAGATTATGATTCCATCTGCATTGTTTTGTTGTCACAGCGGTCGACTGTTTAAGATGTGGTGAGCGTAAATCATGGTTATGAGTGATACAGGACTATCAAGTCTGATATTGGATTAGGCTTAATTTAATTACAGGGGACTGCTTTGGCAGAGGCATGCACTCTAGTGCCATTCTAGTTCATCATGATATAATGTGCTAGGAAAAAAAAACCTCTTTTTTGTCACAAGAGTGACAAAAAAGAGGAAAAACAGACCTTGTTCTGGAGTGTCCAACACTTTAATACAGAAAATTACATATCCAACACAACACGTATTAGTTTACTTTTCTTACAATGTCTCAAAATAACCTACTAAACACAACAAATGTAAAACATATTACAGTTAAAACATCTATACACAGGCAAATGTACACAATATAAAACACATATATACACTCTCTTAATATATTATTATATAAAGATTTGTGTTTTTTTTTTAACCTTTAAAAACTGGAAGCCGAACAGCTTGAAGAGGGAGTGTTTCACAGAAGATGAGAACTGTTGAAAATCACACTGACACATCATATATTATGGATAGGTAGTTTTTACATACAGTTGTTGGATCCTGTGTATTTAACATGCCAATTTCTGAAACAACAGTTGAAGCAGACAAAGGAGGAACATTTAAATACACAAAACTTGCTGTTAAAACCGTTAAGTGCTATTGATATTACTGGATTATACAGGATCTAGAAGCCGCATTGGAGTTACGTATGCAGTTTCATTCACGGTGGAGTGTTTGGACGTTGTACATTTTCTCAGTAAAAACAAAATATTTACAAAAAAAAACCAACTAAATTCTGCTTAGCTGCCTTGACGTCAGCACACATACTGATGGAGTTAACCTTGTAAAAGACTGCTGTAAACCAATTAACGGTATGTACGTGAGAATGGTGAGCATGTTGTCTTCAACCAAATGATTTCATGTATCAATGGTTTTTCTTGAAATGATGTGACCCATGAAAATGTGAAGTGGGAAGATATGCCATCTATTATGACAGGGGAATCCTTCAAATGACAAAAACAGAAAAAGATCACAACATTCACAAATAAAAAAAAAATTACAAATACATGTCTGAGCTCTAGTCACTCTTTCCTCAAGCTGGCAATGCTTCCACGTTCTGTTTGTCTCCTCGTTTCTCTTTTTAAAAATCATTTATATTTATTTTATTTTTCACAAAAGCAGCACAATGAGGAGTAGGAGTGAGAGCAGGGAGCCACTGGCTGCCGTGTGTGACACCCCTCGGTTAGGAAGACGAGGAGTCCTCGGGGAGTTCTGCTTCAGTTTACTGGGAGGCAGCGCCTTTAAATCCTCCAGGGCGCCGTACGCTGCCATAGAGAACTCAGGGTCTCCTGTGGTCAGCAAGTCAAACACGCAGGACTGAAAGTACACGTCCTCCACCTGCAGAGTCTCTCTACACTTGGCCGTGGCCCGCTCCACTGTGTAGACCTGGTGAGGAGGCCGCAGAGGACCCAGCTCTGTGTTGGTGCCCTGCAGACGGGGCTGCTGGCTCTGACGGCCCAGCGTGTGCTCTTTGATGAGCTCATTGCGCGGGCAACCGTGCAGGCAGAGCTGCAGGCCGCCATTGTCCTCCGAGAAGTCCAGGGTGTCCTCTGGCATGCGGATGGCGAAGGTCAGGTAGCTACCCACGCGCCGGACGATGATGGAAGTGCCGATGTAACGGGCCTGGATCTTTACCTGCCGGCCCACCCCGGAGCCGCCGCGCTCTACAATGGTCAGGCTGCCGCTCTCACCACCACTGCGAGTGCCATCCTGAAAGGCCAGCGGCAGATCTTCTGTGGTGGCCTGGTACACCTTCTGATCTGTACAGCCGTGGTACGACTTGAAGATCACTGTGATCTGAAATAAGTGGAAAAAGTATTAAGTAAGACTTCAGCATTTTACCATTATAATTTTACTACCATGCAGTTTGAATATTCTATATATATAAAGCAGCTGATATAGAGCTGCAAAAATTGATGAATCAAATAGTTGTCAACTATTTATCGATTGATCAGTCTGGGTAGTTTTTTTTTAAGGAAAAAAGAAAAGAGTCAAAATTCTCTGTTTTCAGCTTCTTAAAGGTGAATATTTTCTGCTTTCTTTACTCCTTGATGACAGTAAACTCAATATCTTTGGGTTGTGGACAAAACAACACATTTGAGAATGACATCTTGGGCTTCAGGAAACACTGAGCTGCACTTTTTTTCTGACATTTTATAGACCAGACAACTAATCGAGACAATAACTATCAGATTAACCATCAATTAAAAAAATGTTACTTGCAGCCTTAAATGAGTAAATGAGCCACAAGGTCACATCTTTGCTGAGATATAAATAAGATGTGCTACAAAAGATGCCTACATGAATCTTGACTAACAGCGGTACTGATTAAAGCCACAAGGTGGCAGCAGGAAACTGCTGTGAGAGATGTTTATAGCCCAAATTGGCCGTTTTCACTGTGTGGCAATGATTCTCTCTCTTGCTGCAAAATGTTCAAAGGACGGCTGTCAACTGTCCACTGGATTGTTATCACTCAAACAAACCACAAATTAAAACATTGTGGTGTCTCCACTATCACAAATCCTTTCTCATCTAAAACAGATTGTAAGCACTAAACTCCACCAGTCTTCCCTGAGCGCTGGCTCACACAGGACGGTTTCGTAACAGCCTCAAATCTCCATGTATCTTCCAACACTTCTCCTGCGCTGGCACTGCTCGTTCTTATTCAGTGACTGACTGTGATTTGTATTCCAGCTGAGCTCCGAAACACTGTGTCCTAACCTCTGTTTCTTCAAAGTATCTTGACAAAGCGGTGGCTGTGGTTGAGTTTACACTTACGGGGATACTGTATTTGATGGATGATTTCCTGTCTTAAGTCTGGCAGTTGCAAACAACTCCAAAAGCATGATGGGGGCATGCGGGTGCTGGCACAGACAATATCCACACTACAAGGGCTGCACACCCAGAACACACTGCGAATGCTTTTCAAAGAGTTTGTTCTGAAAACTTTGGTGCAAAATCTGCCCACTCAATTAACAGAATCAAAAACCCTCGCTGCTGCCAATTATTCCTTTATTTTTCCACATTATTTCATATTTACACAAAAATCGGCCAGTTAATTATTTGACCAGAGGGGTGAAAAAACATTCCACATCGTGGCGGTGGAGGAAAATGTTTGAGTGAGCGTTAATCACTACCATATGACCACCCATGTGTTAAAGGTAGAGCGCTCAAGCATGTCTGTGATTCAACACCGCTGAAGGACTCCCCTCCTCTCTCTTTTCCCTCATAGATCTGAAGGAGCTCCAAGACAAGAGGAATGCTGGAGGCTCGAGAGGCACCGTGGAATGACGATTAACTTCACATGTTTGATACTTTATGGCAATACTTGAGCTAGCAAGCCCGCACTCAGAAACAGTCTGCTCATATACGCATTGGTTTCAAACTTACTTCAATGTGTTCATTTCTAATATGGACGTAGCTGGATGTGAGAAAAGAACCCCACAAGGGGTCACCGAATATGGCCATAATTTTGTTTGTTTTGAACTTATTCTCCTTAATCTTTGATTATTTTTTGTGTGTGATCTATTTTTCGAAGGATATAGGAGTGGGGTTACAAGTTGATAGATCACACATGAAGTAGAAGAACAACAAATGTCCATGCATTAATCAGCACAAAATTGACAATCTTTGATTTCTTTTCTTGTGAAATCTTGAATATATTCAGGCCTCTATATTAAAAGACTGAAAAGACATATAAGAAATGTTTGAAGGTTGGCTTTGTTTTAAGGTTTCACAAGGCAATAAAGTTGTGAACCACTGAAAAAAATGGCATTCACAATCTCTTTAAACCCATAGTGATGTCTTCACTTTGCTTGTTAAAGCTAAAGATGTGTAATCTACAGCCACAAATGAAAAGCAGGAAATCTTCGCATTTTTGGACATGAAACCAGAGAATATTTGGCCTTTTTTTGCTTTAAAAATGACTGAAACAATTAGACAATTATCAAAACAGTTGTCGATCAGTTTTTGTCAATCGACTCATCATTTCAGCTCTACTCTCAACCCTTCTCACCTTGCTGGTTGCCGTGGCGCTGGAGCCTAGTACAACAGGCACGTTGGTCACCTGCACCGACAGGAAGCGGTTGTCGATCAGAGGCCACGCCCCCTCCACCTTGCAGGTCTGAAACTCGTCTCGGAAAGTCCGTAGGTGCGGGTCTCCGAATAATCCACAGTGGGCATATTTCTTCTGCTGACCGCCTGAGCCCGACACGAGGACCCGATTCTCGTAGTCGCACAGCTCCGACACGGCCGGCCGAGACGTGCTGGGGACCTTGGCGGAGGAGGTGGGCCCGTCGCTGGAGCAGTTGTGCTGAGAGAATAACTCCTTAATGCGGAAGACGGCCGAGTGGTAGACCAGGTCGCCCCTGCAACTGCGCGCCTGCCGCCGAGTGCACAGGGCGTAGGCCCGCAAGGCGATGCAGTAGTCCACATCCAGAGCCACATCCTCCTGCAGACCACTAGAGGGTGAGGTAGAAGCCACGTACTCTGCATTGCAGCGCTGGATTCGACACTGCTGGCAGTGAGCTGGAAAACAAAAACAATGACCATCAACGTTTTGCACTGTAACTTTGTTAATGCATCACAGTTTCTCTGAAAATGTTTGATTCTCGACTCATTTTCATTCTGTTTTCAGCTTCTTAAATGTGAATATGTTCTGCTTTCTTTGCTCCTTGATGACAGTAAACTGAATGTCTTTGGGTTGTGGACAAAACAAGACATTTGAGGGCGACATATCGGCTTTTAGGTAACACTGGTCAACACCAATTTCTGACATTTTATAGACCGAACAACTAATTTGTTAATCGAGACAATAATCGA
The DNA here is from genome assembly GCF_965226575.1 of Pagrus pagrus. NCBI lineage: Eukaryota > Metazoa > Chordata > Actinopteri > Spariformes > Sparidae > Pagrus > Pagrus pagrus. The sequence goes on along the minus strand of NC_140190.1, from coordinate 11,787,008 downwards.
CAAATTAATCAACAATGGAAATAGTGGCAACCCTACAATCTGAACAAATCCAGTTTCCCTTCTACCAAGAATCTTGAAATCCATCTGACAATTACGGATACATTACCTCAGCACAGTGCACGAGGCAGTCAAAACTTTTCCACTATCAAGTTTAGCTCAATCTGGAGAGCCATTAAAACCCAAATGCGTGAGCTCACGAGGCCATGGTCCCACACTGTGCTCCGGGAGTCAGTCAAAACTTATTTCCCCAAACTAGCCCTCACAGAAATAGCATGCAGCCTCGCTGTAGGAGGAAACCAACCTGTGTTAGTTTGCCTGAGGGTGCTGAATGTGGTTTGGCTGTTGCTGAGGTGATTGAAGTCCATTAAGCTACACTGCATGGCACGGCGAGGCTCGGTGCACGGGGGCAGCTAACTTGAAGAGGATCACAAGAGGAGTATTACAAAGAGTCACACTTGTTCAGCAACTCGGGGTCTGAACTGGAAGCAGGAGTGGAGGTGGGGGCAGCAAAGTGCAGCATGTGATATTCGGGTGGTATCGCCTAAATTCAGGGCTTCCTGTTCGGTTATGACTCACAAGTGGGATATTTATTATCGAGGAAAACAAAGACCTGCAACTATTTCTGTGGGAAGTAGAAGTGTGGATATTTATTAAGTTCGTCTCGGTGTTACTTCTGGGTGGGACGTCTCATTTGCTGACTCCTGCTGTATTGTGGATGTATTTTCCATCTCATCTCAGCATCAAGCACCATCCACAACACACATCGCTTTTGCTGCAAAACCAGGATCAGTTGCATCAGACTGCTCTTCTATTGCAACAGAATAATCTTCTGTTTACGCCAAAGCTCCATCTTATCTCCCAACAAGATAAGCGTGGAGATTTTACACCAGTGCACATGAATATTTTTGCACCATTTCTCCCCGTTCTCTCACATCCGTCTGATGCACTGGACGGGGACATGAAGGATGATTAATGCACCCGGCTGCGCTGCACTTCAACACGAGCCCTGATAAAACTGAGATGGAGTGTGAGAGGTCAAGTTAGAGCCACTCCGCATCCCTCCTCTGAATTCCAACAGGCCTCCCCCGTCTCGCTGCGAGGTCACACAAGTCCGCCGTGATTGACACTTTTTGACAATCACTGCCTGCACAGCCATCAACAACCACACATCTCCCTAAAGGGTCTTTATGCTCCGGCACTTAAGTCGGCTACCAACAAGTGTGAGGACCATGTGGGGAATATGGGAACAGAGAGCGGACGAGCAGAGTGACCACACACAATATTTAGTATATTATTGATGAGTAGATTTTAGATGGAGCTGGAGATTAAATGCACAATATTTTCACAACCTAGGCTATTGTGAGAAAGCTCAGATGAGTACAAAACAAGGCTGCAAAAACACTTTCAGATGGGATTAGATGTTGGATAAACTACAGAGATGGTGGCTTTGGATAAATCATAGTGATTACATGTTAACACTCAAACTCCACAAATGGCACTGACATGGGTACATGTATTAATGAAGTATTACATATTGAATGCCCTATTTTGCTCTACTCTTCAGCAACTACTTCAAGACAAACACTACTTTTAGATCTACTTCAGGTGCTACAGTTAAAAGAAAAGCACCTAAACAGTCCAGAGGAACCTGGGGGGCCTCCAGGGGACTTTAGTTATTCAATTTTACTGTTGAACATCTTCAGACGTCAGACTTGAACTATTATATAAAGATGGGATGGTTTGATGTCCTTATAAACAACATTAACTTCAATTCTGTTATATTATTTGAAACCTCACAAGCCTTGTCAACTGTTAATCATGTGATTTTAAGCATTTCAGCACACTTACCTACACTAAAACACATCTATAATAAAGCAATACTCTTATAATATTCTGTGTATTCCTGATATTCATAGTACCAGGAGACTTTCACCTTAACTTTGTCGTGAACACGACATTAGGGAAGTGTCCAGATCGCATGAAATGCTTGATATTTATGATTCAAAGCAACCCAAGCTGCTGCTGCCTGTGTTTGGTTTGTGGTCTGTGGGCTGGAGGACAGAGGAGCGACCAACACGTTCAGAGGCCAAAAAGTTGGACACCCATGCATGGTAGCTAACAAAGTTAATAAATGAAGCATGAATAGGGGGAAATACCACGGTCCGCTTAGCTTCACCTACAACTTAAAACACCCCAAAAACTGTGTGTTAAAGTTAATCTCGCGTCTTGAACAGTAATGGTGGTCGTTTGATGTCACGTTAGCGGCATTTTCTGGCTTAAAAAACACAAAGCTCGGTGGTTTTTCCTTTGGTGCTGCTGGACGCCAGTTTGCTAGTGAGCTATGCTAACTGCGAGCTAACCCCGTAACTCCGCACAACTTGATAAAACCGCAACCGCAGCGGTGCTTTTGCTTCCCTAAAAAACTCGACAGCCGTTCGGAGGTTGGTGTCAACGTGTTGGGTGTCGTTGTTTTATGCGGGAATAGTTGGGAAATTGTCCAAGAAGACGCCCGTGAAAGAGAGTTAACTCGTGCTGCTCGGCTAGCAAAGCGGTACAAAGTGCTGCAGCGCAGTCAGGCTGGAGGCTGGAGAGACTCCGCAGCAGCGGCAGCAACAGGACATTACTTTGTCCCCGCAGTGGACGGGGGTGCTCTCAAACAACAGCCACTTGTGCTCTTTACTTTAAACACCAAAAACGTTTTAAAACTCGAGCAAAAGCGTGTGAGAGTCGTTAAAAAGTTTGACGCCAGGAGGAAAAAGTTAACTTTTTTTTCCCCAACCTCCATTCCGGAGAGGGAGAGCGGGACGCGGGGTCTCGCATGCAAGCAGAGAGAGAGGAGAGAGGAGTGGAGGAGCACGGATTGGAGAAACAACACAAAAAAACACAAACACGACAAAAAAAGAAGCAGCACTTACCTGGTCGAAACAGCAGCGAAAGTAAAACCATCGTCAACGTTACACAGTCCCAAAGCTGCCGCTTAGCCGTGATTTGTGGTCCGCTTCTCCCCATACCAATCCATTCAGTTAGAATGGAGTTCCTCGACTGCTTCTCATCGACGCTGTGGCTGCGGGAAATCAGACAAAAATTCGTCTTCCTTCCCAAAGCGCTGTCATTCAAAAGGGGCCCCTGTCTTCAGGGCGGCTCTACGAGGGAGGGGTCTAAAGTGTAGATGGGGCCCAGAGGTGATGGCTGGCCAATGAAACACTAATTATTCACTAACCACTTGATATTTACATGTAGTGGCAATTACTGGGGGGGGGGATGAGGACAGTGGAAAAGGAGCCTTCAACAACAGAGAGAGGGGGGGTGTGTGTGAAATTATAATTGGCCTGATTATAATGGAGGAATGACAGGGTTTTGTGGTTATAATGGTGTTACAACTGCCTGTTATCTGCACGTATAAGACATATCCATGCTTAGGAATGTAAGTACATTGATTATGATTAATGACTGAGCTGTGGAGAAGGGGTAGGGTTAAATAAGTGTGTACTTCTTCCTGCTCCTTTTAATAACTAACTTTGTTTTCACATGTCCGGAATAAATTTCCATGCTTGGGAACATTCAGTATATCCACAAGTGACAAATAATGCAACGTTAAATTAAAGGGGCACTTTGTAGTTTTGGAGAGGACATTTGAAAATGTCAATACTTACGATATTAATGAAGCAATAACTTAAACCTTTTCCATAACTGAATAAACAAGCTGTTCTCAGAACACTGTTTGAAGCTAGAAAGGTGGCGGGGTCCGCCAAATATAAACAAAGTAAAGCAGTATGAAATTGTGTTGTCCTTTAAGGTCAGCTGGTTTAGTCAGTTTAGTCATGAAAACAAAAAGCGTTTGTTGGCATAAATCAGTCAATGAAGATCTTTCTCTACTGATTAAAACTTCTTCCTCAAAGCCGCATAGTGCATCTTTAAACGCTTTGCACTACAAAGCACCAGGAGCAACTGTCCTGTGTGACTCCCCCTCCCCCTCAGGACAAATGTTTGTGTGTTTTTTCAGCATTAAGCAGGATTCTCCCACCTGTTGTTTTCTCACTCTCCAGACTTAGCGCTTAAATAATAGAGTGTGATTGACAAATGTGTGTGCAGACTAACTTCGGAGAATAGATCTTGGTTAGTTTGTCTAGTGAATATTTTAAAGGTGCACTTTGTAGTTTTGGGGAAGAAGTTTTAATCAGAAGAGAAAGATCTTCACTGACTCATTTTTTTAATGCCTAAACAAACTAAATGAACAAACTCTTGTCCTTTTCATGACTGAATAAACTGAATAAACAAACTGACCTTAAAGGACAACACAATTTCATACTGTTTTACTTTGTTTATATGTTGCGGACCCTGCCACCTCTCTAGCTACCTTATTTTCCTCTGAGAACAGCTTGTTTATGCAGTTATGGAAAAGATAAATCATTCTGAGTTTGTATTATTACCTCATTAATTATGTAAATATTAAAATTTGAAGTTTTAATTTCTTTTCCAAAACAACATTGTGCCCCTTTAAATATGGAGCCCGATAGGAGACATATAGTAGTTAGGGTTGCGACAGTATGACATTTACACAGTATCACAGTACACAGTACAGTAAACAGGAGTTTTTTTGGTTGAACAAACACAATATATTATGTCTTGACAGACATTAAACTTGATATAAACTTAAGAAAAATATTATTTTGACTAACACTTATACAGTAGAATTTGATAACCTGCGATTTTCATACCATGGTGTACCTTGAGAACAGTGTATCGCTGCAACCCTAATAGTATCTACCTACAGTATAACCAGTAGTTTTCTCCCTTACACTGACTAGCTCAATAAATGCTTTCTTCAGACATCTTTTAGTTTCAAAGTGGGCTTTTACCTGCCAGAAAACATTGTCTGTTTTTGTCACTTCAGAGAAAATACCCTGACTCTGATTATTTTCTCTCAGCAAATCTCAGTGCGCCATTTAATTTTTCCATTACATTTTCAGTTAGCAACTTGTGTGTTACTCTTTTCCTTTTGTGGCCAACTTTCCATCTCTCTCGCTCCTTCAGCGACACTCCGTCTTTCATTTGCACAGCTGCTGTGAGGCCGGACCATCTGCAGGCCACATAGACTCACCGTGCAGCCTTCAGCCCGAGACACACGCTGTGGTTTCAGTGCCATGCAAAGAAAGAATTTTAATGCACCGACCAATTACCGAATAAAATATCGGCGTTTAGAAAATCAACAGTTTAAGTTTGCGTAATTCCATTCCTGCGCTTCGATTAAAAGTTAAAGCTTTTGTTTTCGGTGCAGCTGGGGTGTTTGGCTTGTAGCTTGTGAGTCTCCCTCTGCGCCTCCCTCCTCCCGACTTTATGAGAGAGAAGTGAACCCAGACAGTTATTGGATCACTGGTTTTTCTATACACATGCAGGCTCCTCCGGCCACACAATTGTGTGATTCAGGTGGCCTGTCAGTCTTGTGAAAGGTCTTCACAGGCCCATGTTGATGTGGGGCTGATATATATAGTGGAGGGGGAAACGAAGACAGCTCAACCCAAGTGGAACGTTTGGATTGTTCTGAGCTGCCAGAAGGGCCTCTGTCACACTGGATCCAGTGTGCCAAGTTTATCCCCCGAGAGGGTTCTACCTTACTCTGTTTGTTCAGCTAATTTTGGAGGCTTGCTTGGTTGATCTGCTTTATGGCCGTGCTTTATGGTCACATTTTAAATCCCCTCAAACGAGTTACACTCCGTATTCCCCGTGACAGCTCGGACAGGGTGCAGTGACGCAGTGCAGGAGGGAGATCTGTTGATGGCTCGGATGCTGTGCAGCAATTTAAAGGCAGTTCCCGTGGGACATGTCTCACCTGTTACAGTGCTTGTCTTCAGGAGGAAGTGATGACATTTCCTGCAGAAGAAAACACATTGTTTACTTCAATTTATAACAGATGAAGATGAGGAAATGCTCGGTTTTGTGTTAAAATGTTAAAGACACAATAAAAGACAACAAAATCAAAGCCCTCGATAAGCTGCTGTCCACTAAATGAGCTGAGGTTCCACACCGCGAGACTGATGACCACTGAAGCACACAGTTAATTGATCCAGGTGGACGGTAAGGATGAATTCAGCACATGAAAGAAACCCAGAGACTGCCTGTCAGGCTTGATGGGCGGAGAAAGGCCTCTTTCTTCCCACGTTTCCTTGTGAGCGTATTGCATTGCATGACCCAGCAATATGTATATGCTACCAGCTCTAAAACAAGAGAGTGGGTGCTGTGTATGGGGGTGTATATCAGGTACAAACAAGGCCGGTATATTTCTCCTGCTGACAGTGGGTCACTTGTTCTGGCACGACAGGGAAAATAGTCTAAGGAGGCGGTTTTAATGGACTGTAGAAAGAAAATGTTATATGAATATCTGACACGTACGAGAGCAGAGGAGCAAAAAGCAGTTTGGCAACGGTATAAAAGCTGAAGACGACAGAAAATGTGGCGAGTGAAGCGAACGAGAGTGAGCAAGAAAGAATGGGAGAAAGGGGGGAAGGGAGAAGGAAAGGGGGAGAAAAAGAGGGAGTGAGGGATTGGGTTTCCTCTGACTGTGTGTCTGGGCAGCTCCACATGTTCCTCATTAAGGTCCTCACACTGTGGGACCAGCTCCACACCAGGATGCTTGTTTTTGTTATTAGGCCCAACGTGCTGTGGTCTGGTGGAAGCCCGAAAACATGGCCAGTCCAGGACCATCTCCACAGCTCGCTGTCCTCAAAAAATAACCACAGTGACCTCACATACGTGCGCTACAACATGGTCAGCTTGCAGCACTCTGAATACTTGTTTATAATGCAGTTAAACATGCATAAAACTGGAAAATGTATATTAAAAACCCAATCAGATGCATACAATGTGATAGGTCTGTAGTGCACATTTACGCTGCTCCTGAACCATCTGTTCTCTTTGCCTTCAACAATTTAGTTTTTCCGGAAACGCAGTGTTTACAAAATAATCAAAAGTACAGTTGCAGGAAATTGTTGATGTGTCACGCTTCTGATTTTTTGTTCAATTTCATGCCCATCTAGATTAGTCAACTGAGACATGTATCATGTTTCTTCTGGAGGCTGATAACATCAGAGATTGGAATCAGAAGGAGCACGCGCCCTCTGTATCCTCCGCTAGCACCACACGGTTGCAATAGAAGAGACGCACTTATTGAATTTTAAACAGGAACCGGAGCAAATTGACTGTTTTTTTTTCTTTCTGAGGGCCTCTGTCTGAGATGAAGTGGCCTATAGCACTGCTGAGAGTGAGAGAGTGAGCTGCAGAGAGAGGCAGAAAGCGAGTGTGTCTGGTTCAGGCCTCTCGCTGTGAGAGGGGATCTGTTATCTCAGCATAGATAAGGGAAACTGTGGTGTGAGTGTATACGGGGCAGCGCTGATAGCATCTCCACTCAAGGATCCCACTTACGGCAACCTGATTGATAGCTGACAGCGCACACAGGGGGGGCTTTTGGAGTGTTTTTGTAGGTACCCCTCAACAGGTATCCATGCAGGCATCTGTTTACTGTGCTCCTCTGAGTAAACAGGAATTATCACACATGCATGTCATTGTGTAGAAAGTCAGGGTGTGTGGAAACAAATGCAGGGTAGGTTTTTATTAACTGATTTTCAAAATAAAATAAATTCGGTCTTTCTAACTTTTTCTAACTTTTTTGTTGCTTTGGTCTTTTCCACATTGAACCAAACTCCTCTCCTCTTCCTCGCAGAGCAAATGTTGACACAGCGTCAAGCCCCATGCTCATGAATAGACAGTCAACTGACAGGTAACCCTAGCTCCAGGGTCACGGGGTCATCCCGGCCTGATGAGGGATGATGGGTAAAATAAATGGAGAGCAGCACACAGAGGGACCTCTGATGTCCTCAGCCTAAAGGGAGAGAGTTCAGGGCCATTTGACCTCCGACCTAAACCCTGCCTGTGTGTTTGTGTGTGTGTTTTTTGTGGGTTAAACCTCTCCCAGATCTCGAATACTCAAATATTTTTCTTTTCTTGGCCGAGGTTCTTTCAAACAAATAAATCAAGTAGCAAAAAACAGCTGAATGTACGGCTTCAGCGAGCAGCATGTGAAGTCGGTTCCAAGGCATAACTTTGTTTGAACATGCCTCGTCTTTCTCTTCTCATGACGACGCTCCACCGCTTCTAGTCATTCGAGCCATGATGCACGATGGAAACAGGCAACAAATTGTTTTGTAACGACCTGTGGCGACTCTCTTTGCTCCCAGGAACGAACATTTCTGTAACACCGCTGCGCCCACAAGATCAAGGTTTAATACTCAATATTTTCATCTCATCTATCATTTTTCAACTTCAGGTTATTGTTCTAAAGTCTTATATCACTTTGCCTACAGAAAAAAAAATCTGCTAACCAAACGCTATATGTAAAATTCAAAGTGGGATGTTTCATCGGGTTTGATGGTGCTCACAAAAAGATCTATGACCATCTCATGCTATCACCAAGAATAGGAGTGCTCCACGAGGTTCTCTCTTGTTTCTTTTTACTGATGCTTTTACAGATATATATCTGATGTAGATATATATATACATATCAGGAAAACTTTTTTTCTGTCTTCTTCATTTCAATAGATCTAAACAGATCTTTGCAGCATACAGCTTAAAACTGTAGCCCGATATGTGGCATCTTAAAAGCGGGTTTAGCTTTTGCCCTTTACACCTGACGGCTCGACTCGTAATCTGCAGATGCATTTGTGATAACGCTCGTCCTTCAGTTAGTCTGTAACAGCTGGTATTGTTTCTGCCCCGGCCCACCCAGACAACGACCCTGAACCAGGAATAGACAGTTAGACAATAGCTCATGGGTGTATAATTTTAGCCATTCTGATCTACCAGATTTTTAGCCAAGAAGGCATTCGGAGAATGTTCCCTCCTGCCTGAGTCGGTTCAAGGCAGTGAAACATGGAGGAACATTGCATGGGTGTACACTTCAACCAACAAGTATGATTGACTCACCGCTCTGAGTCCACATGAAAAGCTGGGAAACTGATATGTCTGCTTTTTCCCCACTTTTTGCTTTTCAGCAGATGTTTTCTCACATTGACTTTAAAGAACAGGCCAATCCTTCTATGGTTAAATGGCATCATGCATTTAAAACAACCCATCACCTGCTTTGTTTGTGTTTATGAACTGCTGTATCTAACTGTCAAGTATGTTAGTGAATTATGCTCTCATTGGTCAGATCATTGACAGAAACGACATTCAAAACCAGCCCAACAGTGCTCCTAGTAGCATTATTTTATCTTTGTGAAATCTTAATAAGCATCTTCAGGCATGTATGGATCTGAGGATGTTAGGAGTAATGCCAGAGAGGAGAGAAAAAAAAGAAACTTACCTTGGATCAGTGTGTTTGGGGTATGTTGTGAATTGGAGCACTGCTCTAACAGGACTTTGAATTGGCGGACGCAGTTAACCCTCGTTCCCCCTGCAACTTCAGCCGGCCAACTAAGAACTCGGGCAGCTACAGGGACAGATAGCCATTGGAATCGAGGCACATGACAACAGCTGTCTGTTTCAAGAATCGGCACTTTGATTAGAGCAGGATGGTAGTGAGCGATGTGGCCTAATTCCCACATATCTGGGTAGGGCACTTCTGTGAAGAGAAAAAAGCACTGAATGGAAAAAAGATTGCGGCACAATCACACGCGCGCATATTCAGAAACACTCGCAAACACACCCACACTTATACTGCACTTATGCTCGTTGATATTCATAGGCTAGAAAACCATGTGTCACACTTGGAAAGCTTCCCAATTCTCTAGGAGTCCGTCAAACACACAGACATGAGTGCAGCCGACCATTGGCCCCAGTGTAAGCTGAGCATGTGTGCGACGTGAATGACACCTCTGTCACCCAGCCCCACCCCGACGCTATCTGCCTCTCTCCCTTCGCAGCCGTTCTTTATGTGTTTTGGCTTTATTTTCGTTGCTCAAACACCCGAGACGCCGCTGTTTATGCTTGGTAACAATCACCAAAACACACAACGGGCCCACAGCTTCACCTACATCCAACTCTTTCATGTGGCATCACTGTTAAGGAACGATATGAGCAGAATTCGCAAACAAGAGGGATCATGCCCCGTAATGTGTGTTTGGTTATCAGTTGGCTGCTGCAAACAGGCCGAGCAGACGTGAATGTGATTAACCTTGCCAGACTGACTCAGCGTGCTCGCTCCGGGATATAAGCATGCGTTCCCGGTGATTTATAGATGTGGAGTAGTCAGCCACAAGGCCTCGGGCTGAGGGAGAGGGAGAGAGCAAAACAACAGTACTTAATTCAAGTCTGACAAATATTCTGCAGGAAATCCATACAGACTGCTCCATCAAATCTTTCAGGCCCCCTGGTTCTTCCACAGTTGTAAATTGCAACTTGTAAACTCAAATATTCCACATTAACAAAGCAGAAGGAAGAAAAAAAAAAACATTGTTTGCTTTAGTTTACTTTACGCAGGAACACACCAGACTGTTTCTGTCTTGCCCAGACAGCATAGAGAATGCATCTTTGCAAGCTCCCTGGGAAATGCGCCTCGGAGCAGATGTGAACTCCCAATAAAAGTGATTCTTAATCCTGCATGCATTTTTCAAACTTGTGAAATTGCAAAATACCTCATAGGCTGCACATGATTCATCCGGCATTGTTCTTCACTGCCTGCCAGAGTTTGTTCGGTCCATTCTTTTTCGGCGAGCAGCTGTTCACGCAGACAGCTGCATCGGCCATTCGTCGCAGCCGAGAGGCAATTAAAAAATCAAGCCAATGTTGTGTTTCAGTTGATCCATTTCTATTTCTACATGTAATCCCCTCTCTCATGCCTCCCCGCATACACGCAACACACACCAGTTTTCTCTCAGGCACACACGCTCACGCTCAGCACCCGTCAGGAGAGTGATGGCGGGATGGTATGGAGATTCACTTTTTTTTTTCCTCTAAAGACAAAAGCCCCAAATTGCAGTGACATGGCACCGTTGGATTTGAGGCATTATTGAGGCCAGAGCTGAGAGGAGCCATGTAATCTCCAGGACTTACTGGTCCACAGATTTTTTCCATATCTTCTTCAGCGTAGGTATGCGGCCACACAAAGTCTGACTGGCGTCACGGTGGCATTCAGCGGAGAGTTAAATTGAGCTGAGGCCGTGCCTTGTGCCACAAGCACTGACGCATTCTTATAGGGCCGTGCGCACGTAAACACACACATTCGCGCAAGAGCTCGCATGCCCAGTTGTGCACACACAAACATGCACACACTCTGTCCATGCCTCCAGTTGTTCTGTCCTCTCACGGCACACAGCAGGTGTGAGGCGGAGTGTGATGGAGCGGGGCTGGGTGGGGGTGACCTGCAGTCTTAAGAACAGCTTTTCTATTGTTTCTAATGTGTGTGTGTGCTCGCTTGGAATCGAGTTTGGAACATTTAATGGGATTAAGCCATTGGCCATGCACTTCAGCTCATTTATGACACATGATATAATCAGCTTTGTGAAAGATTCGTATTATTGTTGTGGTTTATTATTTCAACTTTTGGTGCATTTTTTACAAAAGCAAACAGAGTCATCCCCATCCACACCATGGGCGGGGGTAAGATACCCCTATCCTGGGAAAAATATGATTTTTTACCCCCAATATATCACCGGAAAACTTTCATAATCCTTACCAGTCTTTATATTTACTGCATGAAATCACAGGTCACTCTTTATGTTAGATAGCAGGTAGCTTACACTTGCTAGCTCGCCACAGTAGCATCGACCAGAGTTTGCAAGCTGTTTGAATTCGAGTCAGCGAGAGAAGCTGGCAATGCAGTGTAGTTTTCATCCGCTGGCAGGATCACAGAGTTACTGCAAACTCTTCTGGTGTCCCCCTTTTTCTTGAGAAAATTCCATGCGATTGTCCCCGCCAAAGTTGACATCAGATTTTTTGCCACAGATCCTCGCACACAGCATACTCGTCACCCAGCGTGGTGCCAAAGTGGCTTGAGCATCAAAGCTCTCTGTCAGCCGCTGTCAAAAGGAGAGAGCGATGGCCTCGGGTGAAAGGACAAGCTCTTTTAGAAGATGCAACAAATCAAATGCATCCTCAAGCTGCCACGCCGTACTGTAGGTGAGCGATGAGAGGACACTCAATGATTTGGAAGTCAAGCTGGGATGCGGAGGATCACCTGCGTGTCAGAAAATTGTAGAAACAAGCTCACTTTCTGGTAGTCATATTGGGGATCGGCCATTGCTCTGATTTAAAGTCTGGAATTAAAACTAATCCATTGCAACGAAAGAAGATATTCTGTATAATGTGGAAATGATACAATATATTTCCAATACCTACCAAGCTTCACTGAGAAAATAGACGTTTTTATTTTCAAAATTGGCTGAATCAAATGCTGAACAAGCAGTTATTTTCTTACTCTCCAGACGAGTAAACATCCCCGGCGTTGCCAGCTCTTATGGCTGCAACTCATTCTGGGTTCTGGAAGCAGAACGAGGTCGGATTTTATTTTCCACAACTTAGGGTGAAATGTGCCAAGACCCTCATCCATCCATGGTTTAAAATGTATTTTGGTTTGCAGGCTAGAAAGGCCAAACCCTCTCTTTTTTATATCGGCAGCATAAACTAATGATGTTCCACTAAAGTACCCTTCAATAAGTGATACATGGCCTTATTTTCTCTGCACCTTCAACAAAATGAAATGGTTTTTTAACATAAACTTAGCTCTCCTGTTGCTTTATCCTCTGCTCTCGCTGCCTCTCTGTGCATTATTCCTGGCAGATGCCGCCACTTTGTCAGCACGGCACGTAATTGTCCCTAACCAAAGAGATGATCCACATGATTTATTTGTAATTGCTGGTGCACAGACAGACCATTATACACACTGCATGTCAGGCGCTAACCAGCTGTGGACTCTGTGAACTGTTCCCTCACATACTGAATATTTTTTAAAAGCACCTACACTCTGAGAGGAAGTATGGATCATATGTGATGGTGATTTCTGACTTCCTCTGGAGAATCTTGTCTAATGATTGCTGGGGATAAAGGGGCCATCATCTTTCCTGCTCTCCCGCCATCTCTCCCCCCCCTCACCCGAGTACTTCCTGTCTGCCACATGTGTGCTGCAGCATCCAGACGTCCATTTTTTTTCTTTCTTCTCTCAGACCAGGAAGAGTGAGAGAGCTGCCAATCACGGCGTTACAGGTAAACTTATTTGGAGTATATAGAAATGCTTGGAATGTATCCTATGTACTGCAATGACATTTATTACTTTATTACTTCTCTTATTACTCCGCTCGGACCTGCTTCTCCTCCTCCTCCTCTTCCTCCTGCTCCAGACAGGAGCATTACAGAGTAATAGCAGTCAGCTAGGAGCGCTTTCGTAATTGCCTGGGCTCATGTGCTGTGGAAAGCCAGGGCAGGGGCCAGCGGCATCAAAGCCTGACTGATCATTCCTCAGCCTCCCTCCACTGAAAGAGGGGGGACAGAGGAAAAGGAGGGGGAAGAAACACAAATACAGATGGACAAACAAACCAGGGGAAGTCAAAACTGAAGCAGATGTGGTGATAGCGTTAGATGGACAGATAGACGGGACGGCCAGGAACACAAGAACCTCTGGAGTCACCTCTCCACCTCCTCCTCCTCCGCTCCAACACCTGTTGATATTTAACAAACAATGGGGGTGGCACCAGCAGTAGGGATGAAGAAAAAAAAATCAAGAAAAACAAAAAAAAGTGATGTTGAGGTGACATCATGGATTATTAAGGTGGGGGTGGGTCTAATAAGGGCCTGGTTTGGCCTGGTCGGTAAAGAGGGCAGGAAACTGAGGCAGGAGCAATTTGAGAAGCTGAGGCCTCGGTCTGCAGCTGTGCACTCAGTTTTCCTCTCCCAGCTACACAGCTGCACGATTGACAATACTGCGAGTATTTACCCATGACCTCTCCTCTACTTCACTATCCAATGCATGTTTATTCGATACATATGTTATAATACACTCTGTAATCCAGTTTCCCATGAGCTCAAGCGTATTCTTAGAGTTGAGAGGCGAAACAACTGAGAAAATATCTTTGTTGCTGCATGATGCAAAACTTGACCCAAAAATACGTCAAAATATCGTCTGAAGCCTTTCAAAAGTGGCGCTCGGCATCTTTTTTTCCAGAGCAGCTTGAGTCAGTGGAGCAGCTTACTTCTTATTCATGTCATGTGTTTTTCCATGGAGACATTCTAACATGAGCGGCGCTAACATGGAAAACACACAGTCATCGCGGCAGATGTTGTCCAGAGCGCGCAGATTAGTAAAGGCTACAGTAAAACAATGAGGTGAGGATTTATACGACGCTGTCGGGTGATGCCGCTGCACCACACACTGTGATCAGAGTCACATACCGATGAAAAGATCTCTGCAGATTGCGATGCTCCCCTTTTGAACTACTAATCATGTCTGCGTGTGTGTGTGGAGGCGTGTGCGCTGCGTTGGGCCGAACACAAAGAATTTATCTCTGGGATCTTTTTATTGGCTTGTGTTTAAAGTTGCCAGATTGTGAGCAGCCTTTCCCCTCTTTGAAAATATGTGCTGCTTGCAGTGTCACAGCGCTGCATTCATCTTTGCAGACGCCTCAATTACAACCCACTGATACACTTAAAGTCAGAGAGGAGCTCAGGAATGCTCCGGCGGGACAACTGCCAAGCATCACTACAAACACCATCAGCTCCTAGCACCCCACAGGGAGAGAGAGAAGGAGAGAGGAAAGGGGGATGAACCTCGGTATGTTTGCAGACCAAACCAGGAGTGCGGAGGAGGAGGAGGGGATAATATGTGGCACCACTCTGAGAGCTGAGCCCTCCGCCACGGCGCTTTTGTTGCCAGATCACAACCAGATGTGCCAAGTGTGTCCAAACAGGAATGACTGTGTGAAGGCAATTTTCAGCAATTTGTCAGATTTTAGAGTCGCCCCCCCGGCCCCCTCCCTCCATCTGCCCCATGCCTCCTGAAAGACAAATACAAACGTTGGAGGAGCACAACAATCATTTCAAACAGGCTGCCATGAACGCTCGCTCTACTCTTCGCCTCCAGCGCAGTCATGTGATGAAAGATATACAGTATAACGGCAGAACACAGAGGGGCAAGACGAGGCCTGTAGTATTGACAAATAACCGCCCACCTAAGTTTCATGCATCAGCATTACCGAGTCTACCGATCCAAATGTGCAATTTATTTGCTCTTTGCTTGTAGAGTCAGAATCCCTGACAGCGTTCACACACCCTGAATCCATCATCTTAACTCACTGTGGACAACGCAACCCAAACAAAGAGAGAGATAAACAGAGAAAAGGTGGTTAATCTTTCTCTTGACACCTCATAAATTATGCCCTCACTCTCAAGGTTATGCAATCAGTGCAGGCCAACTTTTCTCACTGCTCACTCGACTTCTTCTTACCTTTGGCTACACGCCTATTTTTAAGAAATATAAAGGCAATTAAAGAGGAAGCTATCACTGCATGTGTAAAAAAAAGTTATATAAACCCTGTTGCTCTGGTAGGAGCTACATAGAAATCTTGTACATTGCCTTACATGATGTTACTTGAGTCAGCATGGGGCTTAAAAAATTACATTTACTCAAGTACTTAAGTACATATTTGAAGTACTTGTACTTAACTTGAGTATTTTACAACTTTATACTTCCACTTCAATAAATCTCAGAGCAAAATACTGAACTTTTTACTCCACTACATTTGTCTGACAGGTTAAGTTAATAGTTACTTTTCAGATAACATCTTTTATACCCTTCCTCTCCAGTGAAAACCTTGTATCTCCAGATGTGTTGAATTTGAATGTTGACTTCTTTTGCTAAATAAACTACCTAATACCCTTCTTGGAGCTCTTCTGAGCTCATGAAAAGTTGACTTTTTAGAGATATGTTGTTCTTACCAGACAGCGACACAACAAACATATGAGGATCTTACAGAATTTAAATGCGTCGCTGTAGATTAAACTACCCAACAGTCTAAAAAGATGCTAAAATTAGCTCAAACGTTGGCATTTAAAGCTGCTGTAAGTGATTTTTTAAAAATAGTAATCCAAACTCATCATAGTAAATAGTAAAAAACTTTTAGGGGCAATTTTACTGCACAATGAGCACTTTTAGTTTTTATACTTAAAGTACATTTGGATGATTAGACTTCCATAGAAATGTGAAGGAAGAAATAAGTAAGTTCACCCCCCCGTGTAAGCTTTAGGCTAGCAGCTTACTAGCATAACACACCTGAACCTCCAACTGAGCTGTTTGCTGTTGAGTTGCATTGTTGGTAATAAAGACGCCACCAGTTCTGCTGAATCGATTTCGAGGAGAAGGAATGAGGAGAAGGAAAAAAAGAAAAACTGTTACGGGAGTGCAGTGCTAAATCGGTGCAGTACTCTTTTAAGTCGACTAATAATACTCACATTTTGCTCGACACTGGGAAAGAAAGCCTGCTCTGTTGCCTTTACCTTATTTAGGCCTCTTTCATGGGAAAATCGAGGGCAGTGTCTCGTCTTTATGGCAGCCATGAAATGTGTCAGCTCAAGGGATTGGAGAACGAGGGTACAATGATGCACCTCCACTGTATCGGAAATACCTGCACAAACAACACAGTCCCGACCCTTACCTGGGAAGAGGATCATGTGAACCCTGCTGGCCCCTCTTGACACCATCAGAATAAAAGAAGAAATGGCTTGGTGCCCTCGCATGCAATTGCATGCAAGCAGGCGATTCACTGACAGAGTTGAGGAATTATACTCTGACGAGACTCACAGCAGCATTTTTGGCTTCGGGTGGTGATCACGAAGGCCTCGCTGCAAACACACAAGCATACCAGGAGCATCAGACAAGAGCTGATTCGGTTTAGGGAGCTGTGAGAGGCCATATGACACTCTTAGATGCTAATAAGTAAACATGTGGAGGTGGTTGGAAGCTCCTATACAGCTGCATCTTTGTTGTTGTGTCATATGGGAATTCCTGGTTGTTTTGTCACCGTTTTTTTCACTGCATGTATTTTTTTTTAAAGAATCCCACCCACTGAGACCTAACTGTCCCTTTCCTTGAGTCAGACTTTTGGAAACAAGTCTGATTCGTGGGACCAATGAAAGGGACAATTGTGGGAAGGTTTGCATAACATTGCTGTCAGTCATGTGTCTTGTTTCTCCGTAAGAGAGCTCAAATTCACCACTAATGCCTGTTTTAATTTGTTGCCTCGTTGCTCTGGAATCTGGGATAAATTGCTGGCGTTGTTCGTCTGGGTAGTCCTGCTAGGAAAGTTTACTAGATTTATTAGAGTTTGTTGTTGTGGCTTGCATAAGAGAGTGAGTTTTGCTTATGCCTAAGGAAAAAGGAATGTTGGAGTACTCAACCACTCCATATTTCAACATAGTACACTCTATATTCTGTGCTAACCAATGGGAAATGTATCTCCATATAATTAAATCCTTGTTGAAATTTATTGTTTTGACATCACGCCAATGAAAAGCGAGTAAAATTCAGTATGTGTGGGCTTGACTTTTGATCAAAACTGAAATTGCCAGATAGAAAGACACGTCGGGTGTTGCGGTGCAGACTGTCATAACGCAGAAATCGAGTCGATTCCAGCCATCAAAAGTGTAAAGTCGTGGGTTTTCCCTCCTTGGGGTGTGTGTCTAGCATTACAGCTTGAAGATGGACAGCAGCATTGCAGTTTGCTTTAAGGAATCTGTGTGGGTGTGAGAATGGCTGCACATGAGCATACTGTACACTTTTTTTTGGTGAAAGAAAGAGGTACTTTTTTTCCCTTTACTTTTTCATGTTCGAGTGTGTGCGTGGTTGTGGTTGATCCGACTTATGTGTGGCGTTCGCATATGTTTGCGTGTTTATACCGTTGTGTCATGAGGGAATCATCTTTTTTTCTCTTTGGTTTTGAGCGACAGACAAACTTTGTGCTTCCATGCGTGCAGACCAGATGCGGTTAGAAAATCTTAAACAATAGCCTGGTGTAAGTGTGTGCGCTCAGTGTGCATCATTTGGCTCAGCAGTGGATTACATTTATGGAGAATATCTGTGTGTGTCTGGGTGTGTCTGTCAGTATGTACAGATGACTGGTTCCTTATATTGTGGGCCCTATACAGTATGTGTGTGTGCATGCTGTGCCATGCATTTGCATACCTGTGGTTCTATCTATGAGACTTCCTTTGACACAATTATGTTGGCATGCACTATACGCACTTATGCACTGTTTGATGACATGTGTGTGTGAAGGAGTTTGTTCAGAGAATGTGCATTAGAGCAGGCTGTGTGTGTTTCAGTATACAGACCCACAGCAGCTGCTGGACGCCACCTGTGGCCGAGCCCTCCCTCCCTCAGGCCTGTTGTGGCTCCAAATAGTCCCTCTGGGCTCACAGGGACTCAGGCGCTGGATGTTAGAGGAGGCCAGGCACAGGCTGGATGACTTGCTTAACATTACTGACCTTGCAAATTACAGACCTATCTCAAATTTCTTCTTTCTACGTAAACTTCTTCTTGGTTTTTCACCAACTACATGATCCTCTGAACTGCAATAATAAGACAAATTCAGATTTGACATAATGCTTGACTTGTTTTGCTCATACATCAGAAAGGAAATGGCATGGTACGGGGGAATTTGCATCTGACTTGTTTAGGTAGAATAGGGTGTTCCTCAGGGAAGCATTATCGGACCTTTTCTCTTTTCTTTATATGTACAGTACGTTATACTGGAATTAACCTATTGTTGTTGTTAAATGTGTGTCCTGTTTTATTTAAGCACTTTTGGATGCATCTTGACATGAAAGGTGCTATACAAATGAAGTTCTTTGCGGATATAAAATAGTCCGAAACAAGTGCTTAGTTAACAGCCTTATTACAGATCAAAATGCATACAATTACTAAACTTGCATAATTTCCAAGTTTAGGGCTTTAAAAACACATAAACTATATATAGCAGGGTTTGAAATCTCATTTGCTACATCATGCATCAGTCATAAGGAGGCTGGCATGTAAGTGACGCAGGACAGAGGAGAAAGAACAGAGAGTGGGTCACTTGTCTACACGATTACTCATTGGCTTTTGTAGGCTATAGGGCCGGCTTAGCAGCTCCTGTCCGTCCAAATGAGCCTGTGGATGGGCAGATGGTTTAGAAGAGGATTTATTATTATTATTATTATTATTATTATTATTATTATTATCATTATTATTATTATTATTATTATTATTATACACTGTTCCTTATTGCAATCTAATACAAAAGAAATTCACTTCAATAATTCAGAGCACGGTTTATTCCTTTTTTTCTCTCTCTTCCTTTCTCTCTTCTCTTTCCCTCCTCTCTTTCCCTCTCTTTTTTGCTAGTCCTGCAGGTTTGTTTCTTCTGTGGCTGGCTGGCTGACAGATGTCCATCAGCTCAATCGTTTACCCCCACCCCATCACAGCTCCAGACTCTACAGCACTACAAAAAGCTCCAAGAAAGCCCCATAAATGGACACAGAGTGTAGTGGCTGTCAAGATGTTTATGATGTTTAAAAAGACACTTTTTTCGAACATATTTGTTTCTGTAATTGTAATGATCCGAACGACACCGTAATCGTTCTATCAGCAGTCAGAAAGCTGTTTATTGTCGCAGTTTGTTTCACATGATTTCTAATTACTCTCCCCTCATTGAATTCTATTTAATTCTCTAAACTTCACAATGAGAGGTCCGAAGGCTCAGTTTTCATTCATTATCTCTCTAACTCAATTTCCGGCCGAGCAGATAGTTACAGCTCATAACTTTTTAGGTATGATTACTAATAACCTGTAATTAGTTTCATTAGAGAAAGATGAAGAGAAGAGAAGAGAAGAGAAGAGAAGAGAAGAGAAGAGAAGAGAAGAGAAGAGAAGAGAAGAGAAGGAGGAATGTGATAAATGAATTAAATCCTCCAGCTGCATGCTGGAATGTTAAACTGAATTACAAACATTTGCCTCTCCAATAGAACAATCTTGTTTGTCTGCCTTATCTTTGGTTTCTGCCACAAAAGCTTGTACTGTCTCCATTTGGTAAACAGATAAGAATTGTTTTCTAGTAGTAAGGCCAGAGCACTGTGATAAATAGATGTTAAATACCCCACAATTTGACTTGTGGTTGTAAGTCATCCATTAGCGAGTTCAACAAAATAAAATAACAATTGTCTCCGTGACTCATGGGTTTTTAATCTACTTGTATTATGACATTGCACATTTTAGATCAACGTTTGTCATTTTCCCGATGCTGAAATGGCAGGCAGGTTGGAGAATGTATGTGTTAGTAATTTGGAAACTTAGTTGTGGGGGTTACCGGTGTCATATCCCACAATGCACTGCTGAATTCCTTTAACATGTGGTGAGTCAGGAAAGGGGTGGTTGACCTATGCCTTCCCATGAGCCCCTTGGGAACAGCTTTGCTCGGTTGCTCAAGAAATCTAGGATCACTGCACAAACTGCTGTGCCGGTTGTGACTGGAATTGTAATCACCTTATTCTCCTTCTTCCCCTCCAAATTGAACTCTCACTGTTCCTCCTTATTTTTCTCTTTTTACCTTCTTTCAACACCATGTGATTGCTTATTTGGGCTACGTTTTTTTTCCCCTCTTGTGTCTGTTTTAGTCTTTTTAGTATTCAGCACAACGGCAACTCCACACGTGCAATCCATTACGCTAGAAGAGGGAGAAAGTACAGGAAGCTGAAGGTGAAACGTGTTGCTCTACTTTCCTTTGTTTCCTGTATGAACACATTTCTCCTGTGCCTGAACAAAGTGTAATACCATTGCCATATTGTTCAATGGTTGCTATAGAGATGTGATTTTGTTCTCAAATTGATGTTTCATTATTAGAGAATCACATTGTGTTGCTTTGGAAACACTTAACTTGTGCACTTTCCCTAACAAATTGGTCAGGTATCGCCTTTTGTATTATTCATAAGGAGAAGCAAGCAACTCTGAAAATATTATCATATTTTGATACAAATGCTGATAAAGCCTTGAGAAGTGAGAAGAGCACACACAAAACATAAAGAAAATCTGAAGTCTCTCTGTTTGTATGCGACTACAGTTACTAGCTTTAGGTTTTAGATTTGACAAATAAAAACAATTGACCTGTTTACAGTATGAAACATGGTGCATTGTTATAGATTAAACTACTCAAAAGTATGTAAAGTAAAAAAAGTTTAAAGGAGACACTTATGCTCCTTTTCAGGTTCATAATTTTATTTTAGGTTACTACTAAAAAATGTTTACATGCATAAATGCTCAAAAAACACATCAGTTTTCTCATACTGTCCAGCTCTGTAGCTCTGTATTCCCCCTCTGTCTGAAACTCTCTGTTTTAGCTCCTGGCTCTTTAAGGCCCGCCTTCCTGAATACCCAGTCTGCTCTGATTGGTCAGCTCACACACGCCTGAGCCATCACCGCTAACAACAACACCAGAGCAGCAGGTGCTAAATTAATTTGTATCCGCCAAACTAGCCGCTAGGCATAAATTAAGCAAATGTGTGACATGGTGATGTAGTGTGATGTCACAAAGTCAAAGAATTAAAGGCGGGACTACTGACGAGGTGTTTCAGGAGCAGTGTTTTCTGTGGGAAAGAGGAGCTCCCGTTGGTGCGGACCTTGGACTTTTTAGCTTTCAAGACCTTTACATGCATAAGACACAATGTAAAAAAAGGAAGGAAAATAAATGAAAAAGCAGAACAGCATCTACACATTAAAATGGTTCGTACAGAGCATTTAATAATAATCTGTTAATAGTCCAACAATTCTTATGTGTGACGATCGCTTTATGTTAATGAACTGCCTTGTTGTGGTAGTGGAGGTACTTTGGTCTCAGGCCTGGCCACCATAAAAGTAATTACACATAGAAGTAGGTATTCAACATGTTCGCCAACATGAACATCTGTGGAGACATACTATACTGTCATGTCCCACAAACCCATATTTAAAAAGGGTTTACATCAACTCACAACAAACACCTTTACACTACAGGTGCGTTAATCACGGCCAGTGGATCCCTAATTAGTGGAACAGCTCTTATCAAAGAGAACTAGTAACAGATTCAAAGGTCTTGCAGATGTCACTGAGGCCTCGAGGCGTAAGGAGGCTAGATAGAGGGCTCTGGGTCAGGGTCATGAGAGGCATGTGTCCTGATGGCTTTATTGTGGCAGTGAAAGAGGCTGTGTTTTGGGGACGAGCGGCTCAGCTCCAGTCGGATATTGGTGGTGGTGGTGGTGGGGGAATCGTTGGAGGGGACGCAACTTGTGGGGAGCAGAGATGGGAGAATGGGAAGTAGACAGCTGCGCAGGGGTGAATAGGAGGTCCCTTTGTGTCCTGCCAACAAAAATCTGTGACCAATTATCTGTGTCTGTCTCTCAAGGGGGAATTCTTGAACACTTTGGGTGGGTGTGTAGAGAGGATGCATGGGGGGTAGCTGTGGGAGAGAGGGATGGTGTGGTGGTGGGCATTCGTTAGTTTCACATCTCATCTTTTCCTTTGACCTGGAACTTTTTAGAGGTAGTATTGGTGGGAATTTTCTATTGGGTGTTTTAGGTTGCTGCTGCTGAACCAAAATAGAACATAATAGTCACACAAAAATGTGTTGCATTAATGCCAGTGCGGGCAGCCAAACACAGGCCCAGGAAGAATATTATTTTGCATCTCCTGTTTGTCTATTTTAAGCACAGGAAAAAAACAATTTGTCCCACAATTGCTGAATTGCGCCTGCCTGCGCCTCACCCCCCCACCCCACTGAGAGAGCTTCCTATTTGTGTGGTTAGATTTCCAGCTATGTGAAAAGTGTGTCCTACAGAGAGAAGGGGAAAGTGGTTGAGGGAAGGGAAGTTGGGCCCATGGATGGCTTGTAGGCCATGTGTTAGACATTAAAGGGCTAATTACAGTTTTAAAAGCCCCGTGTTTACCGCTGAGAAAAGCCTTGTTAGGTATATTTTACTGTCTCCCCTGAAATTATTCATCCTTGACAAGCTCAATTGACATTATCATAATTACAAATGTGATTGCTGCTTAATCGCTCCAACCGCTGTTTTTGCCATTTTAAGTGTCTGCAGCGGAAGTCAATAATGCTCAACTTCTCCTCTCTGACCATTCATCAGAAAACAGGATGCAGGATACAGGATAGCTGTCTTCTAGTAATGGCACGCTTGAAAGGAAAACTAACACAGCAGGTATTACTCATGTATTGATGCTATTCATCATTCCTTGTTGACAGGAGAGCAGAATCAACAGTAGTAGTAAATAAGAGCTGGTTCTCCTGTTGTTGCTTGGAGTTAAATCTGAAATAGGGCTGCTGTGTGTTGGCAGGAAGAGGATAAAGGCATGTTGTGAACTCTGCCCCAGCCGGGTGTGTTATTGCATAGGTATAGAATAACTCCGCTGCCGCTGACCCCGCGGCCACCTCTCCCCTCCAATCCCACATGGTTGCCAATAGCGATGACTCCGGCTGATCTTCACCTGTCAAAGCAAAGCTCTGACTAAAGACTTGCAGCTTGAGAGGAGGAAAGCAAAACAAGAAGGAAAGAACAAACAGGCCAACAAGCGGCTTTGTGTGGGTCGCAGATGGAATTTTTCCAGGATTTGAAAATAGTATTGAGATTTTCTCATCCTTAAAAAAAAATGGAAAAAAGTTTGATTCACAATTAAACTACTAGGCATCTAAGAATTCTCTTTAAAGGGCAATATGTAAGATATGGCAAACTTAGCTGATAGACAGATGGAGTACATAACCTCAAGTACATATATTGTATAATATTCTGTTGCATATTAAACTGGGCCCACAGTAATGTGTTGGGCAGACTAGACCGCCAAATCAGCAGCAGCTGTAGGAAGGCTTTTGTTAGGCACGTTAGCCTCAAAGTCAAGATGTTGTTGGATTCATGCGTATTTTTGGACAAATTAAAGCAACAAAATTTAACTTCCTGGAGAAAGACAGCTGATTGCTGAGTCTCATCCCAGGTTGTCAAATGCTGTCCGCCTCGTTTGGCGTCTGACCCGAGCTGCCAACCCAAAGCGTCAGAATTTGACGCCATGGGGATGAAACGCAACAATCACCTAAAAGAAAATAATAACATTTGAAAAAAAATCAACTTGGTGATACATAAAGAAATGTTTTAACTCTGAGGACCTCCCAGGGGTCATTGACCTCTGTACTTCCACCACAAATACTACTTAAACTTCTTCAGCAGTAAGTTTATCAGAAATACAACAGAAGACCAACTTTATATCTGTTAAAAGTGTGGTCACACATTCTCACATTGCAAAAGCAATAATAATTGCAAAAGCAGACTGATGTCATGCTGCACATGGTGTGAGTGGTTTTCCATTCAACAGTAGCACGCAGTAAAGTTTGTTACCTTCCTGATTAGTTGGCAACTCTTCATCTGGCAGCTCACTGTGGAATCTCTCTCTTCTTCCATTACTCCCTTGCAAAAATAAAAAATACTGCTGTATTGTCAGGGAACCACATTTTTGAAGAATGACCATGATTATCTGAACCGTGTCGACAAATACATGCATTTCCTGTGACTGCTTCACAATAAAAGCCAATGGAAATGCCTTTAATGTGAGCTAGCGACGGTAATGTTTGGTTAACATTAACAGTAACTAAAAACAGCTCTGATACAGCCTCAGGAGAGTGATTTCAGTGACATCAAATTAGAAGCAGAATTGCAGGTTTAGACATGTGCACTGTTTGGTTAATGCCTCATACTGTACATGTGAAAACAATGTGAAACCAGCCCAGTAACGGTGGAGTCCGCCACTAACAAAATAATTACAATATAGAGAAATAAACATGTAAAGAAATTGAAACGTAATCTCAGGCTGTTATGTCTTTATGTGAATTAACCAAGATGTCTAAACTAACTAACGCTTTCAATGCCTTCAGCCATTTGAAAAGAAGAGAAATGCGACAAGTCCTAATCAATCAATCGGCAGGCAGCAGGAGGTTGGGATTGTTTTGCATTTCTTCAGTTTGTTTCTTCCTGGGATTTTTCTTCTCTTGACAGGAGGTGCCGCGAGCATACCGACAGTTGAAAGAGGAGCCACATTCTTTCAGCACAGATTCCTCCATCCCTCCTTTGTTCAAAGTTTGTGTTTGTTTGAGGGGCTTTCCTCACCTTGAACTCTTTTTTTTGTAGATAAGTACACTTAACCAACCACAGGCTGGGCGAGGCTTCGGAAGCTGCCACCTTGTTGGCCTCTCTGGCACTAAATTGAACACTTGAGATTTGATTTGCAGAAACTCTCGCTGTGACTAAGTTACAGACAAGTGGCAGGAGTCACTTGTATCAGTTCGTATGCAAGTATGTGGTCACAGTGTGTTGTCATAATGTCAGGCCAGTATTAGCATGTGGGCTATTTTATTGGCTTTTAACAATTACCCATGTCATGTGGTTTCTGTCAGAGTGAAAGTACAATGAAAGCTTTCCGTGTTTATAGGAGGAACAATTCTCAGGGAACTTGATTGAAGTTGTCTGACTTAAAGAGAGAAGCCTCCTTGTAAAAAAAAGCCACTAAGTCCTCAGTTCTGCTTGACTGGCGTCCAACCCCCCCCCTAACTCTTGGAAAGATGGGAGTCAAACATTCCAGCCTGCATATCCCCCTTCTTGGCAATCTTTTTAGAATTAAAAGACAAATTTGGTCCCGGATCCTTTCCCTGGGAGTCCTATTTGTCTTGTATCAGGGTTAAGAAAACAACCTCATGTCTTTACCTCAGCTCTGGTCGGGGTCAGTGGAGGGTGGGGGCTGGGGCGGGAGGCCGTGCATTCATCCTCAGGTCATTGTTACAGTAGATAGCAGCATGGGGACGGTCACAATGGAGCTGACTCTCTTCTCCTCCCTTGTGGGTTTGTTCACAGTGAGAGATCCACGGCCCCTTTTCTACAAAGTTGTGGGGGTGAATGTGGAAATTGAGGCTACCTGTTGCATGAAACAGCTCAGGCATTATGCATGCTGCCGGCCTGCCACCCTCAGGGGAAGGAGAGTGCAGGCTGCTGATGGAGACTTGGCTGTGGAGCCCAAAAGCACATCTGGTACACGTTGTGTGGACTTTCTTTTTTTTTTCTTAAAAGTGCAGATGGTCTTGAATTGCTTTTGAGAAAAAAAAAACTCCATTATACAAAAAATACTACTAAAAAATAGAACCTAGGGGAATTTTGACTTTCCCTTCAGGGGTTTATTCTTGCTGGTTCAGTTCCTAGCCTTTTCATGGACTCGGAGAACTTGCATGAAGGGGAACAGAGATGCAGCTGCAGAGCTACCAGCGCCTGTGGAGTAGAAACCTGTAGAAGGAACAGAACCACATTCAACCAGTTGTTCTGTAGAGAGGTTATGTAATGAGACCCAAATGGGTGATGCATGCGTGGGCAGGAGCACCGAGCTGTGGCCTGGCTCCTGTTGATGTTGGCCATGTTCTTCAGGATCGGTGTACAGGAACGGTTCTGAGCCGGTTTTCTGGCCTCTCACCTCTTCTCTAGTCATTCCACAACTCAACGCTCAATTGTGCTCTTTCTACCCACGTCTAAGATGACAGGCTTGAAACAAACAACTCTTTATCTACTTATAAAAGCTTACAATTACAATTTGTGAGAGAAATCCAGTGACAAGAAGCAGAGCATACAAGCTAGAACAAACAACCTGACTTACTTGCCTCCACATCAGTCTGCACCACATGGAACTTTTTTGGCAGCGCCTGCTGTCTGTTGACTCACCGACATGCACCTCGCCAGCTATTCATACCTTTCTAACAGTCTCATTTCATTTCTCGAGCAAATCAGTCAGTTAGCCAACAAACCAGGTGGGGAATTCAATAATAAAACAAGAGCTTTGAATTCACTACCCCAAATCTATCTATCTATCTATCTATCTATCTATCTATCAAACTTCCCACAAGCACAACTTTATACTGTTTTACTGTGCTTATGTAAGCAGGACCCTTCTAAGTAGGCAAGTATGTAGCTAAGTTACTTTATTAACATTGTAAATACAACCTTTCTGAGTTAGATTCTTTTTTTACCCGAAACTACATAGTTTTCAGTCATGCTAGGACAGGTGAGTGACTTGAGTATAGTCAATGGAGAGTCTTTGGGTTTTGGACTGTTGGTTTGGCATACAAAGACATTTGAAGATGCCACTTTGGGCTTTGGGAATTTATTAATAAACTATTAAACTATTGATCGTGACATTACTTGTTAGGTTCAGACCTACTTCAGGGGAAAGCCTCTTCAATACCTTCCCTGCCACATCAGTTATGTCTTCTCAATCGCACTGTTGTTTAATTAATCGTATTTCCATATTTCTTTGTACTCACCAAAGAAACTGCATATAGTAATGTAGCAACATCACTACAGTGAAGTCCAACAGGGCAAAACACATGGAACCACTTTATTTACCCTTTAAAAATACCACTTTACTGTAAAGTAGAAACTGGGCTCACCAGAAACATCAGTAATAATCTCTCATTGCACAGAGACATTTGTGAGTTCACAAGTATAGGTCAAAGTTGAACCAGGAAGTCAGTCTGTAAACAGCGATGAATGTTTACAGCTGATAGTTTGGATAATAATTCCAGCCATGACCTTAGCTGTCTCTAAAATATTGTAAATTGTATACCTCTGACTCTAACCTGTATGTAGTCACACACTAAACATTGTCTACAGCCACAACTAAGAGCTGAGCTCTTCATGTAATCAAGATCTTCTCTGAATTATTATTGTTTCTTAAATAATATTGTATCGCATAATTACGTACATCAACATTCTACAAAGTTTTGGTTCACATTTATATTGTCAGATACACAAAAACAAACTTCAATCACCAGAGTCTTTGTTTGTGTGTCTCTGCGCACAGCTCATGGAAAAACAAAGTGCTGCGCTCTTACAGAGTGGACAGACTGTCAGCAGACGTCTGTCCAGTGGTGAAGGCCATGATGATGATGATGATGATAACAGTCATGCAGACGAGAGGTTTGTACGTCCAGTCCTCTGGAGAACTATCAAGGAGCAAAGATGGGCTCTCCCCCACTGCCCCGGCCCCAGACTGAAGCCCCTGTCTGGAATGCAATCTGCCTGCCATCTGCAGGCCTCCACAGCTCTGTTTGATATTCAAACAAACACCTGTCAAAAGTCCATGTCTCATCTCACATAGCTCTTGGAAATTGGCAAAAATCTCAACTTCTTCCTCACACCAAAAACAGAGGGGAAGAGGGGCAAATGTGGGTTTTATTCCAACCATCTGTGCGTGTGTTAAATATAGATTTTTATGGAAGCCTCAAAGGACCAGTTCTACTTTCCGCTGAAATGTCAAAGAATAATAGGCCAGTCAAGGTGCTGTGTTCACTGAGGTGTTTGCACAATAAATTATTTCAAATTCAATTTGTTTTTTTCTCCTCAACATCAGCTGGCACTGCTGATTGAACTGTGGGTGTGCAGTCACGGTGTAATGATGCCAAGAGCTTTGGAGGATGTTCTCAGATGGAGGAATAGTCATGGGGCCTTTGTACAAAATCTATCCATGTCCCCCTTTCCCTCCTCCTACTCCCTGCTGTTTTCCACATCTCTCTCTCTTTCTGCCTCACTCATATTGAGATGAAGGGTCTGCTGTAGGATGACGGGGCGCTGCTTGGCAGCTATCCAGGCCCCACATCTGTTTGACTGCTGTTCCTCTCTTTCTTTTCCCCCCAACAGTATTGGTTCAGTTGTCAGCCCATTTCAGGGTCTGTCTCAAGGTCTGCAGATGTGTTTCTCAGAGCAGCAATGATGGACTCTTGCAGAGATCTCTAGTGTGAGTGACTAATGGCGCGGAGACATCTCTGACGGCATTGAGGAATGGATTTATCCAGTGTCATTTATCACACTGCCTGTCAGTGCCAATATAAATGCCTGATGGAAAGCACACACTCACCTTTGAAACCGACTCAGTTGCTCTTCAAAAATGGGGACAAAACCTGCAGTGAACCACAAGATAAAATATGTTTACAACATTTGAGTGAGAAAGATTTTTTTTTTCTTCATTTAAATATATATAAATTCAGATTGCAGGAAGAAATTAGAGCGTGAAAAGCACATGTCCCTGCTCAGCTTTTAGACGAAAACACCACAAGTTCAAGGTGGGCATGAAGAGTGCTTATTCTGGTCAAAGACATAAACACATTTAGACAAGAATACGACAGCTTCAAGGCCACCTGGTTTTCCCATGTCAGCGACTGTGGCCCGTACAGACCATCTGTGGAAGCTGTATAACTTTAGTTCTCCTCGTGTTTTCTCTTGGAGGGATTTTACGGCGTGCTTCTTGCATCTGCCATCAGAAAGCTCTGCTCTCCGGTGTGTCGTCTCGGCAAGCCGTCCGACTTTGAGGACAACCTTGAATTAGTCACTTTCACGTTTACATTTATCATGAAAATGAAAGGAATGTAAAACAGCGTCCATTATTCATCCCCATTGAGTCAAGAATAAAGGCTATTCCACTCTTTGAATTTACCTGTGAGGAGAAAACCCGGTGCTGCGTTGATAGACAGGCACTGCGTGTTCTTGTCACTCGATCGCAGACTTACTGCACATATGAATCTGCGAGAAGGAACCTCATGTCCAGATGGCAGATAGAGGACTTTTTTCCTTCTTTTTTTCTTTTTGTGAGATGAATTATAAAATGTTGTAAGACCGATCCGAAGAATAATGAAGCACAGCCGAGTGCATTTTTGGGACAATAAACCAAGCGCTGAGTTTTATGTAAAGATGTTCTAACTGGTGAGGGGGGAGAGAGAGTAGAGGGGGGAGAGAAAGGTAAAAAGGAACAAGGAACTGACAATTAGGGACAACTAATCACCAAGTGTGTAGCCAAGCGCATCCCCCCACGCTGGTGCCAGCGCTTGCACTGTGCTTGAACCTGTGCTGAATGCCAACGGCAGATAATTATAAACCCGCAGGGCAGGCCTCCTCTGTGCAGAGGGAGGGATGGAGCCTCAGCCAAGCCTGAACTCCTGACCTTCTTCACACACCAAGCGTCTGTTGTGGGCTTCGGGAGGTGCAAGATGGGTCACAGCAAGCCGTGAGGCAACTGGGAGAGAACGAGAGGGAGAGAGAGAGAGGGGTGGTAGAGGGCTAGAGGGGGAGCGGGTAGAAGGAAGGGGGGATGGGTGAGGGGACACAGATCAGGAGGGAGGGGGGAGGTGAGGTGGGGGGATGGAGGGATTTGAGGGAGGAGGTGCTCACTGGAGGGTCACTTTTTTTGTTGGCATTCTTGGGTGAGCGCTCCTGACCAATCGGAGGGGAGACGGAAGCACTTGACAAATCAGAGTGAAAGCCTCAGTGAGAGAAATCCCTTTTGTTATGCCTGTTTGGTTATCTCCTCTCACTTTATCAGCATTCATTAGGTGGGGAAATGTGGTCTGTTCAATTCCTTTGTATACAAAGACAAGCCTTTGTTTGAGCTGGATCATCTTTTAAAGGTTTCTTAACTTATCATTAGATTGTCTCACATTATCAGCGGTTCAGTATTTAAATTCTTGAATCTTAATAAAGTACTGATCTCTGATCTCATTGTTGGCCCATTAAATGATAAAGAGATCAAGTTTACAGAGAGCTAGCAGAGTATTTTCACTGCAGTGAAAGGAACATTACTTAAAGTGTTTACAACAGCTGAACTGAAAAATGGATTATATTACTTAACTGATTCTGTATAAAAAGCCCTTAAGCTGGCGATCAGAGAGCAAATGCGAGCAGCATGAATGACCAAAAACACAGTAGAGTTTAACGTAATGTTTGACATGAAGTCACTCATATTTGTCCTTGTTTACCAGTTTAAAACCCACCATTATGATAGGCCTCGCATCCTGCTTATTTATTGCAAGTGAGCATCATTTGGTGTCGCTAAAACTTCTGCGGGAGAGTCAGAGAGTGAGGAAGGAAGTCAGTGAACGTGACTAATCTTAAGATCAATTAAACTTTATCTCACTGGTGAAGATTTCTGCCTGAATCATAGAATTGCATCAGCAGTGGTGGTTGATTAAACAGGCAAACTTTCTTGCTTTTACTAATCATTCGGAAGTAAACACTGACTGGACGGTGATATGGCTGAAGAAAAATGACACCATCCTCGTGTAGATCGGTTCACTATAAACCTCGCTTCGCTATTCAGCCTCCAAAAAATAAAGGCCCAATTACGGCACAAAGGAAGCGCGTCCGCCATTGACCAACCAAAACAGGAAGAGGCATTGTTTTCCCCGGTCACTGTCCCCAAGTAACGGTGGAACAACTGGAGTAACGCTGCAAAAGAAAAAGAACCCTGCTGATGGAGGAGGCAGAGAAGGGGAGGAGGAGGGAGAGTGATAGAAAACAAAACAAAAAGCTAAAACAAGAGTGAATGGACAGGCATTCACTCTATGGAGAGCACTGGTGTTGTGTCAAAGTTTGTTCCCCCGCTGACATGTGTTTCCCTTTATCACCAGGACGTGAGATGGTTCAAAACGGATAATTCTTTCAACTTGATCAGGAAATTACAAAACCTGCCTACTTCTTAATACAACCAGGTATTTAACACACTAAGATAATGAACTGGAGATTCGGATTGTTTTGGATTGTTTGTTGCTTTGGACAGCACCCAGTCTGCAAGCGGTAGCCATGTTGCTAACACTGTGTTTGCGACAAAAGCGCCGAAAGTTGAAGGGGAAAGTAGAAAAAGTTGCCTAAGCCAACTTTAACAATGAAGGCAACAACTTCCATGGTCCCATGCTACTTACTGTATGTCATTGTTTTGTTTCACTTATGAGACCCCTAGTGGCAGAAATGATGTGTGGTATGGTGCACAACCAATGGCTCTGATGCATTGTATTTCTTTTTATCTTAACCCTTGATTTATTTTAACATACATGTAGTTTTGATTTGTCAGGTTTTATCTACTTTTATGTATTAATTCATGTGTTTTTTAAATTTATTCTGTGATTTCTGTCGTGTTTGACACTGGCAAGACAATCCTTTCATTGTGTTCATGCTACTCGTTTTTGGTTACGATCTGAAAATTCTGAATGAAAATAAAATAGTAGTAAGGTCAAATGTCATCGTGACCCACAACAAAACAAAGAAAGAAAATACTCCAATAAAATAGGGGGAGAACAATCTCTTCTAGAGTCCCAATCTTCATTTTCCCGTCTTCTCTGTGAAGTCAGAAACGTCGGCGGACCACCTCGGCTCATCTGGCCTCCTGCTCTCATCATGAAGATCTCTCTCGCTTTGCACTTTGCCAATTTCCCATGATTGAATGTAATTGGGACCAGATAACCCTCTCGCTCTCTCCCCCCTCCCTCTCTCTCTCTTCTCAGCAGTCTTTGATCACTTCTGACCTGGCTCCAGCTCAACTCTGACACACTGGCAACGATTTCTTGGGTGGTTTGTGATTGCTCACAGACAGACAGCGAGATATATTGAGTATTGATGTGAGAGCCTCGAAACATGCCGCAGTGAATATTACAACTATATTCTCCGGGAGTTTGTGCTACGAGCTCTCTTGCGGGCATAAATACTGTGCAACAGAATAGTGCGAGTTGTTTATGCATGCGTGCGTGCATTTCATGAGTGATTGTCTTGGGGGAATAGAACAAGATGTGCACATAGATTCCCAAATTCGATTCAGAAGATTTGTAAATCCTGTGCAAATTACTGTTGCCTCTTTCTTTTCTCCCCGCCATACTCTCCTCTTTGAAACTCGTCTTCTGAGGCAATCACTCCCAGATGGAGAATATTAGATGTAATCACTTCCATTTGCCGACTCTTTTACTCTCACTGCGAGGTGACATGCTGCCTCCCTCTGACATCTCCTCACAATGGACAATTACAGAGCACTCATCAATCACTTCCAGCGAAGAACTTTGACACCCCAGATCTGGTAGAAATCATTTGATAACTTAGTGAAACTCTACAAATCTGTGTTTGAAAGGTTCATATTCTCTGCTTTGTGTGTGACTGCCCCTATCAGTGCTTTCCTGCGCAGCACTTCAAAACTGTCAAGTGCACTCAGTACAACTTTCATAAGCCCTTTACTTATAGTCAAGAGCACATACATACTGGGAGAGTTGCTTTTGATCTACCGTTTGATAAAAATACTGTACCGGGAGTATTGGCTCAGCTATAAAGATAGCCGTTCTGCTCAGGGGAAACTGTCTTCGAGCCATATGGAAGAGCTGAAAATCACATATGAGGGAGACTGACTTGTGGAATTAGAGGTTTCCACCTCGCTACCTTCAGACCTTATACATGTTTTCCTCCATCTACCTACATGTCAAAACCTCTTCTTCTATCTGATTTTTTGAAAACATTCCTCTTCTCCCTCTTCTTCTCCCCTCTTGCCCAACCTCCCTCCTCTCCCATCCGCCCTCACCTCCTACCATCTCTCTCTCTCTCTCTCTCTCCCTCTCTTCCCTCTACCCTTCATTCTCCGAGACAGACAATAAAGCAAGCTTTTCCATGGCTGACCTGCATTTCACCCCTACCTCCACACCATCCCAAACCACAGACAGAGGGTGAGTTACAACCCCATATCCAATGTGGTGCAGAACGGTCCTGGATTCTGAGCCAGATTTGGGTCCCACAGGGCTTTCGGCCCCCGTGGCCGGTCTGCTCGGCTCTGCTCAGCGCCGATGGGGTCACACAGAACTCACATCGCGGTCCCATCGAAGGAAATTCCTCCCGGTACGGGAGGAATAAGGGATGCAAGATTGAGGGAAAAAAGAGAAGAATGTTGAAATGAGGGAGAGGGGAAATCCTGTTTCACAGAGAGAGACGTGTGATTGCACTTAGGCCGGAGTGAGTCCTCTCACATGTGTCCATTCTTGAGAAAGAAGCATAGTGAATTTTGACATTCGTCTAATTTGAGGCACGTGCTCCTTTCTGCTTTTCTCACGACCCTCATTTGACACAGCCACATCACTGACCTTTGGATCTGTCATTTGGCAAGCAGAAATTATAGTTCATGTGAATCAGATGTTACAGAGAGGAAACTGAGTGCTCCTACGCTGCCTGGCAGTTCAGCCAGAGGAGGAGCACCTGTTCCTAAATAAATCTTCAGATAAAAATGATATACTGTAGCTCGATCATATGTCTGGAAATGTGGAAATCTGATTCCTTGCGCATACATACGTTTTTTTCACTCCCACGTGAATTCTTCATCTATCGCCCCGAGTTATAAGTTTCCATTTAGCGCTAGCCTTGTCCTAACTAAATCGCAGAATTCAGTATTAGAGTGAAAGTAGAGGCCGGAGTCACATGCCTTCTCCAGTCGCCTTCATCCCAGAGAGGCTACACAGCATTTTGACCCCGGGGTCTCAGGGTTTGAGGTGGAGGCCCGGCCTGCTCTCACTGGTGGAACCATGAACCGTGTCAGGTCATGTCAGCTCTCTGCTCAGCTCCCCTTTCTTGAATGTAAATAAAGCCAGTCTGGCTTGGTTCCACACCACAAGTACCACTCACCCTCTATTATAGGGCCAATGGATGATCTCCTGAAAAATAATAATGGAGGGTAGCTTATGTCCTTTCTAAACAAAGCCACTGTTGCCATTTATGCTTATTATGTGATCACGTTAATTGCTGATATGTTTATTGTTAAAAAAAGTTTAACATATTAAACATACTGCATGCACGAAAACTATGCTGAAAGTATAACATGGCAAACTCAAGCACTTCAGCATAGTTTTCTGGAGAATATTCTGGACAGTATTTGTCATTGTTTGAGATTGTTGCAATAATAGGGAACCAGAAGTGTTAAAATTCTAACTGATTTCTGGGTTTTAGGACCCGGTTTGGTTAGGTTTAGGCACAAATACCACTGGGTTGTATTAAGGAAAAGATTGGTTTTTGGGTTAAATAACTTTGTTCAGTCTTGTAACTTACAGTAACGTAAACACATCACTCTTGGCTCTTCTCCCCAGTCTCTGGAGGTAAAGTCCAGTGGATGACCCATCGAAACAGACACACCAACTGCTCCCTGACACAGACATTTTGTAGATTTTTTGACAGTGTAGACTTGAGCTGCTACAGGCTTACAGAGGTCTGGTAACTGCTTTCATTTCTAACTTTCAGGCACTGTCAGAATTTTTTTCATTTTCAAACTCTCGGCCCCAACCCAATCACTTCAGGCAGATGATCAGACTTAAGATAAAGCTTTAGATAACTTTTGTGTTCAGTGGTACTCCCCTGGACCTGTGAACAGACTAAGATGTGTACAATATGTACAGTTTCAAATTGATCTCACAGGATCCAAAATAAGCAATATCCAGTTCGAGCTGTGCTCCATCCCCGAAAATCGCCCATTTAAACGGGGCACCTCAGCTCAAAGTAAAGAAAGAGAAGAGAGACCTGGTCCCAGGAGGTCATAAATTGTCGAGGCAGGCCCCGTTTGAGCAGGGAATTGAGTGCAGGCAGAAGCTCCCTTAAAGAGTCTAGTGGTCTCTGTTTCTCCCAGAGTTTAACCCTCTCACCTCTTCTCATTGGCCGCTCTTTTATTCAGTAGGCTGATTTATTGGAGTTCACGAGGGAGAAAAACAAGCACAGCACAGCCATCAGCCCTGCCTGTGATAAATGACCCACGCTGCTATCTTCATCTCAAGTGGGACCTACAGTTCCAGTAGGAGAGAGAGGGTGTGTGTGTGTGTGCGCATATATGTGTGTATGTTCACTAGGGTAATGTTTGCTTTATATTTTTTGCGTACAA
This sequence comes from Pagrus pagrus, assembly GCF_965226575.1. Taxonomy (NCBI): domain Eukaryota; kingdom Metazoa; phylum Chordata; class Actinopteri; order Spariformes; family Sparidae; genus Pagrus; species Pagrus pagrus. The sequence goes on along the minus strand of NC_140190.1, from coordinate 11,751,289 downwards.
TGTCCCGATGATGTAAGAAGAAAGAGCAAACAAAGCCTGGAGGAAGAAGCCATAGAAATGTCATCTTTAGTGACAGAAATTAGAGTGAATTATTATTTCATGGGACAAAAGAATGACCAGCACACAATACAAATATATTGATTCAAACCTTTTCGCTGTCTTTAACTTCTTATTTATGGTTGTCTCTCTTTCTCTGCCTCACCAGGGTCCTCCCCACCCCCCCTCTTATCCTTGGTCCTGCCCCTGGCTGCCCCAATGCAACACAGCCCCACTTCTCCCCAAATGAAATTCTTTGGAAAGTCATTTTATATCACCCTTTGACTGTGCATTGAACTGTAAAACCACCCCATTGGAAACAAAATAAAAGGATAGGAGAGGGAGAGAAGGGGGGATGGGGCAAGGAGGAGAATTATAATTCTTTGCAGGCCTTTGGTATTAACCCAAACACCAGAGCTGTCAGCAGTTCAGAGAGGGAGGTGCGAGGGGCAAACATTCAGTGTTAATTGGCACTTTGTAAGCTCTGAGCCTTCCTTTTGTGAGGGAAGTGGAAGAGAGAGTGAGCGAGCAAGAGAGGGGGGAGGAGGTGGGGGAGAGGAGTGGTCAGCAGAGGGGGGTGAGAGAGAGAGAGAGAGAGAGAGCTCTTGTTCTTGTAGGTTTGTTGGGCCTTGTTGAGGGTGTTTTCGGTTCACTTCTTATCCTTTGTTAATTGGGCTTTCTCTCACCCAATGAAAAAAAAAAAAAAGAAGAATTCATGTAACCCCCAGCCTGCCACCCATGCTCCCTGTGACTCTCCCCACCAGCCTGATCAGCAAGGGAGGGATAAATGACAAGAACATAACGAAAGGATTGTCCTGCGAGCGTCATTAAACTCATACATGCGCTCAAATCACGCAGCGCGCTGTTTTTAAGCACTTCGGACGCCACTGAAAGTGTTTGGGTCGTGCTAGCCGCCGCTTTTGATGTTAGTTCGGGAAAAGTGACGGCTTTTAATTGGGTTGAATTCGTCTTACTTGCTTCCACAGGTGCCAAATTATCTGCAGCAACCACTTTTGTATGAGTCGCAAGTGTGTTTCTGCATTGACATTTCAACCCTTTATCCCCTTTGCTCTGTGTTAATGGTGATACAGAGGAGCACACCATTAAGTCCAGGATGTAAAAACACCTCGTCTCCCCTCGTTGTGGATCCTCTGCTTCCGTCGATGTGTTTGGAGTTATCTGAAATAATTAAAGAGGAAGAGATTGGCAGAGAGAGAGAGAGGGAGAGAGGGAGATAGGAAGGCACCTGTCTTTGAAAGAGAGCGGGGAAGCGGGGGTGTTGTTGGCATGAGGCTGGTGCACTCTGCTTCACAGCACCTCTGGCCTCTTTCTGTCTTTCCCTCTCTCTCCCACTGACTGATGTAAATAATAATAGTGCCAGTACTGAAAGGACACAGGTGTCAACCATTGTGCTGCTCTGAATGGACCTGGGGGAAGCAGGTCAGGGGTCACAGGGCCACCTCAGCCACCTCTCACACCCACAGTTTTTATTCACACTGACGCTCCCTTTCATAGGTTTTCATCTTGTCCCCCCCCCGACTCTCTCTCTCTCCCTCTCTCTGTGTCTCTCTTGCTCACTCTCTCCTTTTGTTATCATAGCTCAATGTTTTGTGAAAACTTTTCAGAGGTCATGCACAAGCTCGGTGTTCGGGAAGATTAACATTCTTTTCGTAATTAATCGGCTCACACAACTACGCCGATCAACGGCCGGTTTCAACTAGAAGAGCCGACAAATGAAGGAAATCTGATTTTAGATAATATTGACACCACAGATGCTTAATATTTATGGGACTCTTCCATCAGTACCAGGACGAGCCTACTCACATTCAGCAGCTAGTAAACTTACACATATGCTTCACTACTATGTCAAAATAATTCATATTTCCAAACAGTGAAAGCCTTTAAACAAACATGTGATTTGGGGAAATGCACTTACTCCAAACGTACACCGTTCACCGCTCACTAGAAGCGTGCATCTACTGATTGGTGAGAGACTCGTGCTAGTGACAGCGCGGGACGTGAACATTAATGCCGTTCTACTGGGCTGAGTCGTAATGTTGGCTAGCTTCGTTAGCTGGTGTGCTAGCCTCTCATACATGATTCAATGCACGCTTCCAACTATGCTGTGACACACTTAGTGGTTGCAGTTTGGTAGAAAGAAAGTAGTTCTTACGCCAAACCACTCACAACAAGGTCTCTAGATTACCTGGAGTGATTCGGTCATGTTTTCTGTAAAGAGACATTGCCGTTGAGTTTTTCAAACTTATTTTTATGTTGCTTTGAGCACCACAAGCCAAGTGCCATCTAGTTCTATATGGAGAGAAGGCAGACTTCTTTGTGGCAGACACCTCCAAAACAATCTAGAAGGATAAATGGCACTACAAATATGTGTAATGTCCCTTTGAATCTGCAGGTTAGCTTAGCTTAGCATAATGACTGTGTGAGAAAGTTAAATTCAGCCATTTTACATAGGGCTAAGTGGTGGGGATTCTTAGCTGGGACCAGTTACCAGGCAACCAGTGGAGACTCAAGGAAGTTAGTAGTCTTTATGCTAAGCTAAGCTAAATGGCTGCAGCCTGTAGCTACATATTTACTGTGCAGAAATGAGAGTGTTGGCAAGCAATCACATGTAAGTGTCAGCTGAAAGCTTTTTATTGACCACGCTGTTATAAAAGAGGATTTGATGTATTGTATATGAATGCATAATTGATTAAAACTAAAGCCTGACCGATATATCCGTTTACCAGTATTAGTGACTGATATCGGCCTGTCACAGATATATCGGTATCGGTGTTTATGTTGTCTGACATGCATCAATTTTTTTGAGATTATAGTACAGAAAAACATAGCCTAGATAATGTGTAATGTATAGATTCCGAGTGAAATTTACTTCTAGACAAAGTCTGTTACATATCTTTATCACAAGTGTTTGATAATTAGGGCAATCTGACACAAAAAACACTGATCGAATCTAATCAATACACTTCTAAATGTCTGTATATTGGTATCTATATCAGAATCCTTTAAGTCTTAAATATCGGTATCAGCATCGGCCTCAAAAATTGAGTGTATGTCGGTCTCAACTAAAAACAGCACAGTTTAGTGATTAATAAAATTACAGTGTTTTTTAAAATCATGTCTTTTTTGTGTGCAGTTCCTCTCAGTAATTACTTTCAGTTGCTTCCTCCATCTTCTTCATCACACAGCAGACTTACACCAACATACACATACAACACACCTGTGTGTTACCTCTTGGTCACAGTTTCTTCCGCAGTCCCCGCCTCCACTTTCACACTGGAGGCTCCTGAGTCCCATTCTCACCAGTTGGTCACTCATTCCCAAGCCAGTTGGTGTTAAATATCACACACACACACACACACACGACACCAACAGCCCAGTGAACACGAATGACACGATGCATGTGACTGTACATCAAGGCCGTTCTTTCTGTTGCGCTCAGAGCAGCTGATGGATGAAACTGGACGGAGACTTGTGGAGCGGCGTCCTTTGTGCTCAGAGAAGCAGGACGAGAAAGAATCATAAATTGGGACTGATGTATGATGGTTGAGTTGCGCCATACTATTGCCATGGATAGGTGACTATTTATGGTCTGTGACATGACATTTCTGCTGCATCAGCAAACATTGCGCGCAATTATAAAACCGAGGACATGCTGTATGCTATCTGGAAAAAGATTATAGACTTATTTTACATGTCATTTGATTTTACTACTGTAGCACATGGACAGATTGTCTTACTTTATCTGTCGACACAGAGATGAAATAATAAGCAGTATCACGGATATTAAAGCAGAATTCAACCTCCATTACAAACCTCTGAGTCCAATTGGCAAGTCACTCTGACACCTTTCAAGTTTTACAGTCAGTAAAGCAGCCAGCCTCAGCTTTGGTCTTGGCCTTGGCCGTTTATAATCATAATGAAAATGTTTGATCTTGATATAGAGCTCAGTCTAAAACCCAGAGGAACACCTCCAAGATACCGAGCCAACAGGACAGTGATTACGTAAGTGTAATTTGCAGCGTGCATGGCAGTGGATACAAACTGATAAAGACTAAATAAATACATCCACGAATGCATCAAGGTTTAAGTGTTCCGAGACTATTTTGTGTTTGAGTGATGTGGGTGGATGCTCCTCAGCCTATGAGATCAATGCTTGGTGGAGATGGAGATGCTCGAGAAGGGTGAGAGGATTTATTACCTAGCATTAGGAACACTAATCTGTTGCAGGTGTTTCTGGCTGTTCTCCCAGGCCATGCCTGCTCTCCTCCCCGGGAGGCCCCTTCATATTTGTGTGTGTGTGTGTGTGTGTGTGTGTGTGTGTGTGTGTGTGTGTGTGTGTGTGACAGAGAGAGAGAGAGAGTGAGAGAGAGAGAGAGAGAAGGAGCGAGAGGGAGAGTTTTTTTCTTTCCACGGCATCTGCAGGAAGATTATACCATCGCCACAATCCTCTCAAATCATGTCAAGTGATAAGGACACAGAGAACATGTATTCCAATGATGTCTTCCCATCAGTCATATCAATCGAAAAAACCACAAAGGGCAAGAGAAGTGTGCAAACCTTTACAGAGCAGATCCAAGGCCACTCGGTCTATCTCTGGGAAAGTCATTTCTGCGCTCTTCTTTTTGTTTCTCAACTTGTTTTTGACCATGACATCTCACTCTGGGTATACAGTAGAAAACCACTCTATCAGCAGGATACAACCTCTAGGGTGTATTACAATAAAGACCACCAGGATGGATTGAGCCAACAGCTTCACAGGAAGCCTGCTGTGCTTTTGGGGGGGATGATGAACAAAGACACAAAAGAACCCAGTGAGAAAGTCCTGCTCCGTAGGAAGTCTGCAACGCCTACTGTGGCCGGCTTTGGAAAGAAGGAACTCAATGAAATAGAGGAGAATGGAGATGGAGAGGAATCCAGGGGAGGAGAACAGTGAAGACAGGAAGAGGAACAGGGAGGGTGAGGATTGATATGGTGATAGAGGTTTGAGAAAATTCAGACGGTTCAATCAGGACCTGATCGGTTCTTTTGTCAACCGAGGACTTCCACATTTAAGATTAAACTATTTCAAACCAAAACAGCCACATCACCGTCGAAAACATGGTGACCTGCTATTAAGGATTGGGATGCACTCCACTGGTTAGTGTAGATTGGATGAAGTAACCTTGCTACACAACTTTGGCACTACTGCCCTCATGTGGACATGGGCAGTACTACATTCAGATTGCTTCTGTTAAACGTGTATGATTGAATGTTTTAATTAGAAAATCAGCTTTAAAAACACTTTCTGGATGTTCCAATCAGTTGTAAGACACTTTGAACTATAATGCGTTAGTAACCAGTAAATGCAGAGTTTATACTAGTTCTATGCTGTGAAGTTGTTTTTTAATTTTTCTGTAGTGTGTTGAATTGAATTCTTTCCTGACACCTCAACTATCCCGTGTAAAATAAGGGCAAAAACACCCCTCAAAACAAACGTTTTACAAATAAGAGAAATACAATGATAATGGGTAAGGTTCTTTATTTGTTGTCTTCTTTTACCAGGTGTCTCTCACTTTTACCACAGAATTACAGTAATGTCCAAATGTTGATGTTCTAACCACCACATTTCCATAAAAACTGGGCTACCTGCTTGAAGGTTTGGCTTAAAGCAATGACACGCTTATCTCAATCCCCTCAGTACTATCGAGGAATCGTCACTAACAAAGTGGCTCTGCTAATTCAGTTACAGATACATTTTATTTACTATGACTTCTTCACAATAAAAGCCCCTCGTTATTTAGTCATTTTAAAGCTTTTACTATTTTCTGGAGAGCAGCAACATCCTTTTTCTGACATGTCTCTCAAGCAGCTTGCTCTTCTACTGTGACCCGCTGCTGCATGGTGCATTTATTTTATTTGCACCTAATGGCACTAAAGCTGTACTGTGCAGATACTGCTTACCCCCTTTTAAAGGAGACCTAATATGCTTTTAATTTTTTTCCTTTCTTTCATTGTGTCATATCGGTTCATGTGCATGTAAAAGATCCTGAAAGTTGAAAAGGTGAAAGTCCTCACCAACAGAAGCTCCTCTCTCCCACAAAAAACACTGCTCCTGAAATGCCTCAACAGTCGTCTCATCTTTTCTTTTGTGACATCACACGAAGCCAAACATATTGTATGCCTAGCGGCTAGCTTGGCATGTAAAAATAGATTTAGCACAACTGCTGCGGTGCTGGGTCAGGCATGTGTGAGCTGACCAATCAGAGCAGACTGGGTATTCAGGAGCCAATGCTGTTTTTCCATTACATCTGCCGGCCTGGCTCTACTCGGTTTGACTCAGTGTGGCAGCCAGGCACGGCCGGGGTTGTGCATTTCCATCACAGCTGGCCTACCTGCTTGAAGAAATGACTCATGCAGACATGACTTCAGGATACATTTTAAGGGGAGATGGTGATGGTAACAGTTTGGCTGCAGTCGTGAACCATCACGCGGCTTGGCCCTACTCCGGAGCAGCTCGGTTTGACCTGTCACGGCCAAAGGTGCTAGTGGAAAAACTAGTGTGCTGCACTGGTCAGAATGAGTAAACTGATGTGTTCTTTGAGCACTAAAGCATCAAAAAACTATTCCAGTAATAACCCAAAATAAAGTGATGAACCTGAAAACGAGCATAATATGTCTCCTTTAATCTTTTCAAGGTAGGCCAAAATGAAACAAAAAAGCCACAAGCTTTTCTCCCATGTGGGCATTTTTTTTCACTGGACCTCACCCAAAAGCAAAATGAGGACAGGAGGACGAGGTTCAGTTTGTCATTTATAGTAACCTGATCCATTTGTCTGTAAGGGAAAAAACATATATTCCAACTAGAAAGTTAAATATAAGGGCAAAATGTGTGCTAAAATTTTAAGGCTAAATTTGGGTAGTGGAATACATTAATATCCACAGCATCATCATGCCCAGTGTGTATAAATGTATGATTAATAACCCATGTATTAAAGATACAGTATGCACAATGGTACTACAGTTGATTGTTGTTCATGGGCTGTAGTTGTAGGAGTTCTGGATAATATAGTTTGTGAGAGAAGGGAACCAGTCCTCGCTAAGAGCCACACCGCGGGTGAACCAAGGGTAGAAGAGCTCCTGCTGTCTCGTCGCTCCTGTCATGATGATGTTCAAGGCTGCATCTGAAGCAGGGTAGGCTGGTACCTTAGTGACCCCCCTAGGAGAAAGAAAATACTGCTCTTAACTACTGTGGATGCCAGTTGTAAAATAAATATGCCCAATAAGGTGCAGAATTTCAATTTGAGAGTATCCCTGATTATTTTGGTGGAGTTGTGAGACACTGGTTAAATAATTAACTGTATCATTGACTCACCTGACTTTCTCCATAGCTGATTCTGTATCAATGAGCCCCAGTGTACATATAGAGATGGACACATTGCTCTTCTTCATAGCCAGCTCATGATGGAGGGCCCCGAAGAAACCATTCAAGGCAAATTTAGTTGAGGTATATGGTGCCACGAAGGGACTGGGCATTTTACCTGTGAAGCATCAGTAAGAGTCAGATTTTCTAACTTTACTTTCACTCTATTGTTTAGCCAGTATTTCTTGGATCAATATAAGAAACTAGTAAAAACTAAAACATCTACATCAACATCTACAATCCTATGACTGCTGATGAAGATCACGTGATCAAATGTATGGATTGACTGATATGGCTTTTTCATGGCAGATACTGATTATTGGAAATCAAGAAGACAGATATTTATTTGCAGGAAAATGAAAATGTCAAGATTTAGAACAACCAGTGATGAAATTAACAAAAGTACAATTTACTCGAGTACTGTTGTTAAGTACAATTTTGAGTTACTTTACTTGAGTATTTCCTTTTTCTGCTACTTTTCGACTTTAACTGCATTTAATTGCTAAATTTAGTTATTAGTTACTTTACAGAGTCATATTATGTTATTGTTTATAGGCTATTAATTGTGATGTGTTACCAATCAGATAGTGTTTTGGGTGCAACATTGTGTGAGAGGATGTTGCATCAGAACCAAAGTAGCACATATTTATCATATCGGCAGTCTGAAATCACTGATACCGATAATCGGAAAAATGCTGAATATCGGCCCAGATAATCAGTGTATCCCTACTAAAATGACACTACTACACTGAAACAGTAAACTAACTGAGAAATTAATAATTATAAATTATCGCAGGCATCTTTTCTGCATTCTGTAACATTGCATTTTTATTATTTCTTTATCTGAAAAATAATGAGGTCAAACACAATATCATTTGTCACATAATGAGTGAATACATTTGCAAGTAATAATGTATACAGTATATACATATATGTTTCACATGTCATCAACATGTGTATGGAATTAGGTTTCTATATATGTGTGTTAAACCTACCTAAGAGCGATGAAACAATCACCAGTGATCCTTGATTTTGTTCAAGGGAGGCCATAGCTTTCCAGGCCATCTGGATATAGCTGAAGAAATTGACCTTTGGAAAGCACACACAGACACACACACACAGAGGAAGCGAGAAAGAGAGAGATCAGTGCATTACCCTCATTTAATGTGTTGATAGACCTAAATCTAAATGCTGCACTACCTTCATCAGCCACCTGGTGTGCTCCACATCTCCCTCCCACATGCTGAAGGGGCTCGGGCCAATGTGGTTGAGAACCACATAATCCAACCCTCCGAGCTTTTCTAGAGCAAAATCTATCACTTTGTCCGGGTCTGACTCACTGCTCATGTCTGCTGCTATGTAGAGAGCTCTCTGGGCTCCCAGACTCAGGCACTTCTCTGCCACCTGTGAAGCAAAGATCAGAAAGCATGCATTAACTGTCCCATGTAGCTGCAGAAAAGAGAGATAGAGAACGCTAGGTTGAGCTTTGAGACCACTTGTACGTTTTCAAGTTCACTGACCTGCTGTAACACTTTCTCTCTCCGGGCTGTAATTACTATCTGGGCTCCAAAGCTGGCGTAGTGATATGCCATTTGTTCGCCAATACCTGTGCTGGCCCCAGTCACCAGCACCCTGGCGCCGCTGAGAGATTCTGAGGACACACAGAAAAAGACTTACTTGTGTACCTTAACAGCAGTTGTGTTGATGGTTGAGAATGATGTTGCAGGTTTATACTTTTGGTTTTGAAGCAGAACTTGTTGACGCAGAACTGTTATTTTACTACTATGAAACCACAATCCCTGTTTTTGTTGGAATCAGCACCAAGACCTTTGCCATAAGAAGATAACCCAATCAAAGTCCTCAACGTGTTGTTGGTATTTAACCGCTTTTCTTACGACTTACTGCTCATTGGACTCTTAGTATACCCGACCTCTGACCCTGAGGTCGAAGGAGCTGGTACAAAATACAAATAGCCATAAAATCCTCTTTTCCCTCTTTGCACAGAGTGGTAATGGTCCGATATTGTGTTTATCATTTAACCTGACTCTTTTATGTCCAGGAAACCTTTGGAGTCCACAGGCACAACAACACTTCCAAGATATTCAACCTTTGAACAGTACGTCTATAGATCTAGAGTGCATCTGAAGTGATCCATATGTAAAATGCAGCAATAAAATGTTAAAACATTATCTTTAACAAGCTATAAAATCAGCTGTGGTAGCAGCTTTATAATGCTACAGTTGTTGAAAAAAACATTCATGGGGCTGTCCTATTACATGACCACTAACCAACTGACTCAAACCGAATCATTTCATTACTTGTGAAGCCTCAGCTGTACACAGCGTCCTCACAATATGGATAAATGCTGCATTCTCTCTCTTGTAAGGCCTCCGTCACAAGCAAAAGATTATCAGCAATTAGTCGCGTCTAGTTTGTGCGTCTTTTCCCCAGGGGAGCATTAAACTTTCATGATCATTATACACATTTTGTGCAATGCAGAGCAGAAAGCATGTCCAGCATCACATCACCTAAATAGTCACATTAGATGAGTTGACATGGTCCATATTAAAGTCTGGAACATGCAGTTGATGAAAGGAAAGGAGGGAGGTAAAGGAAACTTGAGAAGGTGAAATTCCTGTGCCAAGTTCTGCTACGGAGGAGTCAAAGGAAGCATTTAGACTGGAAACAACACAAATTCACCGTATTCACACAGTGTGTTGATATTTTAGGCTTAATGTAAGCCGCGCCTTACTGTTAAAGCTAGGAAGTGGTTTGATGCTAACGTTAGCTGTTGGCTAAGGGTAAGTAACAGGTTATCAAATCTGATGTTGATCAATATGACAGTGGTGAAATGATCACTATTTGTCAGATGTTCTACATTTATATGAGTTGCAACCTGAAAAAAACAGTATAACATTTGAGCCTCCCACCCTGTTGTCAGAAGAAAATGGTAGCCATGTGATTATGGTCTACTGACATGGTTCATGCGTGGCCAAGGACATACACAGGTTACTAAAAGTGCCCTGAACATTACTTGTACCATCTACCGAGCATCAGTGATATCGGTGAGGCGAGGTGTCTGCACAGAGCCCAAAGGATACTACAGGACAACACCCACCCCAACCACAATCTGTTCACCCTGCTGCCGTCTGGCAAGAGATACGGACTAAGGAGCGACTTCTTTCTTCGGGTTGAGAGACTCCTCAACTCATCGCCCACGTTCCACCATAAAAATATATGTTTATGACTTGCTGATTATTTATCCATGTGTTTAATTTTTGTTTTGTGAGTAGCATAAATGGACTACTACTTGCATTTCGTTGCAAAACCCGTGTGTGCGTAGGGTGATAAATAATTAACTTTGTGCTGTAGCTACAGTATCTCACTAACACAATCTCCTGTGCCACATTTCAGCAATATATCAATTATGGTTTATGGTCTTGATGGCTGCTTATCAGTGAGGAGGTAATCCTATCTGAATTTATCTAAATTAGCTGGATCAACAAAATGAACAGTGCGCATGTAAGGAAGGATATGATGACGAAACGACATCATATCCTTCCTCAAAAATGCTTTCATTCATTCAGCCTTTTTTTTTGATGATGTCATCATATATTGATAAAAAAGACACTGAACATACCATAATGTAAGTCATCGCATATAAATCTGATTTAAATCATTTTGAGTATAAACAACAAAGTCATGAAAATAATCAAAATCACAATGAAGGGAAGTCAATTATACATAAGTACTGATAGATTAAACAATAGATGCAAAGCTGATTGTGAAAAAGTAGAAAAATGGAACTATGTAGTATGTTATCTCTATAATTCCCCTTCCTCATCTTAATTATAAGACAGACTTCCCCCAAAGAACAGAAAAAACAGCAGAATCAAACCAAAACAAGAGTAAGCAAATCGTCACAACATAAGCTATATGAAATGTCAGTTTAGTTCACATATTTGCAATTTTCAGTCCATTTTCTCCATCTGTTATAGGCTATGTTATCTTTATTTATCCTTTTCCCTTGCATGTACTTGGTTACTCAGCTCCCTCCATGTCTGTATTTGTGGCTTCTATGTTTGACACAAATAGTGTCTTCTTCTACTGCAGTATGACGTGGTCTCATGCCAAGAAGATAGTTGATGCGTAATGAGAAAATTACCTTTTGGTGTCATTCCTTCATTATCCACTACCTCCCAAAATGAAATATGAAAAAAGTTGATTTTGTCCCCACAGTTCCATGAGCACTTTGAAGTGATCTAATCTTATCTTTTGTCTGTTGAATTAGTGTCACAAAGTAATGGAGTTCTGTTACATTAATTTCTTAATCCCACTTCCATTTTTTCTTTGCCCTTGTTTCATTTTGGCTAAAACTGCAGATTTTTGCAGATTATTGTGATGTTTTTGATAAACACATACTAAGGGTTTTCAAAAACAAGCTTAACTCAGGTATGTACGTTTTTAATAGTTGAACACTGCAAGTGATTGCCTCCTTAGTAACGTCTAACCTGAAGGTAACAGAAAAAATGTACATTATCGAAATCATATTTTCTAATATTGTCTGGTTAAGTATAAAACACAGTAATGCGATATTTTCACAAATGTTCATTTAAAAACATAAATGCCTAATGCATTTAATAGACACATTAATGTTATTTTGCATTGACATCACACAAAAAATGTTGCTAATTATGGAGAATTGGCCAGTCACTGTACTTACTTACTTACATGTGCAACCTATCTATTTATTTATTCACTGTACTCAACTATTGATCCTTGATGCCACTGTATTCCTTGGCATTCTATTTATTTACTCTACCTTATTCCCTATCTATTTATTGTGTGTACTGTGTTTTTGAACTGTGCCAGTATGCAAGCTGCTGAAACCAATTGCCCCTGGTGGGATTGATAAAGTTGTCTGAGTCTGAGTCTGAGTTAACCACATTACAGTGATCCTTGTATTTGTTGTTGAATGTTTCCATGTGAAGAAACACTGTTTACTTTGTGTTCACAGTTGTGAAAATAAAAACAAAAGAAAAACTCCATTAGCTTTCTTTATGATCATGACTTTTTTCACTTGACATTAATACTCTTTATTGGGCTATCCTATTTCAAGATTGTAATTTTTTTATTATTATTATTATCTCACTGAATTATCACAGATCATCTTCACCTATAAGCCTTTAAGTGTGTGTTTCACACCGTTCTGTCACTTATGACATGACCACATGTAGCCTACATCTGTCATCACACTGAGCAAACATGAAAATAAAGTACCGTGTATTAACAGCTACAGAAGTCTAAGTAGCTGCACTTTACACTGGCACAAACCACAACACTTTATCTTGCTGGAGCGTCTCTCTTACCTGCATTAAACGTCGGTGCGGTCCACTTGACAGCAAGGTAAGCAACAAATAAACTACCTAAAAGGATTTTTGTTGAAGTTCTCATGCTGTAATGTTTTGGGTAGTACATTCTATGCACTGAGTGATTAGGAGTGAGCCCAGGACAGCCTGTCACGGAGATATGAAGAAACAGCATTCCAATTATATAACGTAACCCCTCCTCTCTTGCTCTTGACATGTATGAGCGGGGTGCGTTGATTAGATAACAGGTTTATTGATCTCGAATCTGCAGCGCCAAGATAGAAAAGTGGCCGAAGGTATGTATATTGCTGCTCAGCGGTATATACCGATCCCTAGACTGGTATACCGAAATTATATGTATTGGTATTTGACAGAGGTGGGAATTGTGGAGTCATCAAGTCATCTCCATGCCATGTATTTGTTCTGTTCGTGCACTAAACCAGCTGAGTCCAATCAGCACAACTCTTCAGCCAGGAAGGTGAGCTAATTAGTGAATGCACCTGGTTCAGTGACTGAGCAGAACAAATACATGGCATGGAGATGACTTGATGACTCCAAAATTCCCACCTCTGGTATTTGAACACTTATTCTAAAATAACTTTTTTTAATTATTATTATTTCACAATTATACAAATAATTATTTACATGGCTACAAATGCCTTTAAATGTAAAAAATAAAAATAAAATAACGAGTCTGACGTTCCTAAATGACGCAGGCACTACGTTTTGAACGTGCAACTTTATTGACACAACTCTAGTGTACATGGCTGAAGCAGGGTTGTCCTTCAGTGGAGCTAACTAGACAGCCTGAACCCCAGCTCATTCTCGGCGTAGTTAAAATACCAGCACCTAAAAGGAAACTACACGCCGTGGAACATGGCGGCAAGGATTTTGCCCGTGGTGAAGTTAGTATTTTTAATTTCATTCGCAATTCCTTTTTAAATGAACCCTGCTGTAGGTGCTAGCTGTCCGATTAGCCAGTTAGCTAACTGTCGCTACGTTAGCTTAGCTAACTGTCAGTGTGCCCGAGAGCACTCCAGTTGTCATTGTTCACCACTTTGCTTCGTGGTTGAATGAAATTTAGTTTACTGAAGAAATCGCCAGCAACGTATTTATTCAAAATCTATTAGATTCAGACGTCGGTTCAAGTTAAACGAATTGTCTCAGTTAACTATCGTTAGCTAATGTAATGTAAACAGCTCACTAAAGTTCCTAGCTAATCTAATGTAAGTGATCATGTCTTTGCATCAGAGGACACTCGTTAAGTCGTATAACGTTGATTAAGTAATCGTAACATGTTTTCAGCCATGGATACAGGGGTGGGTAAACCTGGTTCATTGCCTGACTGTCTCTGTTCTTTCATTATCAGACTGGCCACCAAGGTGACCATTGCAGGAGGAGCCCTTTACGTTGCCTGTGACTCTGGTCTGTTGGGAAGCAGTGAGCAGGGCTCAGAGGCCCTGGGGAAGGCCAAGGCTGCTATACCCCCCGCCATAGAGGAATGGATGAAGTACTTTGGCCTGGAGGTACAAATAAGATGTGTTGCTTAAACATAGTTATAATCCAGGCAGCCCTGGATGTAGGCTAGCAGGCATGATAATACAACATAAGGAAGGAGAATATGTAGATCAGTTTTGTACACAGTCATGATGATGCTTTTGATGATTCATACATGAAATGATTGAATTAATTGAATTTTATTCAAGTGTCCTGCCATCTCATGGCCTGTTTCCTTATGGGACTGGAAGACGCCGTCACAAAACGGAAACAGCTTTACTGGCCAGTAAAAAACAAAATGTGCCTGTTCATTATTTCTCCCTGATGACAAACTGGATACATTTATCTTTGTTCTTTCAAAACAGCATAGGGACTCATTTCAGTAGGAACAGGCAGTACACCAGCTTGAAATCTGAGTGCAAATACTGGTGGACCTTTTTAATCTTTGGTTATAAGAAAAAAAAATTAAGAAAGAGAACACTATTTTTGGTGAAATGTTATTGTTGACATACATTATGCAGCTTTGGTTTACTCCAGATCTCATTTTGCCAGTTGTGTCTTCTCAGAAATGACAGTAAACATTAGACATTGTAGTTAAAACTAGTCAATAACCAGGTGTCAGTTAAACATTTCTATGAGAGATCACACTGATTTTCATCATATTCTGGTGTAATTCTGGAGTGATATGGCTATTCCACGTTTTAGTGAAACGCCACACTGCCACTACTACTCAATCGCTATTACCACTGGTGGACATGGTGCACAATTCAGCTGCAAGATGTTCAGTGTAAATATAATATAATATTCATAACTACAAAGCCTTGTACAATCTGTTTCAAACTAACAGACCTCCCCCTCTCCTCAGGCTCAGCTTCCAACCATGCCTCACATTGAATTCTCTCCTGTTGAGTCGTGGAACTCTGGTAAGAACTGAATGAAAAGCTTGTCTGCAAGGGCATACACATTTTGTTTTGTAATGTAATTTGTTAGATACAGATCTATTTCAAGCATTCTATTGGGGCCATATTCAATTTCAGCATCACTATTATGAATCTGCATACATGATTTTGGAGTATCAAAACTAAACCATTGATTTTTTTTTTGTTGTAGGAGTGCGGTGGACGATTTCATCTCTTTCAGAGGCTCCAACAAGAGCAAGCGATTACACAAATCAGGGTTTGCAGTACCTGAAAGACCTCACCAAGTGAACAGGAACTCTCTGGTCAACCTGGCATTTATAAATCTTTTTGAGTTTTGCACTTAAGAAATGACATTACTTATTCAAAAGTTGTCGCCCCTCACAAGAAAGACGAAACACCCAGCTAAGAGAAAATTTTCAGATGAAAAGAAGTTGTGAAATTTGGCTGCAAGGAGTGTAGTCTCCTGATTTGGTACTGTGGGTCTGTAAATGATCGTGGCATTGGGTCGGAGTTGTGTTGTACATAATGCTAGGAAGCAAAATGTATTTTAAAAGTTGTGAAATTTGGTGTGAACCACCACATTTCGACACTGTCTGATATACAATATTTCACTCCCATTTGTTCTCAAACCACCCAAATGTTATGAAGAGAATGTTTGTTGTATATATGCAGTTTGTGACTTAATAATACATCAATCTTAAAACACGTCCAGTTTGTAGTTTGATTTATTAAGGCAAAATATAAACTGCGTGTGTGTGTGTTCAAAGAAAAAGACCAAACAAATGTGCAAAAATCTTTAATACTTATGACAGAATACCAATGGCCTGTTGATGCTGCTACAACTTCAGGACAGGAAGAGGTGACTGAAAACATGAAGAGTGCGCACACAGCCATTTGTAATTCCACTGTACACAACATAGAAACACTCCACAGCACCCCAAGCGGTGATGTACAGTATTAAACTTTTTTTTCTTATTTTATTTTTTATGTTGGTTAAACAAATGGTACTGCTTCTGCCACACACTGTCACTTCTCTACTGTCAAAATAAGGCTTGAAAATCTCCAGACACTGTCAGATGATGCATGCAGAGTTTTTACAGCTAAAAATAATAGTAATAGCATATTTTTACTGATTGACTAGTTTATAAGGGATATGCTGAATGACTTGAAGACCAATTCAGCATCGAGGACATGGCGACTAAGTTGGGATGAAATACCAATACCATAGTGCAAGCATACATGTCAGACAGAGTAATAAAGACTAGAACCAGAGTTAATTAGTTACTGTCAACAAACTGGTTTGTCAGTTGATTATACCTGTTTAATATTCAGTTTATAATATATTAATGACCCTTTCACCAAAAGCTGGTGGCGTTTTGATGAGATACTTGTATAAATGAGCGTTATCGCGACAGGCAACATTACAAGGCATTTTACACTGTCATCTGTATTGCAACAAGAATTTTTTTTTTTTTTTTTTTTCTTCATGCGTGTGATACAAAGCATTGATTTTGCCACGTTTGCTCTTAAGGAAAAAGCAATTTGGGGAAACTACTTAACGTACCATAACATGTAAACTTTATACAATAAAGTGCTCCCCACAATATCAACAGTGAGATTTATACAACAAAGGATGGTGTGTGTTATACTTATAGAACATTTTCATACCGCATTAAGAGCAAAACACTGCACTACTATAAACTGATGGTTAGGAACTTTCCTCGAGTTGTCAGCGTTACCACGTCTGAATGAAAACCCAAGAGCAACCTTCATACACAATAATTCATTAAGAGTGTAGATAGTCAGAGACAGAGTATGTACAATATTGCAGAATGACAAGCCGGAAGGCACTTTATGATTTGTGTGGGATCAAATTGCAATGAGAATTTAGCTAACTGCATCTTCATCACCGGCACAAAGGATCTGATCTGATGCAATGCTAAACAGGTGCAAAAGTGCAGGAGTATATTTCCACATGAGAATAATACATCTAAAAGGCTTCTGAAAATAAAAGAGCCCATTCGGTAGATTTGACAATGCTGCTTCCATTCATCCCTTCCAGTGCTCACATTAATTAAATATAATACATGACTCTATCTGCCCATTCAATTCAGCAAATGCCTCCGTGGAAGACATCTCTCCCAAACATTGGTATATCCTGCTTAATAGCTATTTAGATAATCTCCACCCCCCCCCCACCCCCCAAGAAATGGCTCCAAAAGGAAATTTTGAGCAGCTTTTTTTAGAACACACTGGCTTTTAATTAATAATTACTTTAAGGACAAATCAGTGAGTCTCTCAGGGAACAACGCAAACGCAGTAACAGCTGCACTCTGCAGCTGTTGGGCAGTGCAATCTTGGACTGTCCAAACTTAAAGTGTAAAGTAGAGCAGCAACAATAAAACAAGGTGACTCCCTCTCCTGGAAATAGCCAAGCATAGCGGTGCTACAGTTCTGCTGTGCGTATGAAACACAGATTGCACTTTATTCCGAACATTAAAGCATATTAACTATTCAACCCTGCCATGGCTTTGAATAACAAGATTATAACAATGAGTGGAACCGAAGCAGATGGACGGAGGCTGGAGAGTGAGATAAAGTGTCCGATATCTCTCTAGGTGGTTTTGACCAGGTCATAGACATGGATATGAAAGTCATCATCATATTTGATATAGTAGACAGAGGGCTTGGCTGGGACCTGGTAGATGACCAGGCCCGTTCTCTTCACACCCTTGTCAGTAACATACTCCACTTGTTTCCCCACCAGACTCTCCGTCTCCTCTCCGGGCTTCCTGTCTGCAGGCAACAGGTGCTTGTTTTCTGAAGAGTGAAACATTAGAACATTACAATTACATTACATTGTACACAAACACCACCTACTTAAAATATCACAGAGAGGGTATAAAATAATGTCGAATCTGGTTTTCTGAGATGTTCTGATCTGGTTTAAGAGGTTATGTATTATTATTGTATATGGTCTATCTCAGTTCACCAGTTATAACGATACTCTTTATCACAAAAGTAATGAAATGTGCCTCCACTCAGCATCCACTCAGTATACAGCACAATTATTTCTCTGGCTCTATTTTCTCAATTGTAGTAAGTCATTTATTCAGTTAGAAATAGTTAAACCCCCCCTTCAGTCACAAATAAGATTTTCTTCTTGTTCCTACAATTTGATGGATATTAATGTGGTAATTAATAAATAATACATTTTTCTACAAAAACCATGTCAGACACATATTAGATAATTATTTTACGCCTTAATATGTGTATGGATCTTTAAGATATTATTCTGTAAATTGAAAATTACAATGATACAAAGCTCGAACAGACTACTGAAACCACCAGTTTTTTAGGTTTTAACATCTTGCATAATGCCTCATTATTCTGATATTTTTTAAATATTATTATTATAATTATAATCTTTCACACAATCTGAATTTGACTTGACTCTTGCTATGAATGTTTGTGTGCTAAATAACTTGAATATTCTCACATTTGAAGCAGCATTTTGTGCATGTCTAATCATACCCATTAGCCAGAAACGATAAAGAAACCACTGTCGAGAGTTTGGGCTCTCATCATTGCACTTTTCACCACTTTTTGCAATATCGAATCACCCCCTAAGGGCCCTGACACACCAGGCTGACATTCAGCTGTCTGCCAGTGTCAGGGCCATCGGTTAGCCCTAGTTGTTGCATTGTGTCCTGCACTGTTGTCACTGGTCGACCCTTGTAGACATCTTTTCGGCCAACTGAGCATCATGAATCAGTGGTGGAGACCGTTGGTGGGAGAACTTCCTCTGCCTGACTGTTCAGCTAAACGGATCGGTGCGTGAGAAGAGAGATGGGAAGAAAAAAAAAAGCCCACTGAGCCTGACGCTGTTGCTTCTAGGTCTTTGATGTCAGTTTGGTGTGCCTGGGTCCTAAAAAAACCGCGTCTGGTTTAACCCCACTTAAACTTTTGCTCTTTAAAGCTTACATCAAGAGTGTCTGTGTCCATGGCTGCAAGAAGTTCTTGTGCAAAAATGTTCAATTTGCCTGCTTTATCACAGGAGCTCAGACACAGGAAGACTTGTAATGAGTACAGAGCACTGTAGCTGGTGGTGAGCTCACATGCTATCCATGTCAAATGAATTGAGTGGAGTTGAAAACATGATTTTACGTCACATTGCGGTTCCTCCTGATTCTATCTATAAAACCTTTAGGACATGATTAACACAACCTTAATAAACCTTTGTGCATAATAACTTAAATCTGTCCTTGTTCTATCCAAACGACCAGTACCTGCTTCAGGCAGAATCCTGAGGTCTCCGTCAGCGTAGTCGTCCCACAGCTGATACATATAAAGAACGGGGTCCTTTTCATAAGTGATATAGTACCAGTTGGTCATGATTGGAGCTCTGGAGAGGACCATGCCTCTCCACTCGTTCTTCTCTCCATCCTCCTTTTCAAACAGGTGCTCCACAGCTTTGCCCACCAGCTCCTCCGCCCCTGGAGGTATCTTGATCTTATTGTTTACTGTGAAGACACGGCCGCAACAGGAGAGAAAATATAAAAGTGAGAATCGTGGAAGCCTGTAACCCAACTGTTGCGAACTAGCTGGCGCAAATAACAAATGAGGCTAACTAACTCACCAACTTTTTCCGACAGCACCTGCAGGTTCGACACCCTCTCGTCCTTGAACAGCTCGATGCCGTAGACGCAGTCAAAGCCGTCATACTTCACCATGAAAAGAGAAGGGTTCACACTAAGCCGGTCGAGTACTGTTCCCTTCCATTTGCTCTGGTTCCCTTTCTCGCGCCAGTTATGCTGAATGCGGACTCCCAGAATGCTGTTGGGGTCCGGGGTCAACATGTCACTCAGCTCCCCGCTACTCCGCTTTCTGGTAAAACAGGAGGAATATGGAGGTCTGTGGCGAGGGTTTAAAACAAAGTATGCACCTTACACTTATACAAAAGGCTTTATGATATTAGGCTACGTTATGATCACATATGGATTGCATTTCAGACATGTCTAAAAAGTTACTGTAGGTTCACTTTTTTATGCAGCAGAGTATTTTATTCAGAATACAATATGAATTTCTATCATTCACTGCCGCCATAAGTCAAATATAAACTAGAGCTGCAACAGTAAGTCGATAAATCCAAAGATAGAAAATAAATTGCCAGTTATTTTGATTTCTGATCGTTTCATTTCTGAGGCAAAAATGTCAAACTTTTGTTGCTTCCAGCTACTTAAAAGTATGGATTTCCTGCCTTTTATGATAATAAATTAAGAAAAAAAAAGTAAAAAAAAATAAAATAAATGTCACTTTAGGCTGTGGGAAATTGTGATGAGCATTCTTCACATTTTTTTTTTTTTTGGACCAAACTATTGTGCAAGTGATCGATAATGACAATCTTTGGTTGCAATTGGATCATAACATACGTTCATTCCTGAATTATCCACTTTCCCCTGCATGCTTTACTGTCACATTGCATTCTAAAAACCACCATTAATGGCATCATGTGATGGCATTTACAGTAGCCTTGTTTCTACATACCTGCCCCTTTTCTTGGACATGCCTCCAGAAATTGAATGGCTATTGATTAAGAGAAAGACAGGGTAATGTTTAGTTATGATGTGAGCGAATAGAACAGCTGTCAAAGTTCACATGTAATGTAAACTACTTAGCATGAGGAAGGCCTCTACTTCAGCTGAGAGGCTGGGCTGTCTGAGGAGACCTGTGACAGGCTGCAGCCTTCTCAGCTCAGACTGACAACTCCAACAGCCAATAGATTAACATGATGGAGTAACTTCCTGGGTATTTTAGTCCAACTGCACAACATGGAGGTCACTGATTCCTACTCAGGCGAGACTGTAGCATGTCATATTTAGTTAGCAGTCACTTAAGGATTAAAAAGCCAATACTTAATCTGTGTGACACAACTTCAAGAGAATACGTCAGCCATTTCTATATCTGACGAAATGCAATATGTACCCCACGTTAGCCGGTTAACTTAAGTGTAATATACATTAGCAATATTACGGTACATATAATATACAGGAGGGGGTGAGCCGTGCCGTACGCCACCTGTCCTGGACTGAATCCAACACACCTACACCTCACACTGTAGGTTACCAGCACCACTCGTTTGTCCTAGCTCTACCCCAATGCAGATGTTACTGTAAGTGGAGGCGGCTAGCTACATCCGCTCGTCGGTGTCCCTGGTGGCAGGTAACAAACACCGACAACAACTGCGTGTTAACGGCTCAATTCTGTCTTCGGAACATATATTCATTACCTTTACGCAGATTGCATATCAGTATTGTTCAGTTCGTCTGGCTGAGAAATGTTGCCACACACCACCAACCCGCCTGTGTAAATCTCGCGAAACCTGTGGAAAATGGGCGACGCGGAGGGGGAGACTCAAGTTCCCAGCGTGCCCTCGGTTACCATGGCCGCAGAGAAGGACGTGTGCGCGCGCGCAGTGCATGGCGGGAGTTGGTGTTTTCGCCGCAATGATGTGGACTTTTAACGGCCGGAGTTGAACAGGTGTTGCAAACTGCCGCATGTTGCGTTTGATGGTTTTCGGAAATAGCGCAGTTAAGGTATCGGTGCGCAGGATTCACATGGAAAAGGCACACAAGCCCACACACGACCACACAAGTAAGGTCGGGATTTCCTGTGACGCAAGTGCTGCCTAAGCTTAAAGTGGCAGACAGCATTTTAGAAGTGCTATAGTGTATTAGTATAAACATAAAATCATTATTATGTCTCCATGTTTACTCTTTCTTTAACATTTAAATATCTCTGTTAGGCCGATGACAACTTTGAGCACCGAGTTTCAGAAACTCAACTAACGCAGCACTAAAATGCTTGGTGCACACTTTGTAACTCTTTTTCACTCTTTCTTAAATTGGTTCATTTCAATAATTATAATCTCAGCCATTAGGATGCATGCTGTTAGCATGATGTTATTATGAATGACATTATAAAGTTGTACAATACAGCTCGGACCAGTGGTGGAAGAAGTATTCAGATCCTTCACTTAGGTAAAAGTAGTAATACCATGTTTTGAAAATGCTCGACTGCAAGTAAAGGTCCTGCATTCAAAACCTTACTTCAGTAAAAGTATGTAAGATATTTCAGCTAATTTTCTTTTGGTATAAAAAATAAAAGCACTCATTGTGTTTTACTATTATATATGTTTTTTTTTAGGCACTCACATAAAGTCACAACCTTTGGACTGTCATGGAAAGTCCTTCATAAAGAAGTCATGCAGCATTTAACAACTTAAACACATTGGCCACAAGCTAGTATAGGCAAAGAGACAAGTGATTAATACATGTAAATTGCTACACATTGTTACGTAGAGCCCCTTTAAGTAGAGTACTTGAATAAATGAAATATATTTAGTTACATTCCACTGCTGAACATAACATTGACCCCTAAAATAAACAGTTTTTTCCCCCCAAAAAAGCGTAAACACTACAAAATTCATGGTTTTATTCATCATGTGATGGTGCCGTCACCTTCATTTTATACATTCAGCTTAGCATTCTTTAAAACTTTACAATGAAAAGAGTTCTGCCCAACCCAATTCAAATGCAGACACAAATTGTGGGGGTGACAAAAACATTATTTATGACATTGTTTCTCAGCAACCACAGCACTGATTTTAAACAACATAACACCACCACGTTTGCACATAATGACTAGCCTTGTCTTGAGAAGTGCATCCTAAATAGGCAACACATTACCATTCAATCTAATTTGCCTAATTGTTGTTTAACACGCTTGTAATCCAGTCCCTGAAGGAGGATATGCGAGTGTACACATCAGGGGTCCTTGGGTCTCCGCAGCGCCGGCCAGAGAAGGAGACAACTCCTGCTGCAGCTCCATCACACACCAAGGGCCCACCTGAATCCCCCTTAAACAGAAAAGATATGAGATTCTTAACATAAGGTTAAAAAACTCGGCTGTGGGATTTTGCAACAAGAAACAAAAAGTAATCTTTCTATTAACAAGACAATCTCAGATCTTAGCAGTGTCTGGTTTGCTTATTTACTGGATGCGAGTGTCTTTCTGACTTTCCAAACTCCTTCAACAGTCAGTTTGTGTGCATGATCAATGACTAGCCGCTGTATTTTCTTACCGAGCAGAAGCCTTGAAAGATGCTGTCCCCAACACCACAAACCATCGACCTGGTTATGGGAACATTTCGCCATCTCCTACGACAGGTCCGCTGTGCCAGGGAGGTTACATTGACCTCCTGCAGCCTGGCTGCAAAGGTCTTGTTATCCCCTACATCGCCCCAGCCAGCTGTGATGCACTTACTGGATGTACTCAGCCTGCCCCTTTTCAGAGGGATCAGCTGCACTGCTTCAGTCAGCTGAGCGCTGCGGTTGAGCTGAGACGAGGAGATTAGTTGTCAAAAACCAAAATAAAATGTTTATTATGTTTTGTTTAATCTTAACGTGTTATGCATTTGTTCAACAGTTGTAAAGCACTGTTTGAAACTGTCCTCACCTTCAGGAGCATTATATCATTTGCATGTCCATCATAGTTGGGATGTGGAAAGGACCTGATGGTGCTGAACTCCTGTCTTGTGGACTCATTACCGGACAGGGAATCAGCTCCAAGGACTGCCGTGTATGATCTACAAATCACAATTGAAAGAAGACTGGGATTTTAAAAAGTACTTTCTTTTCTTTTAGGTGTAAATTCTGACGTCAATGCCTAGTAGAGCTAGAATAATAATAAAAGGTAATATTGCACATGATATCAGATATATTGCACCTGATGGACAATGACAAAGTAATATTGCACCTGATTTTATATATGTTATTGGACAGTGAAAAGTTATATTGCGCATTGCATTTCCAGTACTAATGCACAGTATATCGATATCAATGATGTTAAGGGTGCTTGTAATCTCTCATTTTCCACATCAGTCTCTGTGTCTGTTTAGAGAAAACACAGATCATTTTTGAAAGCATGATATAAGCTTTAAGATCGATTTCCTGTCATATTAGTACAGTAGAAAAATCATCTTTCACAGACTTGAAACATTTACATGAATTCACCACAGTGAACATTTAACTGCCTACATTTATGTCAAAGAGAGCATACCTGCTTTAACCAACAATGTTTCTGCAAAACTCCTCCTGCTGTGATGGATTATGGTCAATTCATCCTTAATTAACATTAAATGATAAAACTAGCAGCAGTGAAAATAGTGGAAAACTCTTAAACAACTAGGAAATTGAGTTATTGCACTGTAAAAAACATTGTCTTCACTTAAAAAAAAAAGAGTTAGTGTCTGAACTGCTGGAAAATGCGCCCCTGTAAAGCTGCAGGCCCAGCAACGCCCCTGCTCTCAAACGATGCATTCTGCTATTATGTCGATCATGCTTCTTCTGAAAATTACATTAATGAGTAGACTGAACTCTGGGTTCATTCATCAGACTCATCATTTCAAGTCAAGACTTCAAGTAAGAACAAATTTTAGTTTTTAAGAAAAATCTTCACAAATTGATTTTCATGACTGAATAAACTGAATAAACAAACTGAGCTCAAAGGACAACACAATTTTATACTGTTTAATGTTTATATATGCAGAACCCTTCTAAGTATAATGTAGCTTCCTATAGCTTCAGAAATGTTTTGTTTGTATGGAAATATATCACATAACTATATGTGAGTTTGTATTATTACCTCATTAATATTGTAAATATTAACTTTCTAAGTTTACGTTTTTTGCAACTATAGTGCACCTATAATTAACTTGAAAAAAAAATACGGCTTGTACATTTCTGTTGATCATGTACTCTGAGAAATGGTCGGCATGTTCTCTCTCAGACTCTCAGATTCCTGAAGACATTGTCATTATGAAGAAAAAAAGCCTGTTCAAAGTTGGTAAAGTAGTTATTAGCCTACTGCTGCAGATATTGTTCTGATAACGAATTCTTACACAGGTATCTGACAGTGTGCGGCTGTGAGCACAAAGTCCTCTCTCACCAGGGATCCCCCACAGTTCAGGCGACCACGGACGTGCAGCAGAGCCATGTAGGGGCGCGAGTGTGGGGCAGCTTCTCTGCCGCCAACGATGCGAGAACCATCAGCTCCTGAAACACAAAATTATCCTTCATTGCTATGTTTATCCAGGATTTTTGAGGTTTGTAGTGAATGTAAATTTGTATGTAGATAGCTTACCTTTCAGGACAAAGAGCAGCAGTAGCACAAAGCTGATTGCCATGGTGGTCTCTGGTCAAATCTACAACTTCTACCCTTGGTCTTCTTATTTTAAAGGAGAGAAGTATTGCTTATTTCGTGGTCTTTGTTGCTTCAGTGCATTTGCTAACATGCTGCTGGGTTGGTGTGATTACAAAAGACGTGGCTTCAGGTTTTCCAAACAGGGTTTCAAAAGACGGTGCATCAAGAAACAGCGTCTTGATCAAGATCAGGAAACCAAAGTTACAACAGCTTTGGACCTATTGAGGCAAAGAATGCACTGAAGGTGTTTTTTTGTCACCCCAAAAAAATGTTAACTGTTGAACTTTATTTATAATGGTGAACATTTTGGATGAAAGGATACAAAGTCCACGTTGTCTGAAAAACAAGTCAAGCCAAAGCATTTATCTTCATATGCGCAGTTAAAAAAATGTTCAAGTCTGAGAGCCGTTGGCAATGAAATGCAAGGTATATATAAGAATAATAAAACAAAATATCATATCACAGCTGAAACCTCAATAACTCCATGTACGAAATGCATACAGCATCATATTGTATATACAAATATATAATATTATGTCAGTAGAAATATTCATTACCAGTGCGAATATGCAGTGTCAGGTGGCGACAATCTGCATAATCTGTACATACACGTAGTAATTGTCCATACATGTGTATCTACATGTGTATGTGTGTGTGTGGAGTGTGGTAGAGGGGCAAGGATGAATGATTGTTTGTATCATGTTATGTTTCTTGTCCTCATCTTGACTGTGTGTACTGTTTTTATTTTGACCTGTAAAGCATCAAGTAATTAGATTACTTCATTAAGATGAATTTAACACAATGATGCAACACTAAGGCTCGTCTGTGTGGATCTACTCGACACAGCTCAAGACCATATTCTGGAGCTCATAGCTGCTTTACATTGTGCAGGACCTTCATTCTGGAGAGCTGAGGTTACATTAGGAGGCACTGAGCTATATAGAAACTTAAATAATGATGTCATGAAAATAATTGTTGAAAGGTTTAAATAGCTCTGTCCCTTCTCTGGTTTGGTTAATTCACATGTTCATTAATTGTTCATCTTTTCAACACAATGCTTCTCTAATAATGTGCCTTTCTGTAATAAAGTCTCTGTTAATGAGTGTGACCTACTACTGACCTGCTTCTCTGACTAAAGTCACATGAATGAATATTTTCCAACACAAGCCAGTTACAGTAGCTCTACTGCATCCTGCATCTAATTCACCCAAAGACAGTTTGTGGATATGTTACTGGAAAAACAACTAAAATGCCATTTGTGTCGTCGTCAGAAGAAAAGAGAAAACAATATTTGAAAAATGTTTTTATTTTGCTTTGCGTTAAGGAGCAAACACTGACAGAGCGACTTAGACATGACTACACCTCCTAAATACAATGAAGGTGTGCTGAAGCAAAGCTTTGTGTAAGGTTGTTGCATTTAACAACCATTTTGCCTGAGAATCTGGTCGATCCAGGGACGGAACTTGGACACGTCTGTGTAGACATTGGGGTAGCGTTCGTCCAAACAACCCCCGCCTATGTAAGATGCAATACCAGCAGCCATCCCGTTGCACACCAGGGGACCACCAGAATCACCCTGTAAAATGGAAATATCTTGATATTTTGATACAAAAAATATGTAGTGTGTAAATAAACTTTCCAAAAACGGACAGAAAACTTACGTAGCAGGCTCCGTTGAGTGTTCGATATCCACCTGCACAGATGACATTGGCGGGAATCCTAGACCATATCCGTCTACAGGCATTCTGGCCGACGACAGACACACCCACCACTTTCAGGTCAGTAGTTCTACCAGCTTCGGTCCTACCCCATCCAGTTACACGGCACTTTTGGTTGTGTTGTAGGTTCATGTCAGGAGGGGGAAGTCGAATGCGTCGTATTGTTCGACCCTCTCGAACACTCTGAGACAGCTGGAGACACAAAACCAGAATGTAGAAATGAACAGTGTCTGAACATGGTTTTACTCTTCATCAGGCTTCAGTTAAACAATCACTAGAAGTTGGAGCTGATGAATCTTTTAAATGAAAGTTAACTCTTGTTAACTTGACATTTACCCTCACAAGAAAAAAAAACAAGCAAAGCTTAAATGCATCTGATTTGACTGTAAACACAACGCGTCATCTGGGACAAATGGGCTGAAAGAATATATGCTTACTTTGAGGAGCATGATGTCATTTGTTGGTGGGTGACGCTGATAATGAGGGTGTTTGCATTTCTGCACAACGCTTCTCACTGTCCCAGTCTTTTTGAGATTGTGGGTGCCCAAAACAACCCTTGCAAGTCGACTGCAAACATTTATAATTTAGAGGTCGTCAGTAGATTTTCTCAGGTTGTTTTGCCAACAACAAAACAAAGCAACAGATTGTACATTTCTTTTGAAAAAAGTGAGTTTATGTGACTTTAAATTAAAAATAAACAATTTCTGTAAAATTAAACCTAACTCACTCAGAATCACAGTGCGCAGCAGTGAGGACAAAGTTGTCGCTGATGAGGGAGCCTCCACAGAAACTACGACCACTGCGGCTCTGCAACGACGCCATATACAGCATCCCATTCCGTGGAGCAATTTGCCCGTTAATTATTTCACTCCCAAGTGCTGAAAACATGAGAAGAAAATGAAGAGACGTTAAAATGAGTTAACATCACATTGGCAGGCTGGAGAAAAGCGGTCAGATTGAGCAGCTTACCGTTCGGTCCGAGACATGTCAGAGCATGAAAGAGCAGAAACTTCTGCAGAGCACGCATCATGGCGGCAGGAGCCTCAACCTGTTGCTTTGGGGTTGTCAATCAAGTCGACCCTTTCATACAACAGTGTTTGGTCTGCTTTATATTGACTTCTGGCCACATCCTTTGGGCAATGCCATTTTGCAAGTTTGCGAAACATTATGATCATGTGATTATTAGGTGCCATCATAGTCAGTGTGACACTTACTTTTATACTTTCTTCCTTCTTTTGTTCATGTGATAACTATTCAGATTGTATCCATTTTGTATAGACAGCACTAAATACAGTGAGCATCTAGAGCTGTTGTTCACCTTTGAATTGTGTTTTTACTAACAGCAACGGATAAATCCTGCATAGTATCCCTTTAAAGTCCACATTGCCTGAAAAGCAAATATATTCAATATTCATCTTAATGATTGGCAGATAGAAAATTCTTACTCAGTTGTGGTTTAATAAATCTTGCAAAGTGTTTTCTCACTTTCCTCTTTTCAGCGTGTTACATCAGGTTTGAGTTCAAAAGAATTCTTAAGAAACACTGTGGTTTTCTACTGAAACGTTCTGCAGTTTCTCAGCTGTGTGGGATTAAAAGTATCATTTTAAAAAACATATTAAACGTTGACGAATGTACTTATTGCCACTTTTGGAGGGACAGAATATGAAGTACATTGACAACAGAACACTCAGCAAGAAAGAACAGCCTTTCAGTAACACTGTTGAGTTTGTGTCGAGCTCAAGTGAACATTGGAAAAAGAAGAAATGCACTTGTTTTATTCATTTAAATCACATTTTATATCTCCACAAAGCAAAGAAAGTATGCTGAAGCCAAACTCCTCGTAGGATCTTTTAGTTAGTCGTGGTTTGAGTTTTTGGTTGAATTATTTCCTGTTTTATTTTGTAATTCGCTCCTTTCTCTCCTTCTCTCCTCTGCTCTGTTTCCCCATGTCATACTCCATTTTCCCATTGTCATACTGTATAACCGTCTGGGGTCAAGCCAACCAAAGAACAATGACACCAATAAAATCCTTATACAAACAGACACTGAAAATAATGGATCAGAAACCTGCTAGATGGCATCATTGCCAAATTCACAAGAAACACAATTTACTGGGTTTTGACAGCTTTGTAAACTTTTCATTTTTAAAACTAATTTTTAAGTGTGTGAACAACCTTGGTCCAGAAATACTCTGCCAACTGATAAACAAACAGAACAGCAGAATTAGAACGAGGGGTGCAGTGAGCGGAAATTGTAGTATAGCGAATTGCAAAACCACATTCGGACAATCATCCTTTGCAGTGATAGGCACCAAACTGTGGAATACATTACCATCAGAAATTAAAACATTGACAGAGTTCAAGGTTTTTAACACACAAGTAAAACAATGGCTGAAACTGAATAAACTCTGTGAATTTTGACCCACACATGTGCGCGCATGCGCACACACACATTAATTGTTGTCCTTATGTCTCCTGTATTTGATGTGTTCTGTATTCTTATTCGTGTGTAACTTTTAGTAAAGGCCTAACCAGGGACAGGGGTTGCAAATTAGTCCTGACTAGAAACCTGTATGCATGGCATCTATTTTATATTTTATATGAAACAATGTACAATGTATTTGTCCCTGCTCAATAAACTTCTAAAAAAAAAAAAAGAAAATAAAAGTAGTCTCCTGTGTTCCTGCCTGTGTTCCCTGTGCTTCTTTGGGTTGTACGTTATTTAGTTTTTGTACTTACCTCAGCGTTTTGTTCTTTACCCTGCCTGCCTCTTGAGTGTCTTGCGTTTGTGTCCTCACTATCTTTGCTGCATGTTACAGTACGAACTGACCATAATATGCACCTGCCAGAGACTATGTCTCTAGTGGAGCAGTTTAAGGAGGTCTGTTCGTTTTTCAAAAGACTGAACTCTGCCATCACACGGTCTTTGGACGTAGAATACAGGCTATTTGTTTACACCCTTATGGAAAGGACACTTTTGTTATGACCCAGGCTGTTGGACTTTTCATTAGAGGCTCACAATGTAACTTTATTGTGTTTTGTGTTTGGGTCCACAATATTGTGCTGCACGTAACAGAGTTAACTTTGTCTGAGACCTCTCTGATCCAGGGAAGGAACTTTGACATATGTGACATGACTCCACTTTCTGTCTTCTTCCTTTCATGTCGTTCACCTTTTTTTTTTGCTTTGCATTTTGTATTCATGACACTTTTGTATTTACTGTTTATGTTTTGTTCTGAGCCTTTTTGCACCCGTTTCTCTTTGTGTGAATATTTTTATATTACGTAGTTTTTAAGTGTTCCACACAATTTGTATTCTACTTGTTATTGTTTGTCACATGCATCTATAAATGAACTAACAAAATCATGTTGATTATCATCTTCATTCTGTTGTTTTTGTCGGCGTTGACTTTTAATGTCTGTATTTTGTTTTTCTTGGCCTTTAATGTATCTCTCCCTGCTTTTGACTACTAAGTTAACTAAACATTTAATATTAAGTGAACTTTATTTGGATGAATTTAACATACATGCAACAACATGGCTCTTTGGTGTGGATCTACTTGACACAGAAACTTCAAACATCGCTCTGAATTGTGTGACAGAGTAGCTGAATCACAGGATACTGTAGACCAGAGACATACACACAGTGACTAAAGGGCGTATGTTATTTTTAATAACATCTATGACATCATTGGGAACTTTTTCTTTTGCCTGAATGAACATGATGCACTTTTGTTTTGTCCTAATGTAGGTGATTTACTGTACAGTAGGATTAATTTATCCTCATTAGTCATTGAATTAGAGTCAATGCACTGATACAGATGTTGTAGCTGTTCAACATTGTAACAGGCCCTTCACTCTGGTTAACTGAGATTAAATAGCTTTATGCTAAGGAGACACCAAGCTATACAGTAAATTCAATTATAATAATGATATTGTTAAAATCTTTATAAAGCTCTGTTTCTTTTTCATTCACACGTTCACTGTTTTTGAATCTTTTCAACACACTGCTTCTCTAATAATGTGCCTTTCTGTAAAGACAGTTTGTGGGTATGTTACTGGAAAAACAACTAAATGCCATTTGTGTCTTCAGAAGAAGAAAAGAGAAAACAATATTTGAAACATTTTTTTTATTTTGCTTTGCGTTAAGGAACAAACACTGACAGAGCGACTTAGAGACGACTACACCTCCTAAATACAATGAAGGTGTGCTGAAGCAAAGCTTTGTGTAAGGTTGTTGCATTCAACAACCATTTTGCCTGAGAATCTGGTCGATCCAGGGACGGAACTTGGACACGTCTGTGTAGACATTGGGAAAGCGTGGGTCACTACAGGCTGGATCTCCGTAAGACACAATACCAGCAGCCATTCCGTTGCACACCAGAGGACCACCAGAATCACCCTGTAAAATGGAAATATCTTGATATTTTGATACAAAAAAATATGTAATGTGTTCATAAACTTTCCCAAAACAGACAGAAAACTTACATGGCAGGCTCTTTTGAGTGTTTGATATCCACCAGCACAGATGACATTGGCAGGAAGATGAGGCATCAATTCAGAGTAAGACCATTGCCGTCTACAGACACTCTGGTTGACAACAGACACATCCACCGCTCTCAGGTCATCAACAACCTTACTAGTTTCGGTCTTGCCCCATCCAGCTACATGGCACATTTGGTTGTCTTTTACGTTCATGTTAGCAGCGGGGAGTCCAATGCGTTGTATTGTTCTGCCCACGGTAACATTCTGAGACAGCTGGAGACACAAAATGAGAAAGAAGAAATCAAAAACTGTCTTTCTGAACATGTTCTCATTCTTAGTCAGGCTTCAGCTAAACAGCTTTGGTAACGCTGTGTCTTGGCTAGAATTTCAATGTAAATCATTATATTTCAGGGACACTTTACCCTCACAGGAAAACTGTTTGAAATTTGTTGATGCGGTTTTTTTTAACCACAGCTATATAAAAAATACATAATGTCATCTAGAACAACTGGGCTGAATGAATAGATGCTTACTTTGAGGAGCATGATGTCACTTCCTGTGTCGACCTGCCCATAAAGAGGGTGTTTGCATTTCCGCACAATGTCTATCACTGTCCTACGGTTTCTGAGATTGTGGGTGCCCAAAACAACCTTCACTGGTAGACTGCAAAAAGTTGGAATTAAGAGGTTGTCAGTAGATGTTCTCAGGTTGTTTTGCCAACAAAGCAACAGATTATTCATTTCTTTTGAAAAAAGTGAGTTTATGTAACTTGTACATTAAATTAAAAATTAAAAAAATCAGCATGATGCCCTTCCCCAGTCCTTCACTCTTATAATTTTGGTATTTGTGTGTCTTTTCAATAAATCTTGTTTTTTCATCATCGACCCTCTTCAGATCGTGGGTACCAAGAACTACTCGTGCAGGTTTCCTGAATGAGCCAACATTGAGAGTTTATCGGTACATTTTCTAAAATTGTGCCATTAAAAATAGAAAAGCATTAAAAATATATTTCTTATTTTAAAAAAATGTGCATTTTTGAGTGTTGAAGTCTTTTTGAAATTGATTTGTAATTACATGTATCAAAGATTGCTGGAAGATAACTCACAGGTTGTAACAGTGCGCAGCAGTGAGCACAAAGTCTTCTCTGATGAGGAATCCTCCACAGACATGAACACCAATGTTGTTCTGCAACGAGGCCATATACAGCATTGAGTTCTCCGGGACTCTTACCCCATTTATGATTTTAGCTCCAAGTGCTGCAAAGATAAGTTAAAATCAAAATTAGCTAAATGTCTCATTAAATGGAATTAATGACAATATTCTGTTAGCTTACCATTTCGTCCGAGATATGTCAGAACATGAAGGAGCAGAAGTTTGTGCAGAGCATGCATGATGGCAGCAAATCAACTGACTGGTCCTCTTGGGGGAGCAAAGACGACCCTTTTATACAGAGTTTTGCTTCATTTGCATTTGTGGTCATCATCTATTTTATCTTGACTTCTAACCACGTCCTGTGTGCAATGGAAAATGCAAAGGTTTGCAACTTGTGTTATCTTTGCACGATCTTGTTTATTGGTCATCGGCTGAAGCACATATTTAATGCAATCAGTACATGATAACTATAACAATTCATGTATAACACATTAATTAATTCTTCTTCTTCTTACTTTGCTTCTTACTATTAATTTCCTTCACCACTCGCTTCTTTTACTTTTCTGTGTTGAGGACACTTTCAGCCTCTTGATTAAGTGACTTTTGTTAAATTCATTTATTAAGTTAAGAGCATGTGTGTTGATTCTTTAGTGTGGAAGTCAGACTTTGTCACTTTGACCCAGTGGCTGTGGGTGACAGTCTCCTGCTGTCAAACAACCTTGGTCGGTCTTGGAGGCTGTGTTCAGATCCAGTTCTGTGTGTTCACTCTCACGTCAGGCTGCCAAATCAGCTACCAAAGAGCAGTTGTTGAATTTCGGCCATGTTCTACAAATTATACCTTTAGTTGGCTGTGTTCACTGGGAGTTCATGGTTACACAGCTGCAGGGTGGGGGGTGTATTTTCCATTTAGCACTAATGGCAACTTTTATTTTGGCCACTATAAACGGTATTTACTGAACAGTTTTACAGGAAACATGCAAAAAACATGCAGTTTTTCTAGAGGACTTTAAATGAAGAAGGTGAGAAAAAAGTCCTGGATCCTTCTCTTAATCTCGATCAGCACCAAAAGTTGATGGTGTCTCTTCTGGGACAAGACTCATCCTTTCATCACAGTCTCGTGCTGTTATGATCCCAGTTTTTTATGTTGTCTTATTTTCTGTTTTATTGTGAAATTGTGCCCTCATGTGTTGTGTCTTGCTTTTTAATTCCTCCCTCTGGAGCCAAGCCTGCCCAGAGCCCCAGCTACCGCACTGGCGGCCTGGCCGACATCTGCCAGTGCTTCTCCGTCGGCGGCCTAGACACCTGGCAGTGGTTCCAAGTTGGCAGCCCCGTTGACACCTGTTCCTGCTGCTCCATCGGCAGTCCGGCCGACACCTGCTCCTCCGTTAACGGCCTCGCTGACTCCTGTTCTTGCTCCTCCATTGACGGCCCGGCCGACTCCTGTTCCTGCACCTGCCAGTGCTTCTCCGTCGGCATCCCAGCCGACCAACCCAAGTGCTTTTCCGTCGGCAATGCGGACATTTCTTTGTAATCTACAGTCTGGGTGAGACATAGGAGCCACAGTTTTCACAGTCAGATATAAGCATTAGTGTACTCACAGCTGTAAAATAAATGCTCTAGTCCTAGCCGACCAATCCCAGTTTTGGGGCCTTTTTGGACCTTCTTGTCACGTCAAGTGAGTTTTTATTGAATTTAATCTAACAAGTAAAAACCACACATGCAACTTTGTAGAAATACTTGCCACAGCCGTCTGAAACATTTCTTTAAATCTACAGACTGGGTGAGACATAGGAACCACAGTTTCCACAGTCAGATATGAGCTTTAGTGTCGGCCTATTATGCATATTACAATTATCAACAACATGTGAATAACAGTTCTGACGTTATGACATCCATTTATTGTGTTGAAAAGATATACAGAAGTTGGCATGCTAACCAGCTAGCCCTGACCCTGATCCAAAGCTCCTGTGCTCGGGGTGTAAACAACAACACTCCCCCAGTTGTCTGAGCTCCAAGTCCGGACTGCTAGCTGCATGGCTAAGTGAGCTAACTAGCGAACAGCAGCCACAGTTAGTGCTCACTCTGGTGATATGCTACCTCTTATTTGTCATAAAACATTCAGACTTCTTCATGTTTGTGACAGTGTCTTATGCACACACATTCAAATAAAGTGTAACCATTTTCTTTCATCTCATTTCTTTCATGCACTGGTGTTACAGTTACTCCTAATAAAATGACTGCTTGCAGATCTGGTGCTGCTGCAGGGTGAAGCACATGCAGTCTGTGAAAGATCATTGTATAAATCTTTTCTCCCTTTTCATTTTTTATTTGCATCTCCTTAACATGTTCATTCTGGGCTTTTTGGATCTTCTTCTCACATTAAGTGAGTTTTAATTGAATTGAGTCTAACAAGTGAAAACCACATACTCAACTTTGTAGAAATACTCGCCACAGCCGTCTGAGACATTTCTCTGTAATCTACAGACTGGTTGAGACAATGGAACCACAGTTTCGACCATCAGATATGAGCTTTAGTGTTCTCACGGTCACATACAAAGACAGCAATATTTTAATATTTCTGTCATAATAATAATATGTAATATAAAATGCATTTAAAATACACTCATACTGTCATTAATTTTTTTTTACTTTAATTTGGCATGTAATAAATAATACATTTACATTTGTTATATTAACTATATTCAGCGTTAAACAGATCTGACTACATTATTCCGTGTTTTCTCTCTAAAAATCTATAATTAGGTAAGTATCAACAAATGTAGTATTTATTGTACATAAACACAAGCTGATGCTGCCTAGTTAGCACGTCTTTATACTCAGCAGAGAGCCCCATGAGTCATGTCATAGTTTCTCTGCTTTTTGACCATTAGTGGGCGCTGCATCATCAGATGCCACAGCTACAGTCTTCTCTATCAGCTGTGTTACAGAACAAAACCATCACCTTAAGAGAGAGTTGTACATGGGGTCATTGCAGCCTGATGTTTCTATGTTAGCAAGTGCCTACATGTCTGTCTACTATGAGTCATTCCTAGAAGTCCCCTGTGAGCCTGACTTTGTCCAAAACGTGACAAAATCCACCTCAAAAGCTAACTAACATATGTTTCATCTCATTTTTTGTAATCCATACAAAAAAACAAATTCTCAAACTTTGTAAAGAGAAATGTTTTTTTGGAAGTATTCGTCTTTTTTGTTTACCTTGTATGCCTTTATAAATCTGCTAAGTAGATATTAAGTCTGGTTGTGCAATCTCTTTACAGCAGGATTTACTTTCTTCTTGGATCGCCGCTACTCTAAAACACAAAGACACAAGAAAGGTTTTCTTTGATGTGGATCTACTTGACACACCCTGCTGACATATTCGTTTGAATTCTGTGACAAACCACAGAAACCACAGATTCCTCATTTAAATTTGAACATCAGTGTTCTCACAGACGCCGTTATGAAACGTGATTGAGTTAAATTTCTTTCATTATTAGCAGCTTACAGTTGCTATTAGTACTCACTAGTAGTTGTCTGTTAATGTTTCATTTGATCAGAATCCAAAATATGTTAAAGGTGAATTGTCGAAAAATGTATTGAGTCGTGCAAACAAGAACATCTATACTAAAACAAATACACATCCAAGAACCAGACACATACACAGACTCAGGTAGGAATTCTACATAAAACTTACCTTTTAGAAAGAAAACCATATATATAGTTTTTTAAATACCATTTATTTCTTCAGATGAAAATTTAATTTAATTTTAATGAATCAATAGCTCTTTATTTTGCATTTCATATCAAGACCAAACACTGATAGACTGGCTAAAACTCAGCAGAACCTCCACAATAATAATAGTTATATAATATAATATTTTCAATATATTCATAGAACAGGTTTGAAGCAAAAGGCACAAAGAGATTTCCAAAGAAATGAGAGAGTATGTCAGATGTTAAGACAGGCGATTGTGTTGAAGTGAAACGCATTTTTACAGAACTTGGAGGCAGCAAGTGTCAGCCGAACTGCTGCTAAGTGGGACATACAAAGACACCCTGACACGCTGGCGCAGCCATGTCTTGCGTCTGACTGACGAAATCATCTGGCAGCAGGTAGCGTGAAGACCAGAGCTTATCAGCAGGAGCTGATTGCCAACCTGCTGTAGGTGCATGTGTGTCAGCAGCTCTGGTGAATGGAAAGCCCAGCCTCTCAGTGCACCTCTGCAAGTACAACAGAAAATCAAACCCCAAAACACAAAATTATGACAGAGTGTAACGTTCTTGTCCTTATCTTGACTGTGTGTACTGTTTATATTTTGACCTGTAAAGCACCAAATAATTAGTCGACTTTATTTAGATGAATTTAACACAGATGCAACACTAAGGCTCGTCTGTGTGGATCTACTCGACACAGCTCCCTCAAACATCACATTGAATTGTGTGACAGACTAACTGAACCAGAGGAAACTGTAGACCAGAAACGTACAGGTAATATCAAAAGAGAAATATGTTGATTTTTACTGTATCGGTGACATCGTTTAGATTTTTTTTTCTTTTGCCTAAATGAACATGTTGCAAGATGTTCTTTGTACTAATGGAGGTGATTTACTGTACACGATGAGGACTGTTTCATTTTTAATTGATTCTCATTAATCAATGAATTAGTGTAAATGCACTGATACATTTGTTTTTCTTGTTTCTATTCTTTATTTAATGGTCTTTTCACCCAGACCGTATTCTGGAGCTCATAGCTGCTTAACATTGTAGCAGGACCTTCATTCTGGAGAGCTGAGGTTACATTAGGAGGCACTGAGCTATAAAGAAACTTAAATAATGATGTTATGATAATAGTTGTTGAAAGGTTTAAATAGCTCTGTCCCTTCTCCGGTTTGGTTAATTCACATGTTTATTAATTGTTCATCTTTTTAACACACTGCTTCTCTAATAATGTGGCTTTTTGTAATAAAGTCTCTGTTAACGAGTGTTCATCACTGAAAAAACAACTAAAATGCCATTTGTGTCTTCAGATGGAGGAAAGAGAAAACAATATTTGAAACATTCTTTTATTTTGCTTTGCGTTAAGGAGCAAACACTGACAGAGCGACTTAGACACGACTACACCTCCTAAATACAATGAAGGTGTGCTGAAGCAAAGCTTTGTGTAAGGTTGTTGCATTTAACAACCATTTTGCCTGAGAATCTGGTCGATCCAGGGACGGAACTTGGACACGTCTGTGTAGACATTGGGAAAGCGTCGGTCCCTACAACTTGGATCCCCGAAAGACACAATACCAGCAGCCATCCCGTTGCACACCAGAGGACCACCAGAATCACCCTGTAAAATGGAAATATCTTGATATTTTGATCCAAAAAATATGTAATGTGTTCATAAACTTTCCAGACAAAAAAAAAAAACAGACAGAAAGCTTACATGGCAGGCTCCTTTGAGTGTTCGATATCCACCTGCACAGATGACATTGGCTGGAAGACGACTAATCAATTGAGACCATTGCCGTCTACAGACGTTCTGGCCGACGACAGACACACCCACCGTTCTCAGGTCAGTAACGCCTCTACCAGCTTCAGTCTTACCCCATCCAGTTACACGGCACTTTTGGTTGTGTTGTAGGTTCATGTTAGGAGGGGGAAGTCGAATGCGTCGTATTGTTCGACCCACTGGAACACTCTCAGACAGCTGGAGACACAAAACCAGAATGTAGAAATGAACAGTGTCTGAACATGGTTTTACTCTTCATCAGGCTTCAGTTAGACAATCGCTAGAAGTTGGAGCTGATGAATCTTTTAAATGAAAGTTAACTCTACAATATAACAGCTTTGATAGAATGTGTGTTGGCTAGAATTTCAAGGACATTTGAATTTGATATTGTTTTTTTGCCACTTTTGACATTTACCCTCAGGAAAAAAACAAGCAAAGCTTATTAGCATCTAATTTGACTGTAAACACACAAGACATCATCTGGGACAAATGGGCTGAAATAATATGCTTATGTCACAGGGTGTGTGTGTGTGTGTGTGTGTGTGTGTGTGTGTGTGTGTACACATGTGTGTCACAGGGAGATGCTGATTGGCGTCTGCGGCTTGGAGCGGCGAGCCCAACCCACCTCCAGCCAGGTGATTGAGAGAATGCAAGCCAGGTGTGTGGATGGAAAAAAGAGGACAAGACAGACGCCAAAAGGCAGCGGGGAAGACGGCAACGGGAAAAAAAGAGCTCGAGAGAACCACGGGGCCCCAACCAGCCTACGGCCGGATTGACCGAGCTCCAAGAGAACGAGAAGAGTATCTACCGAACCGAGACTAAAAGTGGAAGGCTGCTAGTTATTCGCATGTTTACTTTTATTTGTGATTTTTCCACTAGTTTGCTTAAGTTTGTGTGACGAATTTCTTTTGATTTTTGCTGTTTGTTTTGTTTAGTGTATATAATTTTGTCGTGATTTAATATTTCTATTAGGCTATTTCTTCAGTTTTGCTAGTTGGCCACCTAAAGTAGATCAGCTTAGTCCATTCTGTAAACATGTCTGAAGATGAACGAGTGAGAACTGAAGGGTCTGTTGATTTGGGTTCTCCTTCTCCTTTCCCTCCTGTACCTGCTAGAGCCGGACGCCACGTGGCAGTGGACGCCAGGCCTCCAGAAGTAGCAACCACCTCACAGATTGGACTTTTAGGCGCCTTGCCCATTGGACCCTGGGATATTGTGGACACACCTTGGATTGTTTTTTTTTATCGTATTTTACTATTTCGTTTTATATTACATTTTTACTGTTTGCATCATTTATTTATTCTTTTTAGAATATAACTTGTTCCCTCTAACTGGCGTCTGTGTGTTGTTTTGAGACGGTGAATCTCCCCAGTAGAGTTTCTAAAGGAATCTTAATATCTAGCCGCCCTCACGGGTGTGACACTTACTTTGAGGAGCATGATGTCATTTCCTGTTGTGACTTGCCGATAATCAGAGTGTTTGCATCTCTGCACAATGCTCCTCACTGTCCCAGTGTTTCTGAGATTGTGGGTGCCCAAAACAACCTTCACCATTTGACTGCAAAAAGTTAGAATTGAGAGTTGTCAGTAGATTTTCTCAGGTTGTTTTGCCAACAACAAAAAAAAACCCAACAGATTATACATTTCTTTTGAAAAAAGTGAGTTTTTGTAACCTTAAATTAGAAAAACACATTTTTTGGAAGATGAAACTTAACTCACTCATTGTCACAGTGCGCAGCAGTGAGGACAAAGTTGTCGCTGATGAGGGAGCCGCCACAGAAACTATGACCATTGTAGCTCTGCAACGAGGCCATATACAGCATCCGGTTCCGTGGAGCAATTTGGCCGTTAATGATTTCACTCCCAAGTGCTGAAAACATGAGAAGAAAATGAAGAGACGTTAAACTGAGTTAACATCACATTGGCAGGCTGGAGAAAAGCAGTCAGATTGAATGGTAAGCAGTCAGCTTACCATTCGGTCCGAGACATGTCAGAGCATGAAAGAGCAGAAACTTCTGCAGAGCACGCATCATGGCGGCAGGAGCCTCAACCTGTTGCTTTGGGGTTGTCAGTCGAGTCGACCCTTTCATACAACAGTGTTTGATCCGTTTTATATTGACTTCTGGCCACATTGTTTGGGCAATGCCATTTTGCAAGTTTGCGAAACATTATGATCATGTAATTATTAGGTGTCATCATAGTCAGTGTTACACTTACTTTTATACTTTCTTCCTTCTTTTGTTCATGTGATAACTATTCAGATTGTATCCATTTTGTATAGACAGCACTAAATACAGTGAGCATGTAGAGCTGTTGTTCACTGAGAAGTCCTCTTTGTTTTTTCTGTGTTGGGTGCAGGATGGTATCTAGCTTTGACTTTGTTTTTGGTTTTCCTTTGGCCTTTGTCTCGATCGCTATTGCTATCACCCAGCCAAATGAGCAGTTTGACCTGGGTAACGTGCTTCAACTTTCTAATAAGGAACCCTTTATTAAAAGTTCAAACAAATCATTCATTAATGCTTTATAGATGAGTTATACGTTGTTATTATTAAGACCAATGTCTGTGTTGCCACGGTGTTCATCCACCCCCTGCATTATTTAGTTCGTCAGACATCTTCCATTAGACCACTTAGCCAATGGAAAAGCTCTGCAGAGTATCATGACCAAAATCTGTATTTTCTTATTTTCTTAGTATTTTTCTGTGTTCTTGATGTTTCTGGGCATCGACAATTCTGAAAAAAGATACTGAGAAAGATGTTATTTTTTTATATATCTTGCCAACCCAAAGCATCGGTACATGACAACCTGGGAATGAGGCTCAACAATCAGTTACCTTTCACCTTTGAATTGTGTTTTTACTAACGGCAACAGATAACTCCTGCATAGTATCCCTTTAAAGTCCACATTGCCTGAAAAGCAAATATATTCAATATTCATCTTAATGATTGGCAGAGAGAAAATTCTTACTCAGTTGTGGTTTAATAATCTTGCAAAGTGTTTTTTCACTTTCCTCTTTTCAGCGTGTTACATCAGGTTTGAGTTCAAAAGAATTCTTAAGAAACACTGTGGTTTTCTACTGAAACGTTCTGCAGTTTCTCAGCTGTGTGGGATTGAAAGTATCTTTTTAAAAATGTATTAAACGTTGACGAGTGTACTTATTACCACTTTTGGAGGGACAGAATATGAAGTACATTGACAACAGAACACTCAGCAAGAAAGAACAGCCTTTCAGTAACACTGTTGAGTTTGTGTCGAGCTCAAGTGAACATTGGAAAAAGAAGAAATCCACTTGTTTTATTCATTTAAATCCCATTTTATATCTCCACAAAGCAAAGAAAGTATGCTGAAGCCAAACTCCTCGTAGGATCTTTTAGTTAGTCGTGGTTTGAGTTTTTGGTTGAATTATTTCCTGTTTTGTTTTGTAATTCTGTCCTTTGTCTCCTTCTCTCCTCTGTCCTGTTTCCCCATGTCGTCTCCTGTGTTCCTGTCTGTTCCCTGTGCTTCTTTGGTTTGTACGTTTTTTAGTTTTTACAATTGACCTCAGCGTTTTGTTCTTTACCCTGCCTGCCTCTTGAGTGTCTTGTGTTTGTGTCCTCACTATCTTTGCTGCATGTTACAGTTCGAACTGACCATAACATGGACCTGACAGAGAGGATGTCTCTAGTGGAGCAGTTTAGGGAGGTCTGTTCGTTTTTCAAAAGACTGAACTCTGCCATCACAGGGTCTTTGGACGTAGAATACAGGCTATTTGTTTACACCCTTATGGAAAGGACACTTTTGTTATGACCCAGGCTGTTGGACTTTCCATTAGAGACTCACAATGTAACAGTAATTACTGACCTCAAGAAGAGCCTCCTGTCTCAGCTAGCCAACAGCCTGCTAGCTTCCTGCCCAGCTCATTGTACCAGAGCCTCCACTGCCCAGCACCCAAGCCCAGACTTCCTTTTGCATTTGCTTTTTGGATTTCTTAGAGACATCAGCTTTTTTATTAAAGATTACCTTTTGTTCTTTACCCTGCCTCCCTCCAGAGTGTCTCGTGTTTGGGTCTTCACTATTGTGCTGCACGTAACAGAGTTAACTTTGTTTGAGACCTCTCTGATCCAGGCAAGGAACTTTTACATATGTGACGTGACTCCACTTTCTGTTTTCTTCCTTTCATGTCAGTCACCTTTTATTTCTGCTTTGCATTTTCTATTCATGACACCTTGTATTTACTGTTTTTGTTTTGTTTTAAGTCTTTTTGCACCCCTGTTTCTCTGTGTGTGAATTTTTTTATTCCACGTAGTTTTTAGGGGTTCCACATGAGTGATTGGCATTTGATTGTTTGTAAATCCATTTTTTTGTAGATTTGTATTCTACTTGTTATTGTTTATGTCACATGCATCTTGTAAATATTCTGTCCTTTGGCTGCTGCGGCAAACAAATTTCCCTGTTGTGGGACAATAAAGGAATACTGATTCCGATATAAATGAACAAACAGAAATCATGTTAATTATCCTCTTCATTCTGTTGTCTTTGTTAGCGTTGACTTTTAATGCCTGTATGTTGTTTTTCTTGGCCTTTAATGTATCTCTCCCTGCTTTTGACTACTAAGTTTACTAAACATTTAATATTAAGTTAACTTCATTTGGATGAATTTAACATACATGCAACAACATGGCTCTTTGGTGTGGATCTACTTGACAGAGAAACTTCAAACATCGCTCTGAATTGTGTGACAGACGAGCTGAACCACAGGATACTGTAGACCAGACATACACACAGTAACTAAAGGGCCCTCTTCAACAAATTAAATAAATACACGTATGTTATTCTTAATAACATCTATGACATCATTGGAAACTTTTTCTTTTGCCTGAATGAACATGATGCTCTTTTGTCTTGTCCTAATGTAGGTGATTTACTGTGCAGTAGGATTCATTTACTGTCATTAATCATTGAATTAGAGTCAATGCACCGATACAGATGTGATTTTTGTTGTTTTTATTCTTTATTTAAATTGTCTTCATACCCACTCTGTATCATGGAGCTCATAGCTGTTCAACATTGTAACAGGCCCTTCACTCTGGTTAGCTGAGGTCACATAGCTTTCTGCTAAGGGGACACCGAGCTATACAGTAAATTCAATAATAATGATGATATTGTTAAAATCTTTATAAAGCACTGTTTTTTTCTGTTCATTCACACGTTCACTGTTTTTTAATCTTTTGAACACACTGCTTCTCTAATAATGTGCCTTTCTGTAATAAAGGCTCTGTTAACAAGTGTGACCTACGACTGATCTGCTTCTCTGACTAAAGTCACATGAATGAATATTTTCCAACACAAGCCAGTTACAGTAGCTCTACTGCATCCTACATCTAATTCACCCAAAGACCGTTTGTGGATATGTTACTGGAAAAACAACTAAAATGCCATTTGTGTCTTCAGAAGAAGAAAAGAGAAAACAATATTTGAAACATTTTTTTATTTTGCTTTGC
Source organism: Pagrus pagrus (assembly GCF_965226575.1). Classification (NCBI taxonomy): domain Eukaryota; kingdom Metazoa; phylum Chordata; class Actinopteri; order Spariformes; family Sparidae; genus Pagrus; species Pagrus pagrus. The sequence continues at coordinate 11,707,455 of NC_140190.1, read as the reverse complement.
GTTAAGGAACAAACACTGACAGAGCGACTTAGACACGACTACACCTCCTAAATACAATGAAGGTGTGCTGAAGCAAAGCTTTGTGTAAGGTTGTTGCATTTAACAACCATTTTGCCTGAGAATCTGGTCGATCCAGGGACGGAACTTGGACACGTCTGTGTAGACATTGGGAATGGTTTCGTCGAAACAACCCCCGCCTATGTAAGATGCAACACCAACAGCCATCCCTTTGCTCACCAGGGGGCCACCAGAATCACCCTGTAAAATGGAAACATCTTGATATTTTGATACAAAAAATATGTAGTGTGTAAATAAACTTTCCAAAAATGGACAGAAGACTTACATTGCAGACTCCGCTGAGTGTTTGATATCCACCTGCACAGACGACATTGGCGGGAATCCTAGACCATTGCTGTCTACAGACGTTCTGGCTGACGACAGACACATCCACTGATCTCATGTCAGTAACACCTCTACCATCTTCGGTCCTACCCCATCCAGCTACAAAGCACCTTTGGTTGGGTCGTAGGTTCATGTTAGGAGGGGGAAGTCCAATGCGTTGGATTGTTCGACCCTCTGGAACACTCTGAGACAGCTGGAGACACAAAACCAGAATGCAGTAATGAACAGTGTCTGAACATGGTTTTACTCTTCATCAGGCTTCAGTTAGACGATCACTACAAGTTGGAGCTGATGAGTCTGTTAAATGAAAGTTAACTCTTGTTAACGCTTGTTAACTTGACATTTACTCTCACAAGAAAAAAACAAGCAAAGCTTAAATGCATCTAATTTGACTGTAAACACACAACACGTCATCTGGGACAAATGGGCTGAAGGAATATATGCTTACTTTGAGGAGCATGATGTCACTTCCTGTTGTGACCTGCTGATAATCAGGGTGCTTGCATCTCTGCACAACGTCTCTCACTGTCCCAGTGTTTCTGAGATTGTGGGTGCCCAAAACAACCCTTGCAAGTCGACTGCAAACAGTTAGAATTGAGAGGTCGTCAGTAGATTTTCTCAGGTTGTTTTGCCAACAACAAAACAAAGCAACAGACTATACATTTCTTTTGAAAAAAGTGAGTTTATGTAACTTTAAATAAAAAATAAACAATTTCTGTAAAATAAAGCTTAACTCACCTAACATCACAGTGCGCAGCAGTGAGGACAAAGTTGTCGCTGATGAGGGCGCCGCCACAGAAACTACGACCACTGCGGCTCTGCAACGAGGCCATATACAGCATCCCATTCCGTGGAGCAATTCGGCCATTTATGATTTCACTCCCAAGTGCTGAAAATATGAGAAGAAAATGAAGAGACGTTAAACTGAGTTAACATCACATTGGCAGGCTGGAGAAAAGCAGTCAGATTGAGCAGCTTACCATTCGGTCCGAGACATGTCAGAGCATGAAAGAGCAGAAACTTCTGCAGAGCACGCATCATGGCGGCAGGAGCCTCAACCTGTTGCTTTGGGGTTGTCAGTCGAGTCGACCCTTTCATACAACAGTGTTTGGTCTGCCTTATATTGACTTCTGGCCACATCCTTTGGGCAATGCCATTTTGCAAGTTTGCGAAACATTATGATCATGTGATTATTAGGTGTCATCATAGTCAGTGTGACTCTTACTTTTATACTTTCTTCCTTCTTTTGTTCATGTGATAACTATTCATATTGTATCCATTTTGTATAGACAGCACTAAATACAGTGAGCATCTAGAGCTGTTGTTCACCTTTGAATTGTGTTTTTACTAACAGCAACGGATAAATCCTGCATAGTATCCCTTTAAAGTCCACATTGCCTGAAAAGCAAATATATTCAATATTCATTTAATGATTGGCAGAGAGAAAATTCTTACTAAGTTGTGGTTTAATAAATCTTGCAAAGTGTTTTCTCACTTTCCTCTTTTCAGCGTGTTACATCAGGTTTGAGTTCAAAAGAATTTCTTAAGAAACAATGTGGTTTTCTACTGAAATGTTCTTCAGTTTCTCAGCTGTGTGGGATTAAAAGTATCATTTTAAAAAACATATTAAACGTTGACGAATGTACTTATTGCCACTTTTGGAGGGACAGAATATGAAGTACATTGACAACAGAACACTCAGCAAGAAATAACAGCCTTTCAGTAACACTGTTGAGTTTGTGTCGAGCTCAAGTGAACATTGGAAAAAGACGAAATCCACTTGTTTTATTCATTTGAATCCCATTTTATATCTCCACAAAGCACAGAAAGTATGCTGAAGCCAAACTCCTCGTAGGATCTTTAAGTTAGTCGTGGTTTGAGTTTTTGGTTGAATTATTTCCTGTTTTATTTTGTAATTCTCTCCTCTCTCTCCTTCTCTCCTCTGCTCTGTTTCCCCATGTCATACTCCATTTTCCCATTGTCATACTGTATAACCGTCTGGGGTCAAGCCAACCAAAGAACAATGACACCAATAAAATCCTTATACAAACAGACACTGAAAATAATGGATCAGAAACCTGCTAGATGCCAAATTCTCAAGAAACACAATTTACTGGGTCTTGACAGCTTTGGAAACTTTTCATTTTTAAAGCTAATTTTTAAGTGTGTGAACAATCTTGCTCCAGAAATACTCTGCCAATTGATAAACAAACAGAACAGCAGAATTAGAACTAGGGGTCCAGTGAGCGGAAATTGTAGTATAGCGAAATGCAAAACCACATTCGGACAATCATCCTTTGCAGTGATAGGCACCAAACTGTGGAATACATTACCATCAGAAATTAAAACATTGACAGAGTTCAAGGTTTTTAACACACAAGTAAAACAATGGCTGAAACTGAATAAACTCTGTGAACTTTGACCCACACATGTACGCGCATGCGCACACACACATTAATTGTTGTCCTTATGACTCCTGTATTTGATGTGTTCTGTATTCGTATTCGTGTGTAACTTTTAGTAAAGGCGTAACCAGGGACAGGGGTTGCAAATTAGTCCTGACTAGAAACCTGTATGCATGGCATCTATTTTATATTTTATATGAAACAATGTACAATGTATTTGTCCCTGCTCAATAAACTTCTAAAAAAAAATGAATATATGCTTACTTTGAGGAACATGATGTCATTTGTTGGTGGGTGACGCTGATAATCAGGGTGTTTGCATCTCTGCGCAATGTTCCTCACTGTCCCAGCGTTTCTGAGATTGTGGGTGCCAAAAACAACCCCCACCAGTTCACTGCAGAAAGTTAGAATTCAGAGGTCGTCAGTAGATTTTCTCAGGTTGTTGTGCCAACAACAAAACAAAGCAAGAGATTATACATTTCTTTTGAAAACAGTGAGTTTATGTGACTTTGAATTAAAAATAAACAATTTCTGTAAAATGAAACTTAACTCACTCAGAATCACAGTGCGCAGCAGTGAGGACAAAGTTGTCGCTGATGAGGGAGCCTCCACAGTGATGTCCACCTCTGGTCTGCACTGAGGCCATATACAGCATCTGGTTCCGTGGAGCAATTCGGCCATTAATGATTTCACTCCCAAGTGCTGAAACATGAGAAGAACATGAAGGCACGTTAAAATGAATTAACATCACATTGGCAGGCTGGAGAAAAGCAGTCAGACTGAGCAGCTTACCATTCGGTCCGAGACATGTCAGAGCATGAAAGAGCAGAAACTTCTGCAGAGCACGCATCATGGCGGCAGGAGCCTCAACCTGTTGCTTTGGGGTTGTCAGTCGAGTCGACCCTTTCATACAACAGTGTTTGATCCGTTTTATATTGACTTCTGGCCACATCCTTTGGGCAATGCCATTTTGCAAGTTTGCGAAACATTATGATCATGTAATTATTAGGTGTCATCATAGTCAGTGTGACACTTACTTTTATATTTTCTTCCTTCTTTTGTTCATGTGATAACTATTCATATTGTATCCATTTTGTATAGACAGCACTAAATACAGTGAGCATCTAGAGCTGTTGTTCACTGAGAAGTCATCTTTGTTTTTTCTGTGTTGGGTGCAGGATGGCATCTAGCTTTGACTTTGTTTTTATTTTTCCTTTTTTTATCCAGACTGACTTTGAGACCTTGGCCTTTGTCTCCATCGCCAACACTTTGTACAGTACCTCAGGCTAATCTATACCTTACATAGTTTCTGTGTCAGTGAGGCTATGCAGTTGTTTGGCACATGTCAAAGTCAGTAAAGACATTAACTCTCTTGCAGCCTTGCTATTTTTTGCTTACTTTTTGCAGCTTCATCTCTATCATTATCACCCAGCCAAATGAGCACTTTGACCTGGGTAACGTGCTTCAACTTTCTAATAAGGAACCCTTTATTCAAAGTTCAAACAAATCATTCATTAATGCTTTATAGATGAGTTATATGTTATTATTAAGAATGATGTTTGGGTTGCCATGGTGTTTATCCTCCCCCTGCATGACATGTGCTTTTTAAAAAAAATCTGGTTATTTAGTTTGTTAGACATCTTCCATTAGACCACTTAGTCAATGGAAAAGCTCTGGAGAGTATCTTGACCAAAGTCTGTATTTTCTTATTGTCTTGGCATTTTCTGTTTTCTTGATGTTTCTGGGCATCGACAATTCTGAAAAAAGATACTGAGAAAGATGCTATTTTTCTTGGATGGGTCACCAACCCAAAGCATCGGTACCTGACGACCTGGGAATGAGGCTCAACAATCAGCTACCTTTCACCTTTGAATTGTGTTTTCACTAACAGCAACAGATAAATCCTGCATAGTATCCCTTTAAAGTCCACATTGCCTGAAAAGCAAATACATTAAAGTCATTAATGATTGGCAGAGAGAAAATTCTTACTCAGTTGTGGTTTAATAAATCTTGCAAAGTGTTTTTTCACTTTCCTCTTTTCAGCGTGTTACATCAGGTTTGAGTTCAAAAGAATTCTTAAGAAACAATGTGGTTTTCTACTGAAACGTTCTGCAGTTTCTCAGCTGTGTGGGATTGAAAGTATCATTTTAAAACATGTATTAAACGTTAACAAGTGTACTTATTTGCCACTTTTGGAGGGACAGAATATGAAGTACATTGACAACATAACACTCAGCAAGAAAGAACAGCCTTTCAGTAACACTGTTGAGTTTGTATCGAGCTCAAGTGAACATTGGAAAAAGAAGAAATCCACTTGTTTTATTCACTTGAATCCCATTTTATATCTCAACAAAGCACAGAAAGTATGCTGAAGCCAAACTCCTCGTAGGATGTTTTAGTTAGTTGTGGTTTGAGTTTTTGGTTGAATTATTTCCTGTTTTATTTTGTAATTCTCTCCTTTCTCTCCTTCTCTCCTCTGCTCTGTTTCCCCATGTCGTCTCCTGTGTTCCTGTCTGTGTTCCCTGTGCTTCTTTGGTTTGTACGTGTTTTAGTTTTTATAATTGACCTCAGCGTTTTGTTCTTTACCCTGCCTGCCTCTTGAGTGTCTTGCGTTTGTGTCCTCACTATCTTTGCTGCATGTTACAGTACGAACTGACCATAATATGGACCTGACAGAGACGATGTCTCTAGTGGAGCAGTTTAGGGAGGTCTGTTCGTTTTTTTAAAGGACTGAACTCTGCCATCACAGGGTCTTTGGACGTAGAATACAGGCTATTTGTTTACACCCTTATGGAAAGGACACTTTTGTTATGACCCAGGCTGTTGGACTTTCCATTAGAGACTCACAATGTAACAGTAATTACTGACCTCAAGAAGAGCCTCCTGTCTCAGCTAGCCAACAGCCTGCTAGCTTCCTGCCCAGCTCATTGTACCAGAGCCTCCACTGCCCAGCACCCCAGCCCAGACTTCCTTTTGCATTTGCTTTTTGGATTTCTTAGAGACATCAGCTTTTTTATTAAAGATCACCTTTTGTTCTTTACCCTGCCTCCCTCCAGAGTGTCTCGTGTTTGGGTCTTCACTATTGTGCTGCACGTAACAGAGTTAACTTTGTTTGAGACCTCTCTGATCCAGGCAAGGAACTTTTACATATGTGACGTGACTCCACTTTCTGTTTTCTTCCTTTCATGTCATTCACCTTTTATTTCTGCTTTGCATTTTGTATTCATGACACCTTGTATTTACTGTTTTTGTTTTGTTTTAAGTCTTTTTGCACCCCTGTTTCTCTGTGTGTGATTTTTTTTTATTCCACGTAGTTTTTAGGGGTTCCACATGAGTGATTGGCATTTGATTGTTTGTAAATCCATTTTTTTTGTAGATTTGTATTCTACTTGTTATTGTTTATGTCACATGCATCTTGTAAATATTCTGTCCTTTGGCTGCTGCGGCAAACAAATTTCCCTGTTGTGGGACAATAAAGGAATACTGATTCCGATATAAATGAACTAACTGAAATCATGTTAATTATCCTCTTCATTCTGTTGTCTTTGTTAGCGTTGACTTTTAATGCCTGTATGTTGTTTTTCTTGGCCTTTAATGTATCTCTCCCTGCTTTTGACTACTAAGTTGACTAAACATTTAATATTAAGTTAACTTCATTTGGATGAATTTAACATACATGCAACAACATGACCCTTTGGTGTGGATCTACTTGACAGAGAAACTTCAAACATCGCTCTGAATTGTGTGACAGACTAGCTGAACCACAGGATACTGTAGACCAGACATACACACAGTAACTAAACGGCCCTCTTCAACAAATTAAATAAATACACGTATGTTATTCTTAATAACATCTATGACATCATTGGAAACTTTTTCTTTTGCCTGAATGAACATGATGCTCTTTTGTCTTGTCCTAATGTAGGTGATTTACTGTACAGTAGGATTAATTTACTGTCATTAATCATTGAATTAGAGTCAATGCACCGATACAGATGTGATTTTTGTTGTTTTTATTCTTTATTTAAATTGTCTTCATACCCGCTCTGTATCATGGAGCTCATAGCTGTTCAACATTGTAACAGGCCCTTCACTCTGGTTAGCTGAGGTCACATAGCTTTCTGCTAAGGAGACACCGAGCTATACAGTAAATTCAATAATAATGATGATATTGCTAAAATCTTTATAAAGCACTGTTTTTTTCTGTTCATTTACACGTTCACTGTTTTTTAATCTTTTCAACACACTGCTTCTTTAATAGTGTGCCTTTCTGCAATAAAGTCTCTGTTAACAAGTGTGACCTACTACTGACCTTCTTCTCTGACTAAAGTCACATGAATGAATATTTTCCAACACAAGCCAGTTACAGTAGCTCTACTGCATCCAATTCACAAAAAGACAGTTTGTGGATATGTTACTGGAAAAACAACTAAAATGTAATTTGTGTCTTCAGAAGAAGAAAAGAGAAAACAATATTTGAAACATTTTTTTATTTTGCTTTGCGTCAAGGAGCAAACACTGACAGAGCGACTTAGACATGACTACACCTCCTAAATACAATGAAGGTGTGCTGAAGCTAAGCTTTGTGTAAGGTTCTTGCATTTAACAACCATTTTGCCTGAGAATCTGGTCGATCCAGGGACGGAACTTGGACACATCCGTGTAGATATTGGGAAAGCGTTCGTCCCCACAACCTTGATTGCCGTAAGATACAACACCAGCAGCCATCGCATTGCACACCAGAGGACCACCAGAATCACCCTGTAAAATGGAAATATCTTGATATTTTAATACAAAAAAATACGTAATGTGTTCATAAACTTTCTGAAAACAGACAGAAAACTTACATTGCAGAATCCTCTCAGTGTTCCATAACCACCTGCACAGATGACATTGGCAGGAATCCTATACCACTGCCGTCTACAGACGTTCTGGTCGACAACAGACACGCCCACCACTCTCAAGTCATCAGAAGTTGTACCAGCTTCGGTCACTCCCCATCCAGCTACATGGCACATTTGGTTGGGTTGTAGGTTCATGTTAGGAGGGGGGAGAGGAACGTGTCGTATTGTCTGAGTTTCTGGAACACTCTGAGACAGCTGGAGACACAAAACCAGAATGTAGAAATGAACAGTGTCTGAACATGGTTTTACTCTTCATCGGGTTTCAGTTAAACAATCACTAGAAGTTGGAGCTGATGAATCTTTTAAAAATGAAAGTTAACTCTACAATATAACAGCTTTGATAGTGCTGTGTCATGGCTAGAATTTCAGGGACATTTGAATTTGGCATTGTTTTTTTTTACCACTTTTGACATTTAACCTCACAGGAAAAAAAACAAGCAAAGCTTAAATGCATCTAATTTGACTGTAAACACACAACACGTCATTGGGACAAATGGGCTGAAATAATATATGCTTACTTTGAGGAGCATGATGTCATATCCTCCTGTGTAAATCTGATAATGAGGGTGTTTGCATTTCTGCACAACGCTTCTCACTGTCCCAGTGTTTCTGAGATTGTGGGTGCCAAAAACAACCCTCACCAGTGGACTGCAAAAAGTTAGAATTGAGAGGTCGTCAGTAGATTTTCTCAGGTTGTTTTGCCAACAAGAAAACAAAGCAACAGATTATACATTTCTTTTGAAAACAGTGAGTTTGTGTAACTTATAACTTTGAATTAAAATAAATAATTTCTGTAAGCTCAAAATTAACAGACCCATAATCATCACAGTGCGCAGCAGTGAGGACAAAGTTGTCGCTGATGAGGGAGCCTCCACACACATGTCCACCTCTGGTCTGCAATGAGGCCATATACAGCAACTGGTGCTGTGTAGCAATTTGCCCGTCTATGATTTCACTCCCAAGTGCTGAAAACAAGAGAAGAAAATGAAGAGATGTTAAAATGAGTTAACATCACATTGGCAGGCTGGAGAAAAGCAGTCAGATTGATCAGCTTACCATTCGGTCCGAGACATGTCAGAGCATGAAAGAGCAGAAACTTCTGCAGAGCACGCATCATGGCGGCAGGAGCCTCAACCTGTTGCTTTGGGGTTTTCAATCAAGTCGACCCTTTCATACAACAGTGTTTGATCCGCTTTATATTGACTTCTGGCCACATCCTTTGGGCAATGCCATTTTGCAAGTTTGCGAAACATTATGATCATGTAATTATTAGGTGTTGTCATAGTGAGTGTGACACTTACTTCTATACTTTTTTTCCTTCTTTTGTTCATGTGATAACTATTCAGATTGTATCCATTTTGTATAGACAGCACTAAATACAGTGAGCATCTAGAGCTGTTGTTCACTGAGAAGTCATCTTTGTTTTTTCTGTGTTGGGTGCAGGATGACATCTAGCTTTGACTTTGTTTTAATTTTTCCTTCTTTTATCCAGACTGACTTTGAGACCTTGGCCTTTGTCTCCATCGCCAACACTTTGTACCTCAGGCTAATCTATACCGTACATAGTTTCTGTGTCAGTGAGGCTATGCAGTTGTTTGGCACGTGTCGAAGTCAGTAAAGACATTAACTGTCTTGCAGCCTTGCTATTTTTTGCTTACTTTTTGCAGCTTCATCTCTATCAGTATCACCCAGCCAAATGAGCAGTTTGACCTGGGTAACGTGCTTCAACTTTCTAATAAGGAACCCTTTATTCAAAGTTCAAACAAATCATTCATTAATGCTTTATAGATGAGTTATACGTTATTATTTAGAATGATGTTTGTGTTGCCATGGTGTTTATCCTCCCTCTTCATGACACATGCTTTTTAAAATAAATTTAGTTATTTAGTTTGTTAGACATCTTCCATTAGTCCACTACGCCAATGGAAAGGCTCTGCAGAGTATCTTGACCAAAGTCTGTATTTTCTTATGTTTTAGTATTTTCTGTGTTCTTGATGTTTCTGGGCATCGACAATTCTGTAAAAAGATACTGAGAAGGATGCTTTTTTTCTTGGATGGCTCACCAACCCAAAGCATCGCTATTTGATGACCTGGGAATGAGGCTCAACAATCAGCTATCTTTCACCTTTGAATTGTGTTTTTACTAACAGCAACGGATAAATCCTGCATAGTATCCCTTTAAAGTCCACATTGCCTGAAAAGCAAATATATTCAATATTCATTTTAATGATTGGCAGAGAGAAAATTCTTACTCAGTTGTGGTTTAATAAATCTTGCAAAGTGTTTTTTCACTTTCCTCTTTTCAGCGTGTTACATCAGGTTTGAGTTCAAAAGAATTCTTAAGAAACAATGTGGTTTTCTACTGAAACGTTCTGCAGTTTCTCAGCTGTGTGGGATTGAAAGTATCTTTTAAAAAAATGTATTAAACATTGACGAGTGTACTTATTGCCACTTTTGGAAGGACAGAATATGAAGTACACTGACAACAGAACACTCAGCAAGAAAGAACAGCCTTTCAGTAACACTGTTGAGTTTGTGTCGAGCTCAAGTGAACATTGGAAAAAGAAGAAATCCACTTGTTTTATTCATTTGAATCCCATTTTGTATCTCAACAAAGCAAAGAAAGTATGCTGAAGCCAAACTCCTCGTAGGATCTTTCAGTTAGTTGTGGTTTGAGTTTTTGGTTGAATTATTTCCTGTTTTATTTTGTAATTCTCTCCTTTCTCTCCTTCTCTCCTCTGCTCTGTTTCCCCATGTCGTCTCCTGTGTTCCTGTCTGTTCCCTGTGCTTCTTTGGTTTGTACGTGTTTTAGTTTTTATAATTGACCTCAGCGTTTTGATCTTTACCCTGCCTGCCTCTTGAGTGTCTTGCGTTTGTGTCCTCACTATCTTTGCTGCATGTTACAGTACGAACTGACCATAATATGGACCTGACAGAGACGATGTCTCTAGTGGAGCAGTTTAAGGAGGTCTGTTCGTTTTTCAAAAGACTGAACTCTGCCATCACAGGGTCTTTGGACGTAGAATACAGGCTATTTGTTTACACCCTTATGGAAAAGACACTTTTGTTATGAACCAGGCTGTTGGACTTTTCATTAGAGGGTCAGAATGTAACTTTGTTGTGTCTTGTGTTTGGGTCCTCATTATTGTGCTGCACGTAACAGAGTTAACTTTGTTTGAGACCTCTCTGATCCAGGGAAGGAACTGACATATGTGACATGACTCCACTCTCTGTCTTCGTACCTTCATGTCATTCACCTTTGATGTTTGCTTTGCATTTTGTATTCATGACACTTTTGTATTTACTGTTTTTGTTTTTTTCTGAGCTTTTTAGCATGTTAATTATCCTCTTCTTTCTTCAAACATCGCTCTGAATTGTGTGACAGACTAGCTAAACCACAGGATACTGTAGACCAGAGACGTACACACAGTAACTAAAGGGCCCTCTTCAACAAATTAAAGAAATGCACGTGTTATTTTTAATAACATCTATGACATCATTGGGAACTTTTTCTTTTGCCTGAATAAACATGATGCGCTTTTGTCTTGTCCTAATGTAGGTGATTTACTGTGCAGTAGGATTAATTTACTGTCATTAATCATTGAATTAGAGTCAATGCACCGATACAGATGTGATTTTTGTTGTTTTTATTCTTTATTTAAATTGTCTTCATACCCGCTCTGTATCATGGAGCTCATAGCTGTTCAACATTGTAACAGGCCCTTCACTCTGGTTAGCTGAGGTCACATAGCTTTCTGCTAAGGAGACACCGAGCTATACAGTGAATTCAATAATAATGATGACATTGTTAAAATCTTTATAAAGCTCTGTTTTTTTTCTGTTCATTCACATGTTCACTGTTTTTTAATCTTTTGAACACACTGCTTCTCTAATAATATCCCCTTCTGTAATAAAGTCTCTGTTAACAAGTGTGACCTACGACTGATCTGCTTCTCTGACTTAAGTCACATGAATGAATATTTTCCAACACAAGCCAGTTACAGTAGCTCTACTGCATCCTACATCTAATTCACCCAAAGACAGTTTGTGGATATGTTACTGGAAAAACAACTAAAATGTCATTTGTGTCTTCAGAAGAAAGAAAGAGAAAACAATATTTGAAACATTTTTTTATTTTGCTTTGCGTTAAGGAGCAAACACTGACAGAGCGACTTAGACACGACTACACCTCCTAAATACAATGAAGGTGTGCTGAAGCTAAGCTTTGAGTAAGGTAGTTGCATTTAACAACCATTTTGCCTGAGAGTCTGGTCGATCCAGGGACGGAACTTGGACACGTCCGTGTAGATATTGGGACGGTCTGGGTCACTACAATTTTCATCTCCGTAAGATACAACACCAGCAGCTGTCCCGTTGCACACCAGAGGACCACCAGAATCACCCTGCAAAATGGAAATATCTTGATATTTTGATCCCAAAAAAATATGTAATGTGTTGATAAACTTTCCAGAAAACTGGACAGAAAACTTACGTAGCAGACTCCTTTGAGTGTTTGATATCCACCTGCACAGATGACATTGGCGGGAATCCCAGTCCATTTCTCTCTACAGATGTCCTGGTCGACGACAGACACATTCACCCCTATCAGGTAACCAGCAGCTGTACCAGCTTCGGTCTCTCCCCATCCAGCTACACAGCATGTTTGGTTGGGTTGTAGGTTCATGCTAGGAGGGGGAAGTCGAATGCGTTGTATTGTTTGACCCACTGGAACACTCTGAGACAGCTGGAGACACAAAACCAGAATGTAGAAATGGACAGTGTCTGAACATAGTTTTACTCTTCATCAGGTTTCAGTAAAAAAAATCACTAGAAGTTGGAGCTGATGAATCTTTTAAATGAAAGTTAACTCTACAATATAACAGCTTTGATAGTGCTGTGTCTTGGCTAGAATTTCAGGGACATTTGAATTTGGCATTGGTTTTTTTTGACACTTTTGACATTTACCCTCACAGGAAAAAAAACAAGCAAAGCTTAAATGCATCTAATTTGACTGTAAACACACAACACGTCATCTGGGACAAATGGGCTGAAAGAATATATGCTTACTTTGAGGAGCATGATGTCACTTCCCGTTCTGTAATAATGATAATGAGGATGTTTGCATCTCTGCACAATGTTTCTCACTGTCCCAGTGTTACTGATATTGTGGGTGCCAAAAACAACCCTCACCAGTCCGCTGCAAAAAGTAATAATGGAAAGGTCGTCAGTAGATTTTCTCAGGTTGTTTTGCCAACAACAAAACAAAACAAAGCAAAACAAAAAAAAAAAAAAAAAAAAAGATACATTGTTTTTGACAAAATGTTGGCTTGTATAATGTATTATTTTAAATTAAATAGAAAAAACTCATGGAAGATGAAACTTAACTCACTAAACATCACAGTGTGCAGCAGTGAGGACAAAGTTGTCGCTGATAAGGAATCCTCCACAGAAATGAGCACCAGTGTAGTTCTGCACTGAGGCCATATACTGCATTGAGTCCTCGGGGACTTTTACCCCATTTATGATTTCACTCCCAAGTGCTGCAAAGATAAGTTAAAATCAAAATTAGCTAAATGTCTCATTAAATGGAATTAATGAAAATATTCTGTTATCTTACCATTTTGTCCGAGATATGTCAGAACATGAAAGAGCAGAAAGTTGTGCAGAGCATGCATGATGGCAGCGAGTCAACTGACTGGTCCTCTTGGGGGTGCAAAGACGACCCTTTTACACACAATTTATGCTTCGTTTGCATTTGTGATTACCAGCTATCTCATCTTGATTTCTAACCACGTCCTGTGTGCAATGGAAAATGCAAAAGGGTTGCTATCTTGTTTATCGGTTATCAGTTTCCTGCGTTGGCTTTGAGCAATACTGCCTCCCACCCAGTCATCAAACTAATAAGATAGATTAATCCCATGAATGCCATAATTAAGGATCATTACTGAGTCTGTTAATGTTTATATTGACTAATATAAGTTTAATGACAATCTGCTGTTGTATCAGTTCAGAAACGTACCTGTTTTGTTGTCCCAGAAGTCATAGTCTTGGTCAGACTGACTGACTGACTGTTGTCAAACTGACCTCAGTCAGTCTTGGAGGCTGTGTTCTGATCCAGTTCTGTGTGTTCACTCTCATGTCAGGCTGCCAAATCCGAACTGGGCCTTGTCCCCCGTGGTGACTCCCCATGTAATCTAAGGCCCACTTTGCATTAAATGTGACACAATCGACCAAACAACACTCAAAGGTGCAATGTGTAAGAATATTAGTTGAAAACATAAAAAAAAAAAAAAATACGATTATCAACAACATGTGAATAACAGTTCTGACATTATGACAACTTTTTATTGTGTTGAAAAGATATACAGAAGTTAGCATGCTAACCAGCTAGCCCTGACCCTGATCCAAAGCTCCTGTGCTTGGGGTGTAAACAACAACACTCCCCCAGTTGTCAGAGCTCCACGACCGGCCTGCTAGCTGCATGGCTAAGTGAGCTAACAGCAGTCACAGTTAGTGCTCACTCTGATGATATGCTACCCCCTGTTTGTCATAAAACATTCAGACTCCTTCATGTTCATGACAGTGTCCATACCATTTTCTTTCATCTGATATGCATCAGCATCTTCTCATGCACTGGTGTTACAGTTACCCTTACTAAAATGACTGCTTGCAGATCTGGTGGTGCTGCAGGGTGAAGCACGTGCAGGCTGTGAAAGATCATTGTATAAATCTTTTCTCCCTTTTCATTTTTTATTTGCATCTCCTTAACATGTTTATTTTGGACCCTTTTGGACCTTCCTCTCACATTAAGTGAGTTTTAATTGAATTGAATCTAACAAGTGAAAACCATATACTCAACTTTGTCACATTTCTTTGTAATCTACAGACTGGGTGAGCCATATAAACCACAGTTTCCACAGTCAGGAATCAGAATCAGAAATTCCTTTATTAGTCCCGCAAACGGACATTTTTCTTTCGTCACAGCAGCCAAAGGACAGTTCAATATAACAATAAACAATAATAAAAGTAAAAAATAAACTATATAATAAAAAGGTAAGAAGAAGAGCTAGAGCAGAAATAGAAATAGAATTGTACATACATAATATGTACAAATATAAACAGTGTGAAAATTGCCCAGTTAGGGCAAACCAAAATGAGAAATGATTTATGTATACAGTTTTACTTGCACAGTGCACAGTGAGGTCTACTGGGAGCAGTGCTGATTGTAGAGTCTGACAGCAGCAGGAAGGAAGTACCTGCAATAACTCTCTTTCACACACTTGGGGTGAATTAGTGTATTGCTGCCTTCAGTGATAGACTGCAGACATTAAAGAGCCACCTCAGGAAGTAAAGTTGGCTCAGGCCCTTTTTGTAGAATGTCTGTGTTTGAAGACCACTCCAGTTTATTGTTTATTTATTGTCCAATTTATTGTACTGCAGACAACTGTGTCTGACACACAGTCCCGAGTCCTCACATACTGTGGCCTGTTTTAAAAAAATGTATTAAACGTTGATAAGTGTACTTATTGTACTTATTTTATAATTCTCTCCTTTCTCTCCTTCTTTCCTCTGTCCTGTTTCCCCATATCGTCTCCTGTGTTCCTGCCTGTGTTCCCTGTGCTTTGGCTTTGGTTTTTACTTTATTTAGTTTTTGTACTTGACCTCAGCGTTTTGTTCTTTACTTCTAGTGCTCTTCTCCTGGATTCTTCTGGACCTAACACCTGCTGAGAGCTGCAAGCTACATTTCCAGTAGGCCCAAAGAACTTCTTCTCACTGCAGCGACACAAGGTCCTGCTAGTATTCCAGATCAGTTAGCACCAGCAGCTACGACGCAAAGCTTGCCAGCTAACTTCACAATCTGAGGAACACAAAGCAAGTTAGCACCGAGCTACTATCCCTGCAAAGGAAAGGAGCGACCAGGTTCCTCCATCTGCTGTCTTTCATCAGATCTTGCACAGCAAGAACAGCATTGTTCAACATTGGAATTCCAAACTTCTCCTGCTTGGCTCATCAGCCAAGGAACCACCAGCACCTTTTCTTCAGAGACTGGTAACGTTGAACAGGGCCTAGATAACATAGTGTGGAATTTTAGATAATCATTTGACGTTTGTATACTTACCTATTGACATGGGTTACAGTGATACTCCCTGCAGAGATCATCATTAGTCATTGGGTGTTCTGTTGTAGTACCTATAAGAGTCCAGCAGAGGGTGGACTGAGACCGTTTAAGTTGCCAAGGTTCATGTTATGCATGCAGAAGAAGTAGACTGCTGACGGCACGTAGCCAGAGAGTTGTACATGTGTGTATGCTGCAAGTGGTTCAGTAAAGACCTTTGGAAACACAGTTAATATCCACGCAACACATAGCATAGCACGGCTAAGCACAGAACTGTTTAACCCTGGTTGATGTAATGCACGTGTTCAATCTATGTGTTTGTTCACTGTTTTGGTGTTATTGTGATCTCAGGTCAGGTTATTGGTAGTTTGCTTTGCTACACGGCTAATTTGACGTTAGTTGAATGATGCTTCACACAGACTCAGGATTTTTGCATGCAACTAACCATCTTCTATAACCTGGCATCACGTCACACCCACACACACTCTCCTTCAGCCTGGAGCATATCACACCCACATGTGATATCAGTGAGCACATGATGCGAGAACCACCATTGTTTCTTTTGTTCTGCCAGACACACACACGCACACACACACACACACACACACACACACACACACACACCTGTATATAGTACATGTTAGTTAGTGTATTTTCATCTTTGTGTTAAATAAATACTTTTTGAACCTTAATGCTGTCCATTTAATATCGTACAAGAGTGATTGTTGCCAACCTTTACTCTGTCAAGAACTGCAAAACCCTTCGACCATTACAACTGTTGTAATGGTTGAATTTTGGTTGTAGTAATTAAGTTAATTATTAATCAGAGTTACAAACAGTTTAGTATTTTTTCTGAGACTGATTTGGTGAATTGGCTGTCTTTCCCTTCTTCAAGGGTGGTGCCCTGAGGCCATCTTCGTTAGCTGAGGTTACATAGCTTTATGCTAAGGAGACACCTAGCTATACAGTAAATTCAACTATAATAATGATATTGTTAAAATCTTTATAAAGCTCTGTTTCCTTTTCTGTTAATTCACACGTTCACTGTTTTTGAATCTTTTCAACACACTGCTTCTCTAACAATGTGCCTTTCTGCAATAAAGTCTCTGTTAACAAGTGTGACCTACTACTGACCTGCTTCTCTGACTAAAGTCACATGAATGAATATTTTCAAATATTACATTTATTAAGATTAGCTTTTACTGTAGCTCTACTGCATCCTACATCCAATTCACCCAAAGACAGTTTGTGGATATGTTACTGGAAAAACAACTAAATTGCCATTTGTGTTTTTCAGAAGAAGAAAAGAGAAAACAATATTTGAAACATTTTTTTATTTTGCTTTACGTTAAGGAGCAAACACTGACAGAGCGACTTAGACATGACTACACCTCCTAAATACAATGAAGGTATGCTGAAGCAAAGCTTTTTGTGAGGTTGTTGCATTTAACAACCATTTTGCCTGAGAATCTTGCCGATCCAGGGGCGGAACTTGGACACGTCTGTGTTGACATCAGGAAAGCCTGGGTCACTACAATCTGGATCTCCGTAAGATACAACACCAGCAGCCATCCCGTTGCACACCAGAGGACCACCAGAATCACCCTGTAAAATGGAAATATCTTGATATTTTGATACAAATAAATATGTAGTGCGTTCGTAAACTTTCTAAAAAGGGACAGAAAGCTTACATGGCAGGATCCTTTGAGTGCTCGATATCCACCTGCACAGATGACACCTTCAGGAATCCCAGTCCATCTGTCTCTACAGACATCCTGGTCAACGACAGACACATTCACCACTCTCAGGTCAGTAACACCGCTACCAGCTTCGGTCGTTCCCCATCCAGCTACACTGCACAGTTGGTTGGGTTGTAGGTTCATGTTAGGAGGGGGAAGTCGAATGCGTCGTATTGGTCCACCCACTGGAACACTCTCAGACAGCTGGAGACACAAAACCAGAATGTAGAAATGAACAGTGTCTGGACATGGTTTTACTCTTCATCAGGCTTCAGTTAATTAATCGCTAGAAGTTTGAGCTGATGAATCTTTTAAATGAAAGTTAACTCTACAATATAACAGCTTTGATAGAATGTGTCTTGTCTAGAATTTCAGGGACATTTGAATTTGGCATTGTTTTTTTGTCACTTTTGACATTTACCCTCACAGGAAAAAAACAAGCAAAGCTTAAATGCATCTAATTTGACTGTAAACACACAAGATGTCATCTGGGACAAATGGGCTGAAAGGATATATGCTTACTTTGAGGAGCATGATGTCATATCCCTCTGTGAAATGCCAATAATGAGGGTGTTTGCATCTCTGCACAACGCTTCTCACTGTCCCAGTGTTACTGAGATTGTGGGTGCCCAAAACAACCTTCACCAGTACGCTGCAAAAAGTTTGAATTAAGAGTTCATCAGTAGATTTTCTCAGGTTGTTTTGCCTACAACAAAACGAAACACAACAAAAAAAAAAGATACAGTTTTTGACAACTCCTGGAAGATGAAACGTAACTCACTCATCATCATCATCATCATGACAGTGCGCAGCAGTGAGGACAAAGTTGTTGCTGATGAGGACTCCTCCACACACATGTCCGTTGCTGTTCTGCACTGAGGCCATATACCGCATCGAGTTGTCCGGGACTTTTACCCCATTTATGATTTTAGCTCCAAGTGCTGCAAAGATAAGTTAAAATCAAAATTAGCTAAATGTCTCATTAAATGGAATTAATGAAAATATTCTGTTATCTTACCATTTTGTCCGAGATATGTCAGAACATGAAAGAGCAGAAAGTTGTGCAGAGCATGCATGATGGCAGCAAGTCAACTGACTGGTCCTCTTGGGGGTGCAAAGACACCCTTTTAAACATAATTTTTGCTTCGTTTGCATTTGTGATTACCAGCTATCTTATCTTGACTTCTAACCACGTCCTGTATGCAATGGAAAATGCAAAAGAGTTGCTATCTTGTTTATCGGTCATCAGTTTCCTGCTTTAGCATTGAGCAATATTGCCTCCCACCCGGTCATGAAACTAATGAGCTAGATTAATCCCATAAATGCCATAATTAAGGATCATTACTGAGTCTGTTAATGTTTTCGATTGACCAATATAAATTTGATGATAATCTGCTGTTGTATTATTTCAGAAACGTACGTGTTTCGTTTTGTTGTCTCCAAAGTCATAGTCTTGGTCAGACTGACTGACTGACTGTTGTCAAAGTGACCTCGGCCAGTCTTGGAGGCTGTGTTCTGATCCAGTTCTGTGTGTTCACTCTCATGTCAGGCTGCCAAACCCAAACCGGGCCTTGTCACCCATGTTGACTCCCCCTATAATCTAATGCCCAGGTTCAGACAAACTCTAGGACCCGCTACACCTAGCTGCAGGGCGGCGGGGCGTATTTTCCATTTAGCACTAATGGCTACTTTTATTTTGGCATGTATTTGTATTAAAGCTTTTCGGTACAGGAAGTTCGGTTTGGTACAGGGCTGTGCACGGGTGAGTTCCCAGAACGGGATTTGCGTGTAATAGTTTTCTGCCTGGAGCTACACGTGCAGCCAGTTTACGTCATGGCTAACGCTAGCGAGAAACCGGAGCTTGAAGACCCTCCCTTGTCGCTAAAGTCTCGTGCTTGGGAACACTTTGGCTTCCTGGTTAAATATTGCAATGGAGAAAGACAAGTGGATAAAACGAGGGCAGTGTGCCGACTTTGTTCAGCTGAGATCGGGTATGTTTCTGGCAACACGACAAACATGCTAACTCACTTGAAACGGCACCACCCGAGTGTGAATATCACTGCTACAAGAAAAAAAATGACCTCAGTGCAAACGCAGCTGCTGCTGAGATGCTGCTGCTCCAGCAGACTACTCCATAGAAAATGGCTGTTGCCACCACAGTCATAGAGAGTCTTCAGGATTGCCCCCTGCACACCAAAGACCTGAGAAATGGTGACCGGCGTTGAGCTGGAGGTGGTTCCACTGACACCAGTCCACAAAGTCCTGAATAAGTTCTCTGTAGGCCTTGTTGTCCCCGTCCCTGATGATGCCGACGATAGCAGAGTCGTCAGAGAACTTTTGTAGATGGCGGTGGGGTGATTGGTGGGAGAAGTCTGCAGTGTACAGGGTGAACAGGAAAGGGGCCAGGACTGTTCCCTGTGGGGCCCCCGTACAGCAGACAATTGTGTTAGAGAAACACTACTAATAAATTTAATTTATTAATCACATGAGATTAATAAATCACTCGTGAATAGAGGCACCACCTCCATTCTTTTATCTCTTTGACTAATCCAGAGGAAATGAATCAAATTCGACTAGACAAAGTTAACTTAAATCAATATTGATCAGTTCTAATCAATTTCAAATCAATTTATTCAATCTCATAACTGAAGTAGTAACTTCACTGTTACAATTGGTTCTCTGCATTAAAATAAACCTCCACTGACAACTGCATACAGTTAAATTAATTGATTTGGCTAAATAGTTAGGCAAATTAAACAAATGACAAGATTACCAGGTAACACAAAGATGCTGGTTCTGTAATGGCTATTGTAATGAGTTTATGAATGAAATAAAGGGACACCAACTCATATTTCATAAGCAGGAATCCAGTAGGATGAATGAATGAATACTTGTCTGAGCGTCGTTTGGAGAGTCAGCAAGCTGTGGTTGGTTGTCCTCCAGCAGCCTTGGCTGGGTGGCAGTCTCGATCCAATACCCAGTGGGTGGCACCGCTCGGGTTCGTTGTGGGTAAAACCAGAACCGGTTCGGCCTGGCAAAAGAGTCCTTCTTTTGCTGGAAACCGCTCACACAGTTTCTTAAACAGCTGATGATGATGGTCTTGATGAAGACGATGATGACGATGGTCTTCTTCAGTCCCTTTGACTGGTGGTTCTTAGGCTCTGACTGATAAACTAATTTAACTTCTTCGCTAAAATAACTGAAGGATGCCGATTGAGTTATCATTGGTTAACTTAATACGAGAGAATTTCAAATTAAA
The DNA here is from genome assembly GCF_965226575.1 of Pagrus pagrus. Classification (NCBI taxonomy): domain Eukaryota; kingdom Metazoa; phylum Chordata; class Actinopteri; order Spariformes; family Sparidae; genus Pagrus; species Pagrus pagrus. Next base: position 11,686,630 of record NC_140190.1, on the reverse strand, counting down.
GTTCACTTCCTTGAGTCAGGTTACGATACTTAAAGGTCCCATATTATGAAAAACTCACTTTTTCTGGGATTTGGGGTATTATTTTGGGTCTATGGTGCTGCCAAAAGCATACAAACTTTGAAAAAAGACCATCCATGCTTTTTTGAGTGAGATACAGATTTCTGACGGTGTCTTGCCTGCAGTTTCCAGATGAGCAAGTCAAATTTTGGCCGGTCGTTGACGTCGAAGTTTTTTCACAAATCCTGCCCCATGTCCCTTTAAAGGAAGGTGCAAGTGTCTCCGAGGGGGCAGTTGTAAATTTAATAATACAACTTAAAGGGCCTCTGCAGATTGGTGTGATAGAGGAAATAGTATCTGTGGAGTGTCCAAAGTGATGTCTTTATTCTTAAGAAAATTAAGTTCCTTTGTCCAGATAGAGGTAATCAGACACTGCATGGAGCCTCCTGGTACAAGGGTCACAGGGGTCAGTTATGTTAAAACGTTGTTTACCTCCCAGAGAAACAAAGCCTCCGTTCATAGTTCATAGAAGAGGCATGAACACGTGTGTTCTTACAACTGTGTCCAACACACAGTCCAGAGTCCTCACATACTGTGGCCGGTTGGTGAGGTAGTCGTGGATCCAGGAAGTGAGGTGCTGGTCCAACCCCATGAGATCCAGCTTGTCCCCCAGAAGTGCAGGCTGTATGGTGTTGAAAGCACTGGAGAAATCAAAGAAGATGATCCTCACAGTGCTTCAAGGCTTTTCTAGGTGAGACAGTGATCTGTCCAGGAGGAAGATGATGGCATCGTCCACTCCGATGCCAGGTTGATAGGCAAACTGGAGTGGGTCCATAAAAGGACCCACCAGAGGGCGGAGATGCACAAGGACCAGCCACTCCAGGGTCTTCATCGGGTGTGAAGCGAGAACAACTGGTCTGTAGCTATTGAAGTCCTTTGGGGGAGGGGTCTTTGGTACTGGTACCCCACAGGAGGTTTTCCACAGCATTGGCACTTTTCCCAGCTTCAGGCTCATGTTGAAGAGGTACTCCACAATCCTGCACAGCTGGTCTGCACAGGAGTCTGGAGCTGAGCTTGACGCACTTTCTGGACTTATTACACTGCTTCGACTTCGTCCAACACGTCAACTTTCCCACCCACAGCCGTGGTCACATCCTGGATCTGGTCTGCTCCACTGGTCTCACGATACATCAACTCTCCAGTCTCAACCTCAACATCTCCAACCACCTTGCAATTACCATGGACATCGTCATCCCTCTCCCCATCCCAAAAGATTAACGCAAAATATCCTACAGAAACCTCAAATCCATCTCCCCCTCAGCCCTCTCAGCCTCTCTTGACAGTCAAATATCTGCCTCTCCCCCCCGCTGTCTGACAACCCCTACAACCTTGTCCACTACTACAATGAAATGCTCTCCTCCTGCCTTGACCAGCTGGCCCCCATCAAAACCAAAATAGTCTCATTTACTCACTCTGCTCCCTGGTACACTCCTGAACTCTTTCAGATGAAATCCCACAAACGTCAGCTTGAAAGACTTGCCAAGAAAACTGGTTTAACTGTCCATCTCCTAGCACATACAGACTAGAAACTCCACTGGCTCCCTGTCGCACAACGGATTCAATTCAAAATACTCCTCCTCACTCACAAAGCCCTCCACAACCAGGCACCCCCATCCTCACCGACCTGCTCCACTGCCACAACCCGTCCCGCACCCGCCGCTCCTCCGACGAATATTTCCTCACTCCACCACACAGGACCAAGCAGCGAACCTGGGGCAACAGAGCCTTCTCAGTAGCTGCCCCCTCCCTCTGGAACTCCCTCCCCACACACATCAGAGACTGTACAGACCTCACTACCTTTAAAACACTCACCAAAACTCACCTTTTTAAAGCTGTTTTTAATGTATAACTTGTCTCTTTTTGTATTTTTATTGTGTTGTTTTTATTATTCTGCTTTTTAACCTGTCAACTGTATTTATGTACTATGAAAAGCGCATAATAAAAGTATTATTATCCCGTCTGGACCCGTAGCCTTCTTCGCCTTCATCTTCCTCAGCTCGTTTCTCACCTGGATAGTGGACAGGGACAGATTGGAGCAGGGGGGCTGAGTGTCAGGTAGGGGAGGTGGGTAAATGTCAGGGGGAGCAGTGAGGCTTGTCTACAAGCTGAATGCAGTGGAAAGGGAGGTAGAGGTGAGAATGGGGCAGTAAACAGGGGGGCTAGAAAAGTGGGGGGCAGCAGAGATGACTGGGCCGGGGGAGGGGTGGATGTCTGGTCAAACCTATTGAAGAATAGGTTCAGGTCGTTCATCCATGTCTGATCCCTGGCAGCCTGAGATTCTGGTTTCCTTTGCCCTGAGTTGGTTTTAAGGCTTTTCCAGACTCCACTGATGTTTTTCTGCTGCAGCTGGTCATCCATCTTGCTCCTGTAGCTGTTCTTCCCCCCTTTGATCTTCTTCCTTAGCTCCTTTGCACAGCCTTCAGCTCCTCCTTGTTGCCTGACCTTAAGGCCCTCTTTTTCTCCTTAAAGAGAGCCTTTATGTCAGGATTAATCAAGGGTTTGTTGTTTGACAAACACTGTACAGTCCTGGTGGATACGGTGTTATCCACACAGAAGTTAATGTAGTCCGTAATGCAGCCTGTTAAACTGTTGATGTCCTTAGAAACGCACAGTTATTCCCATACAGTTGTGTCAAAACAGTCCCTCAGAGCCTCTTCAGACTCCTCGGTCCATGCCTTAACTGCGCAGGTTGCCGCTGGTTGCCTGTTAACCATGGGCTTGTAGACAGGCAGGAGATGCACCAGGTTGTGGTCAGATCTTCCCAGGAGAAGAAGGGGGGATGAGTTGTATGCCTCCCTGCTGTTGGCGTAAAATAAGTCCCATGTTTTATTGTCTCTGGTGTGGCAGGTGACATACTTTGTGAATGTAGGCAGGGTGGAGGACAGAGAGGCATGATTGAAATCCCCAGAGATCAGGAAGAGGGCCTGTGGGTGCTGTGTCTGCAGTGAGCTTGTGACTGAGTGGAGAACATCACAAGCTGCATCCGCGTTAGCAGATTCAGCTTGTTCAATGTCCTTACAGCAGACCTGTTCTTTAACAGTGATGAGCCCACAGTTACACCATCTGTCAATAACAAACACAGCTAGCCCTCCTCCTTTCCTCTTACCGCTCTCCGCCTTCCTGTCTCCTTCAGCAGTTGAAAACCATCCAGATTAGCGTCCGTGTCCAGGGTCAGCGCCGTTAGCCACGTCTCTGTGAACACCATAATGCTGCACTCACGGTAGTCTCTCTGCCGGGTCAGCGCCGTTAGCTCGTCCATCTTGTTGGGGAGAGATCTTACATTCCCAATGATGACAGACAGGAGGACGGGTCTGTAAATAAATATTCATTACCAGTGCAAATATGCAGTGTCAGGTGACGACAATCTGCATAATCTGTACATACACATACTAATTGTCTATACATGTGTATCTACATGTGTATGTGTGTGTGTGGAGTGTGGTAGAGGGGCAAAGTGAAGCTTCTTGTATATTGAGGTGTGTTAGGGTGGTGGCAGGGGCAGTGGATGTCTGGTTGGCTGGTTTCTATCCCTTTCATCTTGTTTTTATATCACATGGTTTTTTTTGTATTCGTTTTTATTTCCTGTGATATTTTTATCTTGATTGTTTGTATCATGTTATGTTTTCTTGTCCTCATCTTGACTGTGTGTGATGTTTATATTTTGACCTGTAAAGCACCAAATAATTAGTCGACTTCATTTAGATGAATTTAAAGGAATAGTTCACTCTAAAACAAAATTCAGTCATTATCGACTCACCCTCATGCTGATTCTTATTCCTCAAAGTGCAGCTGGAGACCCGCGGGGGTACTCTCCGGCAGGAATAATCCATATAACGAGCGTCAATTGTGCCCGAGAGGAAAAGGTCCATAACTACACAAAAACTTTGTAATATTGCTCCACACCGCTCGTCCGCTGCAATCCAAGTGTCCTGAAGCGGCAACATCAAGAGTTTACTCGAAACAACGTCATTTAGTAAACAACGTCGCGATAGATACACACCGGTATACTGGTGTGTATCTATGGCGAGTCTCATTCATCTTGTCCGGCGCGGCTTCCGTAGTGCAATCGGCTGCGAGGGAGACTCGCGTGAATGCGGAGCGTGCCTCCAGGCAGATGTAGCATAGTGACTGTTTAGGCTTGAAAAATGTACTTGTTTCGAGTAAACTCTGGATGTCGCCACTTCAGGACACTTGGATTGCAGCGGACGAGCAGTATGGAGGAATATTACAAAGTTTTTGTGTAGTTTTATGGACCTTTTCCTCTGGGTCGCCACTTATGCTTGTTATATGGATTATTCCTGCAGGAGAGTACCCCCGCGGGTCTCCAGCTGCACTTTGAGGAATAAGAAACTAAACCGGACTTCTCATCAGCATGAGGGTGAGTCGATAATGACAGAATTTTGTTTTAGAGTGAACTATTCCTTTAACACTGATGCAACAATAAGGCTCGTCTGTTTGGATCTACTTGATACAGCTACCTCAAACATTGCTTTGAATTGTGTGACAGAATAACTGAACCAGAGGAAACTGTAGACCAGAAACGTACAGGTAATATCAAAAGTGAAAAATGTTAATTTTACAGCCCTCTGAGGCAAACTGTGATTTGTGAATTTGGGCTATACAAATAAAATTTGATTTGATTTGAATTTGATAACTGTATCGGTGACATTGTTTAGAATTTTTTTCTTTTGCCTAAATGAACATGTTGCAAGATGTTCTTTGTCCTAATGGAGATGATTTACTGTACACGAGGAGGACTGTTTCATTTTTAATTGATTCTCATTAATCATTGAATTAGTGTAAATGCACTGATACATTTGTTTTTCTTGTTTCTATTCTTTTTTTAATGGTCTTTTCACCCAGACCGTATTCTGGAGCTCATAGCTGCTTAAAGTGAAACTCTCGCCAAAAAGCAACCGAGGCTTTATTTATGATTGGGTATGAGTCAAACCTTCACGTACAAGCACACTCATGACCAAAGAGGCACTTTTAAGATTTACCGTAGTTTCGTTTTGGGGCAAGCTCATTTTGAACGGGAGTACATAGGGCATACCACGACGGCATCAAAATGTCTATTTTTAGACCACTAAGAAGGCTCCACACATCATGAAACTTTACTGGTAGCATCACCAGGGTCTCTACTCATGACACGAGCAGTAAGAACATTGTTTGTGTACACAAAGTGTGTGAAAAAGACGGTTTTGAACTACTTACGCTTAGCTACTGGGACTCCGGCGCGCCGCCGCCATTCCAGGCAAAAAGTGTCGATCTCCGAGTGCGGCCATCATGTTAGTCAAAAGCAACACTGACGTCCATGTTGTTGCTTTTGACTAACGACAGAACAACGAATTATCCGCGAATTCATCTGGAAATAAGCCCGAGGAGCGTCCCACCGTTACTCTCCGTCATGATGGCCGCACTCGGAGATCGACACTTTTTGCCTGGAATGGCGGCGGCGCGCCGGAGTCCCAGTAGCTAAGCGTAAGTAGTTCAAAACCGTCTTTTTCACACACTTTGTGTACACAAACAATGTTCTTACTGCTCGTGTCATGAGTAGAGACCCTGGTGATGCTACCAGTAAAGTTTCATGATGTGTGGAGCCTTCTTAGTGGTCTAAAAATAGACATTTTGATGCCGTCGTGGTATGCCCTATGTACTCCCGTTCAAAATGAGCTTGCCCCAAAACGAAACTACGGTAAATCTTAAAAGTGCCTCTTTGGTCATGAGTGTGCTTGTACGTGAAGGTTTGACTCATACCCAATCATAAATAAAGCCTCGGTTGCTTTTTGGCGAGAGTTTCACTTTAACATTGTAACAGGACCTTCATTCTGGAGAGCTGAGGTTACATTAGGAGGCACTGAGCTATAAAGAAACTTAAATAATGATGTTATGATAATAATTGTTGAAAGGTTTAAATAGCTCTGTCCCTTCTCCAGTTTGGTTAATTCACATGTTCATTAATGTTCATCTTTTCAACACACTGCTTCTCTAATAATGTGCCTTTCTGTAATAAAGTCTCTGTTAACAAGTGTGACCTACTACTGACCTGCTTCTCTGACTAAAGTCACATGAATGAATATTTTCCAACACAAGCCAGTTACAGTAGCTCTACTGCATCCTGCATCTAATTCACCCAAAGACAGTTTGTGGATATGTTACTGGAAAAACAACTAAAATGTCATTTGTGTCTTCAGAAGAAGAAAAGAGAAAAGAATATTTGAAAATGTTTTTTATTTTGCTTTGCGTTGAGCAAACACTGACAGAGCGACTTAGACACGACTACACCTCCTACATACAATGAAGGTGTGCTGAAGCAAAGCTTTGTGTAAGGTTGTTGCATTTAACAACCATTTTGCCTGAGAATCTGGTCGATCCAGGGACGGAACTTGGACACGTCTGTGTAGACATTGGGAAGGCGTGGGTCACTACACCATTCATCCATGAAAGATACAACACCAACAGCCATCCCGTTGCACACCAGAGGACCACCAGAATCACCCTGTAAAATGAAAATATCTTGATATTTTCATATAGCAAAATATGTAATGTGTTTGTAAACTATCCAAAATGGGACAGAAAACTTACGTAGCAGAATCCTTTGAGTGTTTGATATCCACCTGCACAGAGGACATTGTCAGGAATCCAAGACCATTGACGTTTACAGACGTTCTGGTCGACAACAGACACATCCACCGCTCTCAGGTCAGTAACACCTCTACCAGCTTCGGTCCTACCCCATCCAGCTACACGGCACGTTTGGTTGGGTCGTGGGTTCATGTTAGGAGGTGGCAGAGGAATGCGTTGTATTGTTCGACCCTCTGGAACACTCTGAGACAGCTGGAGACACAAAACCAGAATGTAGAAATGAACAGTGTCTGAACATGGTTTTACTCCTCATCAGGCTTCAGTTAGACGATCACTAGAAGTTGGAGCTGATGAATCTTAATTAAGGCTACAATATAAAAGCTTGGATAGTGCTGTGTCTTGACTACAATTTCAGGGACATTTGAATTTCATATTGGTTTCTTGTCACTTTTGACATTTACCCTCACAGGAAAAAAAACAAGCAAAGTTTAAATGCATCTGATTTGACTGTAAACACACAACACGTCATCTGGGACAAATGGGCTGAAATAATATATGCTTACTTTGAGGAGCATGATGTCACTTCCTGTTCTGTAATTACGATAATGAGGGTGTTTGCATCTCTGCACAATGTTCCTCACTGTCCCAGCGTTTCTGAGATTGTGGGTGCCAAAAACAACCCTCACCAGTTCACTGCAAAAAGTTATAATTGAGAGGTCGTCAGTAGATTTTCTCAGGTTGTTTTGCAAACAGCAAAACAAAGCAACAGATTATACTTATACTTATTACTTATGAAAACAGTGAGTTTATGTAACTTTAAATTAAAAATAAACAATTTCTGTAAGATGAAACTTAACTCACCCATAATCATCACAGTGCGCAGCAGTGAGGACAAAGTTGTCGCTGATGAGGGAGCCTCCACAGTGATGTCCACCTCTGGTCTGCAACGAGGCCATATACAGCATCCCGTTCCACGGAGCAATTTGGCCATTAATGATTTCACTCCCAAGTGCTGAAAACAAGAGAAGAAAATGAAGAGACGTTAAAATGAGTTAACATCACATTGGCAGGCTGGAGAAAAGCGGTCAGATTGAGCAGCTTACCATTCGGTCCGAGACATGTCAGAGCATGAAAGAGCAGAAACTTCTGCAGAGCACGCATCATGGCGGCAGGAGCCTCAACCTGTTGCTTTGGGGTTGTGAGTCAAGTCGACCCTTTCATACAACAGTGTTTGATCCGTTTTATATTGACTTCTGGCCACATCCTTTGGGCAATGCCATTTTGCAAGTTTGCGAAACATTATGATCATGTGATTATTAGGTGCCATCATAGTCAGTGTGACACTTACTTTTATACTTTCTTCCTTCTTTTGTTCATGTGATAACTATTCATATTGTATCCATTTTGTATAGACAGCACTAAATACAGTGAGCATCTAGAGCTGTTGTTCACTGAGAAGTCCTCTTTGTTTTTTCTGTGTTGGGTGCAGGATGACATCTAGCTTTGACTTTGTTTTTGGTTTTCCTTTGGCCTTTGTCTCCATCGCTATTGCTATCACCCAGCCAAATGAGCAGTTTGACCTGGATATGCTTCAACTTTCTGATAAGGAACCCTTTATTAAAAGTTCAAACAAATCATTCATAAATGCTTTATAGATGAGTTATACATAATTATTAAGAGCAATGTTTGGGTTGGCATGGTGTTCATCCACCCCCTGCATGACACATGCTTTTTGAAAAAAATCTAGTTCTTTAGTTCGTTAGAGATCTTCTTAAACCACTACGCCAATGGAAAAGCTCTGCAGAGTATCTTGACCAAAGTCTGTATTTTCTGATTTTCTTAGTGTTTTTACGAACAGCAACGGATAAATCCTGCATAGTATCCCTTTAACGTCCACATTGCCTGAAAAGCAAATATATTCAAGTCATTAATGATTGGCAGAGAGAAAATTCTTACCCAGTTGTGGTTTAATAAATCTTGCAAAGTGTTTTCTCACTTTCCTCTTTTCAGCGTGTTACATCAGGTTTGAGTTCAAAAGAATTCTTAAGAAACAATGTGGTTTTCTACTGAAACGTTCTGCAGTTTCTCAGCTGTGTGGGATTGAAAGTATCATTTTTAAAAATGTATTAAACGTTGATGAGTGTACTTATTGACACTTTTGGAAGGACAGAATATGAACGAAGACGACCCTTTTATACGTAATTTTTGCTTCGTTTGCATTTGTGGTCATCATCTATTTTATCTTGACTTCTAACCACGTCCTGTGTGCAATGGAAAATGTAAAGGGTTGCAACATGTTTTATCTTGTCACTATCTTGTTTAGCGGGTATTGGCTGAAGCACATACATTATGCAATCAGTACAGGTCAAGTAAAACAATTCATGTATAACACTTTAATTAATTTTTCCTCTTCTTACTTTGCGTCTTACTATTCATTTCCTCCACAACTCACTTGTTTTACTTTTCTGTATTTAGGACACTTTCAGCCTCTTGATTAAGTGACTTTTGTTAAATTCATTCAATAAGATAATAATGTGTGCAGATTCTTTAGTGTGGAAGTCAGACTTTGTCACTGTGACCCAGTGGCTGTGTTGGGTTTTGGTGAAAAAGCCCACTCAAAAAAGTTCTTCTGAATTCTGTGACAAACTACATGAACCACAGGAACCAGTTTCCCGCCTCCTACCCAGTCATGAAACTAATGAGCTAGATTAATCCCAAGTGCCATAACAGAGGATCGTCACTGAGTCTGTTAATGTTTTTAATTGACCAGAATCATGTACATTTGATGAAAAACGCCCTGTTCATTCACACGGTCATTGTTTTTTAATCTTTTCAACACACTGCTTATCTAATAATGTGCCTTTCTGTAATAAAGTCTCTGTTAATGAGTGTTCATCACTGACCTTCTTCTCTGACTAAAGTCACATGAATGAATACAATTCTGGTAGGCATCAGGAACGTACCTCATACCTCGTACCATTATGGATGAACAAAGTGAGCACGAGAATCAAGCGTTGACTTTACTCATTATTGAACAAACCAAGCAAGAGACTCGGAAAGTGAAAATTGATTTGCAAGAAACAAAAACTACTCAAAAGAACAATATGAGCACAGCTGACTACTCAACTATGGAAACTGAATTAAAAGAGGAATTGACTAAGTTGAGAATGAACTGAAAGCCTACAAAATAAAGAAGTACCAGCGAGACGTGGAGGTGATAGTCTACAACTGGACAACCAGCGCACAGCGCAACTGGAAACCCTGCATGCACAGAGGTACATGCGCATACCCAGAAGAAAACCAGAAGGGGGCAGAGGACGAGGTGCGCACCCGTCATCCAGCAGGGAGTGAAAAATGGTGACACGGAATCGCAGTCGGAGGTAGAACTCTCAGTAATAAACATCCTTGATAATCCACTCACTACCCTCCAAATTAATGTTTTGAGTCATGGGCTATCTTTTGTTCCCACTAATAAAGCTAATGCTTTCAAATTGAAAGTTGACTCCTATTAATTTTTCAGACAGCTTAATTTGAAAACATTTTTTCACAATATAGTGAATGAGTCTGACGTGGGACTCCGTGACCCTTTAAGTAAGTTTAAGAAAAAATCTACCTTGTAGTGTGTCCCTAATCCTACTCTGGTCACATTAAGTAAACTTGTGGAAAGAGACATTGAAGCTGCTGTTAAATAAAAAAAAACAAGGTCATGAATCAGCTTATTCGAAAGAAAGGCCCTCAATGAGCTACAGAACAATCCTTAAATTTTGATAAAAGCAGCCGATAAGGGAGGGGCTGTAGTTGTACAAAATACTAAGGATTATACAACTGAGGCCTTTAGACCACTTGGTGATGCCTCTTTTTACAGACAGTTACCACATAACCCGGTGGAGACCTTTGTAGAAGAGAGGGATTCTACTCTGAACAGAGCCTTGAAGAACCAGTGGATCACTAAAAAACAATTTGAATTTCTGAAAGTAGAATACCCAATGACTCCTGTGTTCTACTTATTGCCCAAAATACACAAGCAATTGGTGAATCCTCCGGGCAGACCTATTGTATCAAGTAAGAACTCATTGTCTGAACCTTTAAGCCAATTTGTGGACTTTTTCATTAAAGACATTGTGAAGACATTACCATCATATGTAGTAGACCACTGATGTCTTAAAATTGCTGACTCACATTACTATGCCTGAGAACTCTTTCTGGTTACTTTTGACGTTGAAGCCCGTTATACCAACATCCCACATAAAGGTGGTTTAGAAGCCATGGACTTTTTCTTGGAACCTAGAACCTATCCACATTTGTATTTGGGATTGTGGGAAGAAAAGCATACATTTACTAGCAATCCATTTTCTGGTAACATTTTTTTTCGCAGATTTATTGATGACATTGTGATGGGATTTGTAGGCAGTGAAGATGACCTCAAGGCATTCAATGATTACATTAATGGGACATATTCAAACTTGAAATTCACTGTGGAATATAGTCAACAACAGATTCATTTTTTAGATCTACTTATTTCTGTGAATGACAACAGGTGATTGGAGACAACTATCAATCGTAAAAACACATAGAAACACTGTTTTACATGCAACTAGTTTCCATCCTGACCACCTCAATAATAATATCCCATATGGGCAGTTCATCAGGTTGAGAAGAATATGCAGTAATGAAGAGGATTACCACATTAAGGCTAAATAAATGGCTGAATGGTTCTAACAACGGGGATATGACAAACCTCTTATTGACAGGGCAATTGAGAAGGCTAATAAGAGGGAGAGGGATGAATTATTAAATCCTCCACCTTCTCAGCATGAAAATATAAACAGAACCACCTACTGTATGTGTCAGAATATTACACACACACACACACACAATGCATATTGCTCCGTGGTGTCGCTGGCTGCAGTCCGCACAGACACACACACACACAAACACACACACACACGCACGCCACACGGCTCTTCGACCCATTTACGAGGGCTTTAAAGGCGTCCCATAATTATCCATTCCCTTAACTGTTTAGTAGCATGATCAAGGGTGCACACTTGTTCGTCCTACTATTTCCGGGATACAAACATACTCACAAAATCAGTACACACTCACAAATGGATGAAACGCTTCACACTCACCTTGTCCTCGGCCATGCAGGCAAAACAGAGGCGAAACCATTTCCGCCCTTAAAAATAGTGGTACACGCATCTCCAGGGTCAGGTGACCATTTATAACAATGTTTTATTGTTTTCATGGTGATTGTGTGGCCAAATCACTTGTTTTGTTTATGGGGAAATGTTTAGATGACAGGGTAATGTTTAAACAGCCGGTAGATGTTTCCTCTGCCCATTAATATCATTAAATTGATTAATTCTGTAAAAATGGCTACACCCAGGGGAGGGGCTTTTTGGTTTGAAAGAAGGCCTTTTGGCTGGGTAGTGTCAGTCTTGCCATGGTGTTCACAGAGAAGGTGACATCTGAGCCAGAGGAGTTGAACTGTTTTGTTTCTCTGAAGTTATTGGATTACTGCAGAATTCAATCTTCACCTTATATAAATATTGTACAATTTGTTTGTTATATTCACTTTTGTAAATGTTTGCACTGCTACATTGTGGAGGTTGGTGAAATTAAAAGGTATTTTCACTTTATAATTTTTCGACTTCGCCCTTGTTTTTCGTTTTTGAGGAGTTTAAAGTAGAACGCCGCTACAATTCCACAGCTTCAAGGCAAGTCAAACAAATTATTAATAGACATTGGAAAGTACTAGAATGTGACCCGAACCATCTATCTGCCTCCAGACCTCGATTTTGCTTCAAGAGAGGCAGAAATGTGAGAGACACTGTTGTCAGTTCCATGTACAGTGAACCAACACAAACCAACTGGCTTTCTCAGCAAGTTTATGGGAATAATAGATGTGGAAAATGTGCACATTGTATACAAAAACATTTAATGATCCCCGTTCGGGAAAGAAATATAATGTAAAAGAATTTATCAATTGTCTTTCCACTCATGTAATTATGTGCTTATTTGCCCATGTGGCTTGATGTGCGTTGTCCAAACAAAGCGTAATCTGAAGTTGAGGATTGCTGAGCGTAAAGCGGCCATCAGAAAAAAAAATCTTGATTACGCCATCGCCAGACATTACAAAGATAAAAATCATGGTTCTGCAGCTTCCCTCAGATTTATTGGAATTGAAAGAGTGTTGCCTAATCCGAGAGGGGGGAACATCATCAAACAGCTCCTGAGAAGGGAAGCGTTTTGGATTAATGAACTGTCTACAGTTGAATCTTTTGGAATGAATGATTCACAGGATTTGAGTTGTTTACTTTAACCTGTTTTTTCTTTTTCTTCCAGTAGGATACATAGGGAAAGTTTAGCCATCTGCCTGCGTAGGGACAGCTGTACTATCCTGCGTAGGGAAAGTCGAGCCTACACTATCACCTGCAGAGCAGTGAGTAAGGGGTGGATTTGTAGGATGTACTGTATATTATTCTTGTCATGTTATATTGTTTTTCTGCATAAAGGTAATTGTATTTCTGTATATAGGTAATGGCCGTAGTCTCAAGCTGGGATATAGTACTTTGTAGTATTTCTACTTTATTTCCTCGTTTTGTGTATTACTGTTTGCTCATATGTAAGTAGATTTTGCTATAATATTCATGCATTGAAATTTTAAAGTTTTTAACTTATACATATTTTTCGACTTCATGATCGACTTCATGATTGATGTAATTGTATTGTTTTTGTATACTGTGATGTGTTTACTGTTTGAGTGTTGCTTAGAAAAAAAATGAAATTGGTCATGTGACCAGCAAGCATTTAAACACACCTGTGAATGCTCAGGTCAGACCTGACGCTGAACGCGAAACGTGTTGTTCCCTTTAATAAAGTACTATAGTAAAGTCTGTGTCAGTGTGCGGAGGATTTGTTTGTCAAGCTTATCACATGAATGAATATTTTCCAACACAAGCCAGTTACAGTAGCTCTACTGCATCCTACATCTAATTCACCCAAAGACAGTTTGTGGATATGTTACTGGAAAAACAACTAAAATGCCATTTGTGTCTTCAGAAGAAGGAAAGAGAAAACAATATTTGAAACATTTTTTATTTTGCTTTGCGTTAAGGAGCAAACACTGACAGAGCGACTTAGACACAACTACACCTCCTAAATACAATGAAGGTATGCTGAAGCAAAGCTTTGTGTAAGGTTGTTGCATTTAACAACCATTTTGCCTGAGAATCTGGTCGATCCAGGGACGGAACTTGGACACGTCCGTGTAGACATTGGGAAAGCCTGGGTTCCTACAACCTGGAGCTCCAAAAGACACAACACCAGCAGCCATCCCGTTGCACACCAGAGGACCACCAGAATCACCCTGTAAAATGGAAACGTCTTTATATTCTGATCCAAAAAATATGTAAGGTTTTTTAAAACTTTCCAAAAACAGACAGGAAACTTACATAGCAGGCTCCTTTGTCTGTTTGATATCCACCTGCACAGATGACATTGGCAGGAAGACGACGAATCATTTGAGACCATTGCCGTCTGCAGACGTTCTTGTTGACGACAGACACACCCACTACTTTCAGGTCAGTAGTTCTACCAGCTTCAGTCATTCCCCATCCAGTTACACGGCACTTTTGGTTGGGTTGTAGGTTCATGTTAGGAGAGGGAAGTCGAATGCGTCGTATTGTTCGACCCACTGGAACACTCTGAGACAGCTGGAGACACAAAACCAGAATGCAGAAATGAACAGTGTCTGAACATGGTTTTACTCTTCATCAGGCTTCAGTTTAAAAATCGCTAGAAGTTGGAGCTGATGAATCTTTTAAATGAAAGTTAACTCTACAATATAACATTATATAACAATGTAATGTCCCTATATTTCAGGGACATTTGAATTTGGCATTGTTTTTTTGTCACTTTTGACATTTACCCTCACAGGAAAAAAACGAGCAAAGCTTAAATGCATCTAATTTGACTGGAAACACACAACACGTCATCTGGGACAAATGGGCTGAAATAATATATGCTTACTTTGAGGAGCATGATGTCACTTCCTGTTGTGTGATGCCGATAATGAGGGTGTATGCATCTCTGCACAATGTTCCTCACTGTCCCAGTGCTTCTGAGATTGTGGGTGCCCAAAACAACCTTCACCAGTTCACTGCAAAAAGTTAGAATTGAGAGTTCGTTACTAGATTTTCTCAGGTTGTTTTGCCAACAACAAAACAAAGCAACAGATTATATGCGTTTTTGAAAACAGTGAGTTTATCTAACTTATAACTTCAATAATTTCTGTAAAATGAAACTTAACTCACTCAGAATCACAGTGCGCAGCAGTGAGGACAAAGTTGCTGCTGATGAGGGAGCCTCCACAGTGATGTCCACCTCTGGTCTGCACTGAGGCCATGTACAGCATCTGGTTCCGTGGAGCATTTTGCCCGTTTATGATTTCACTCCCAAGTGCTGAAAACACGAGAAGAAAATGAAGAGACATTAAAATGAGTCAACATCACGTTGGCAGGCTGGAGAAAAGCAGTCAGATTGAGCAGCTTACCATTCGGTCCAAGACATGTCAGAGCATGAAAGAGCAGAAACTTCTGCAGAGCACGCATCATGGCGGCAGGAGCCTCAACCTGTTGCTTTGGGGTTGTCAATCAAGTCAGCCCTTTCATACAACAGTGTTTGGTCTGCCTTATATTGACTTCTGGCCACATCCTTTGGGCAATGCCATTTTGCAAGTTTGTGAAACATTATGATCATGTAATTATTAGGTGTCATCATAGTCAGTGTGACACTTACTTTTATACATTCTTCCTTCTTTTGTTCATGTGATAACTATTCATATTGTATCCATTTTGTATAGACAGCACTAAATACAGTGAGCATGTAGAGCTGTTGTAGACCTTGGCCTTTGTCTCCATTTGTCTCCGCACTTTGTACCTCAGGCTAAACTATACCTTACATTGTTTCTGTGTCAGTGAGGCTAAGCAGTTGTTTGGCACGTGTCGAAGTCAGTAAAGACATTAACTGTCTTGCAGCCTTGCTATTTTTTGCTTACTTTTTGCAGCTTCATCTCTATCAGTATCATCCAGCCAAATGAGCAGTTTGACCTGGGTAACGTGCTTCAACTTTCTAATAAGGAACCCTTTATTAAAAGTTCAAACAAATCATTCATTAATGCTTTATAGATGAGTTATACGTTGTTATTATTAAGACCAATGTCTGTGTTGCCACGGTGTTCATCCACCCCCTGCATTATTTAGTTCGTCAGACATCTTCCATTAGACCACTTAGCCAATGGAAAAGCTCTGCAGAGTATCATGACCAAAGTCTGTATTTTCTTATTTTCTTAGTATTTTTCTGTGTTCTTGATGTTTCTGGGCATCGACAATTCTGAAAAAAGATACTGAGAAAGATGTTATTTTTTTATATATCTTGCCAACCCAAAGCATCGGTACGTGACAACCTGGGAATGAGGCTCAACAATCAGTTACCTTTCACCTTTGAATTGTGTTTTCACTAACAGCAACAGATAAATCCTGCATAGTATCCCTTTAAAGTCCACATTGCCTGAAAAGCAAATATATTCAATATTCATCTTAATGATTGGCAGAGAGAAAATTCTTACTCAGTTGTGGTTTAATAATCTTGCAAAGTGTTTTTTCACTTTCCTCTTTTCAGCGTGTTACATCAGGTTTGAGTTCAAAAGAATTCTTAAGAAACAATGTGGTTTTCTACTGAAACGTTCTGCAGTTTCTCAGCTGTGTGGGATTGAAAGTATTTTAAAAAATGTATTAAACATTGATGAATGTACTTATCGCCTTATTCATTAATGGTTTATAGATGAGTTATACGTTATTATTAAGAGTGATGTTTGGGTTGCCATGGTGTTTATCCTCCTCCTGCATTATTTAGTTTGTTAGACATCTTCCATTAGATCACTTAGCCTATTGAAAAGCTCTGGAGAGTATCTTGACCAAAGTCTGTATTTTCATATTTTCTTAGTATTTTCTGTGTTCTTGATGTTTCTGGGCATCGACAATTCTGAAAAAAGATAGTGAGAAAGATGCTATTTTTCTTGGATGGCTCGCCAACCCAAAGCATCGCTATTTGATGACCTGGGAATGAGGCTCAACAATCAGCTATCTTTCACCTTTGAATTGTGTTTTTACTAACAGCAACAGATAAATCCTGCATAGTATCCCTTTAAAGTCCACATTGCCTGAAAAGCAAATATATTCAATATTCATTTTAATGATTGGCAGAGAGAAAATTCTTACTCAGTTGTGGTTTAATAAATCTTGCAAAGTGTTTTTTCACTTTCCTCTTTTCAGCGTGTTACATCAGGTTTGAGTTCAAAAGAATTCTTAAGAAACAATGTGGTTTTCTACTGAAACGTTCTGCAGTTTCTCAGCTGTGTGGGATTGAAAGTATTTTAAAAAATGTATTAAACATTGATGAATGTACTCATCGCCACTTTTGGAAGGACAGAATATGAAGTACATTGACAACATAACACTCAGCAAGAAAGAACAGCCTTTCAGCAACACTGTTGAGTTTGTGTCGAGCTCAAGTGAACATTGGAAAAAGAAGAAATCCACTTGTTTTATTCATTTAAATCCCATTTTATATCTCCACAAAGCAAAGAAAGTATGCTGAAGCCAAACTCCTCGTAGGATCTTTTAGTTAGTCGTGGTTTGAGTTTTTGGTTGAATTATTTCCTGTTTTATTTTGTAATTCTGTCCTTTGTCTCCTTCTCTCCTCGGTCCTGTTTCCCCATGTCGTCTCCTGTGTTCCTGCCTGTTCCCTGTGCTTCTTTGGTTTGTACGTTATTTCGTTTTTGTACTTGACCTCAGCGTTTTGATCTTTACCCTGCCTGCCTCTTGAGTGTCTTGTGTTTGTGTCCCCACTATCTTTGCTGCATGTTACAGTACGAACTGACCATAATATGGACCTGACAGAAACTATGTCTCTAGTGGAGCAGTTTAGGGAGGTCTGTTCGTTTTTTTAAAGGACTGAACTCTGCCATCACAGGGTCTTTGGACGTAGAATACAGGCTATTTGTTTACACCCTTATGGAAAGTACACTTTTGTTATGACCAAGGCTGTTGGACTTTCCATTAGAGGCTCACAATGTAACTTTGTTGTGTCTTGTGTTTGGATCTTCACTATTTTGCTGCACGTAACAGAGTTAACTTTGTTTGAGACCTCTCTGATCCAGGCAAGGAACTTTGACATGTGACATGACTCCACTTTCTGTCTTCTTCCTTTCTTGTCATTCAGTTTTTATGTTTGCTTTGCATTTTGTATTCATGACACTTTTGTATTTACTGTTTTTGTTTTGTTCTGATCCTTTTAGCAGCCCTGTTTCTCTGTGTATGAATATTTTTTATTCCACATAGTTTTTAGGGGTTCCACATGAGTGATTGGCATTTGATTGTTATTAATTAATTTTTTTTGTAGATTTGTATTGTACTTGTTATTGTTTATGTCACATGCATCTATAAATGAACTAACAAAATCATGTTGATTATCCTCTTCATTCTGTTGTCTTTGTCAGCGTTGACTTTTAATGTCTGTATTTTGTTTTTCTTGACCTTTAATGTATCTCTCCCTGCTTTTGACTACTAAGTTGACTAAACATTTAATATTAGGTGAACTTTATTTGGATGAATTTAACATACATGCAACAACATGTCTCTTTGGTGTGGATCTACTTGACACAGAAACTTCAAACATCGCTCTGAATTGTCAGACTAACTGAACCACAGGATACTGTAGACCAGAGATGTACACACAGTAACTAAAGGGCCCTCTTCAAAAAATTAAATAAATACACATATGTTATTTTTAACAACATCTATGACATCATTGGGAACTTTTTCTTTTGCCTGAATGAACATGATGCTCTTTTGTCTTGTCCTAATGTAGGTGATTTACTGTACAGTAGGATTAATTTACTGTCATTAATCATTGAATTAGAGTCAATGCACCGATACAGATGTGATTTTTGTTGTTTTTATTCTTTATTTAAATTGTCTTCATACCCGCTCTGTATCATGGAGCTCATAGCTGTTCAACATTGTAACAGCAGCTTCACTCTGGTTAGCTGAGGTCACATAACTTTATGCTAAGGAGACACCGAGCTATACAGTGAATTCAATAATAATGATGACATTGTTAAAATCTTTATAAAGCTCTGTTTCCTTTTCTGTTAATTCACACGTTCACTGTTTTTGAATCATTTCAACACACTGCTTCTTTAATAATGTGCCTTTCTGCAATAAAGTGTTAATGAGTGTGACCTACTACTGACCTGCTTCTCTGACTAAAGTCTTATGAATGAATATTTTCCAACACAAGCCAGTTACAGTAGCTCTACTGCATCCTACATCTAATTCACCCAAAGACAGTTTGTGGATATGTTACTGGAAAAACAACTAAAAATTCATTTGTGTCTTCAGAAGAAAAGAGAAAACAATATTTGAAACATTTTTTTATTTTGCTTTGCGTTAAGGAGCAAACACTGACAGAGCGACTTAGACACAACTACACCTCCTAAATACAATGAAGGTATGCTGAAGCAAAGCTTTGTGTAAGGTTGATGCATTTAACAACCATTTTGCCTGAGAATCTGGTCGATCCAGGGACGGAACTTGGACACTTCCGTGTAGACATTGGGAAAGCGTTTGTCCAAACAATCCGAGACTATGAAAGATGCAATACCAGTAGCCATCCCGTTGCACACCAGAGGACCACCAGAATCACCCTGTAAAATGGAAATATCTGGATATTTTGATACAAAAAAATATGTAATGTGTTCATAAACTTTCCAAAACCGGACAGAAACTTACGAAGCAGACTCCTTTGCGTGTTCGATATCCACGTGCACAGATGACATTGTCAGGAGGACGACGAATCACCTGAGACAATTGCCGTCTGCAGACATTCTGGTCGAAGACAGACACATCCACCACTCTCAGGTCAGTAGCACCTCTACCAGCTTCGGTCCTACCCCATCCAGGTACGTGGCACATTTGATTGGGTCGTAGGTACATGTTAGGAGGGGGAAGTCGAATGCGTCGTATTGTGCGACCCTCTGGAACACTCTGAGACAGCTGGAGACACAAAACCAGAATGTAGAAATGAACAGTGTCTGAACATGGTTTTACTCTTCATCAGGCTTCAGTTAAACAATCACTAGAAGTTGGAGCTGATGAGTCTTTTAAATGAAAGTTAACTCTACAATATAACAGCTTTGATAGTGCTGTGTCTTGGCCAGAATTTCAAGGACATTTGAATTTGATCTTGTTTCTTTGTCACTTTTGACATTTACCCTCACAGGAAAAAAAACAAGCAAATCTTAAAAGCATCTAATTTGACTGTAAACACACAAGATGTCATCTGGGATAAATGGGTTGAAATAATATATGCTTACTTTGAGGAGCATGATGTCACTTCCTGTTGTGTGATGCTGATAATGAGGGTGTTTGCATTTCTGCACAACGCTTCTCACTGTTCCAGTGTTTCTGAGATTGTGGGTGCCCAAAACAACCTTCACCAGTCCGCTGCAAAAAGTCATAATTGAGACGTCATCAGTAGATTTTCCCAGGTTGTTTTGCCAACAACAAAACAAAGCAACAGATTATACATTTCTTTTGAAAACAGTGAGTTTATGTGACTTTGAATTAAAAATGAACAATTTCTGTAAAATGAAACTTAACTCACTCAGAATCACAGTGCGCAGCAGTGAGGACAAAGTTGTCGCTGATGAGGGAGCCGCCACAGAAACTATGACCATTGTAGCTCTGCAACGAGGCCATATACAGCATCCGGTTCCATGGAGCAATTTGCCCGTCTATGATTTCACTCCCAAGTGCTGAAAACAAGAGAAGAAAATGAAGAGACGTTAAAATGAGTTAACATCACATTGGCAGGCTGGAGAAAAGCAGTCAGATTGAGCAGCTTACCATTCAGTCCGAGACATGTCAGAGCATGAAAGAGCAGAAACTTCTGCAGAGCACGCATCATGGCGGCAGGAGCCTCGACTTGTTGTTTTGGGGTTGTCAGTCGAGTCGACCCTTTCATACAACAGTGTTAGGTCTGCTTTATATTGACTTCTGGCCACATTATTTGGGCAATGCCATTTTGCAAGTTTGCGAAACATTATGATCATGTAATTATTAGGTGTCATCATAGTCAGTGTGACACTTACTTTTATGCTTTCTTCCTTCTTTTGTTCATGTGATAACTATTCAGATTGTATCCATTTTGTAGACAGCACTAAATACAGTGAGCATCTAGAGCTGTTGTTCACTGAGAAGTCCTCTTTGTTTTTTCTGTGTTGGGTGCAGGATGGCATCTAGCTTTGACTTTGTTTTTATTTTTCCTTCTTTTATCCAGACTGACTTTGAGACCTTGGCCTTTGTCTCCATCGCCAACACTTTGTACCTCAGGCTAATCTATACCTTACATTGCTTCTTTGTCAGTGAGGCTATGCAGTTGTTTGGCACATGTCAGAGTCAGTAAAGACATTGGCCGTGTTTCCCAGATTCGATCGTTCTTAAGGACTTAAGAAGGCTCTTAAGAAGGGTTCGGCTAAGAAGCAGCGCTAAGATACGGGTATTTCCCAGATGCGTTCTTAACTGCCTTCTGAGGAGAACCTTAAGATCAAGCCAAAGAAGCTTCTTAAGAAGCTCTTAGAGGGCGCTG
Organism: Pagrus pagrus; assembly: GCF_965226575.1. NCBI lineage: Eukaryota > Metazoa > Chordata > Actinopteri > Spariformes > Sparidae > Pagrus > Pagrus pagrus. The sequence continues at coordinate 11,665,273 of NC_140190.1, read as the reverse complement.
TCCACCACGGTGTTGCTGAAACTGAATCAATCGATGCCAGGCAAATCGATCACCCACCTATTTATCAGCGCATAAGTCACACACAGCGCCCCGTGGTCCCCCCACACAGGTGCAATTAGGCTACGCATGTATCGTGTGTGTGTGTGTGTGTGTGTGTGTGTGTGCAGGTGTGTGCAGGTGTGTGTGTGGGTGTGTTGATGGCCGCGTAGTGCTTTCTACCGATCCAGCATGGATCCACCAGGGAGGGATTGTGTATTGGAATGAGGGTGCCATCCACCACACCAATCACCCGGGGGGTCCCAGCCATTGCGTGAAACCCTTGGTGGACCTGGCGGACAGCTGCCACACTGCGTGACACCGATTCCTTGCTGAGGCTGGTGCCGTCCCCGACCACCTCCAGGAAGCTCCCCACTGTGTAAAAACGCGGCGCAGCCAGGAGCTGCACCCCCGGGCTGAGGGCAAAATTGCAGCAGGTTGCTCTCTGGATGTGTGGAGACACCAGAGTGATCAGCCGTTGGATCTCCGCACGGAGCAGCCGCTAATTTGCCTGGACAGCCCGGTCTGACAGAACGTCCAGTGTACGTGCACGTATGCATTTATGTAAACCTTCTGGCTTCGCGCACGGCGACGCTGTTGGTTTGCAGCGAAAATGTGCTGTATTGCAGCCATGGTTTCTCACACACGCGGACTTTGGCAACGCAGAGTAGCAGGTGAAGCCTCTCTGGATGAGGTTCAGTTGAGTTTAATTACATCTGTTTCCTTGATATCTGTGAAATGCCACAGGGTTGTTGTTTTTTTTAGTAGCTACTATAAACTCATATATCCAGATGTGTGTGGAAAACTTAAACGTGTAATTCAATAAAAAGTTGTTTTTTTCTTGCGCCAGTGGTCCGCAGCTATGAGCGCATTTCAACATTGAGCATTGTTTTATTATTTTGAAAAGTGGAGGATATAAATTTCCCTGACGCGGCTTGATCACTGAGCATTTGGTCGCTAAGAAGGCTGTTAAGAGTGGGTCAGCTCGATCTTACATTTCCTTCTTAGTGAAAGATCTTCTTAAGCTCAGAGCGACTCTGGGAAACACATCCTTCTTTCACCGCGTTCTTAAGAGCGCTCCTAAGAAGATCTTAGCACTTAAGAGCTTCTTAACGAATCTGGGAAACGCGGCCATTAACTGTCTTGCAGCCTACTTTTTGCAGCTTGATCTCTATCAGTATCAGCAAGCCAAATGAGCAGTTTGACCTGGGTAACGTGCTTCAACTTTCTAATAAGGAACCCTTTATCCAAAGTTCAAACAAGTCATTCATTAATGCTTTATAGATGAGTTATAGGTTATTATTAAGAGCGATGTTTGGGTTGCCATGGTGTTTATCCTCCTCCTGCATGACATGTGCTTTTAAAAAAAATCTAATTGTTTAGTTTGTTAGACATCTTCCATTAGACCACTTAGCCAATGGAAAAGCTCTGCAGAGTATCTTGACCAAAGTCTGAGAAAGATGCTATTTTTCTTGGATGGCTCGCCATTTGACAACCTGGGAACGAGGCTCAACAATCAGCTATCTTTCAACTTTGAATTGTGCAACGGAAAAATCCTGCATAGTATCCCTTTGACGTCCACATTGCCTGAAAAACAAATACATTAAAGTCATTAATGATTGACAGAGAGAAAATTCTTACTCAGTTGTGGTTTAATAAATCTTGCAAAGTGTTTTTTCACTTTCCTCTTTTCAGCGTGTTACATCAGGTTTGAGTTCAAAAGAATTCTTAAGAAACACTGTGGTTTTCTACTGAAACGTTCTGCAGTTTCTCAGCTGTGTGGGATTGAAAGTATCATTTTAAAAAATGTATTAAACATTGACGAATGTACTTATTGCCACATTTGGAGGGACAGAATATGAAGTACATTGACAACATAACACTCAGCAAGAAAGAACAGCCTTTCAGTAACACTGTTGAGTTTGTGTTAAGCTCAAGTGAACATTGGAAAAAGAAGAAATCCACCTGTTTTATTCATTTAAATCCCATTTTATATCTCCACAAAGCAAAGAAAGTATGCTGAAGTCAAACTTCTCGTAGGATCTTTTAGTTAGTCGTGGTTTGAGTTTTTGGTTGAATTATTTCCTGTTTTATTTTGTAATTCTGTCCTTTCTCTCCTTCTCTCCTCTGCTCTGTTTCCCCATGTTGTCTCCTGTGTTCCTGCCTGTGTTCCCTGTGCTTCTTTGGTTTGTACGTTTTTTAGTTTTTGTACTTACCTCAGCGTTTTGTTCTTTACCCTGCCTGCCTCTTGAGTGTCTTGTGTTTGTGTCCTCACTATCTTTGCTGCATGTTACAGTACAAACTGACCATAATTTGGACCTGACAGAGACTATGTCTCTATTGGAGCAGTTTAAGGAGGTCTGTTCCATTTTCAAAAGACTGAACTCTGCCATCACAGGGTCTTTGGACGTAGAATACAGGCTATTTGTTTACACCCTTATGGAAAGGACACGTTTTTTATGACCAAGGCTCTTGGAGTTGCCATTAGTGGCTCACAATGTAACAGTAATTACTGACCTCAAGAAGAGCCTCCTGTCTCAGCTAGCCAACAACCTGCTAGCACAGTGCGCAGCAGTGAGGACAAAGTTGTCGCTGATGAGGGATCCGCCACAGAAAGGGTGACCATTGTTGTACTCCAACGAGGCCATATACTGCATCGAGTTCTCCAGGACTTCTACCCCATTCATGATTTTAGCTCCTACTGCTGCAAAGATAAGTTAAAATCAAAATTAGCTCAATATCTCATTAAATGGAATTAATGAAAATTAGCTAGCGTGTTAGTTAGCTTACCATTTCGTCCAAGATGTGTCAGAGCATGAAAGAGCAGAAACTTTCATGCATGATGGCAGCAAGTCAACTGACTGGTCCTCTTGGGGGAGCAAAGACAACCCTTTTATACAGAGCTTTGCTTTGTTTGCATTTGTGGTCATCATCTATTTTATCTTGACTTCTAACCACGTCCTGTGTGCAATGGAAAATGCAAAGGTTTGGAACTTGTGTTATCTTTGCACTATCTCCTTTATCGGTCATTGGCTGAAGCACATACTATACGATCAGTACATGACACGTATAACAATTAATGTATAACACATTAATTAATTCTTCCTCATATTACTTTGCTTCTTACTATACATTTCCTCCACCACTCACTTGTTTTACTTTTCTGTATTAAGGACACTTTCAGCTTCTTGATTAAGTGATTTCTGTTAAATTTATTTAATAAGTTAAGAAATTGTGTGCAGATTCCTTAGTGTGGAAGTCAGACTTTGTCACTTTGACCCAGTGGCTGTGTTGGGTTTTAGTGAAAAAGCCCATAACTTCTGAATTATGTGACAAACTAGATGAACTACAGGAACCAGTTTCCTGTGTTGGCTTTGAGTAATACTGCCTCCCACCCAGTCATCAAAATAATGAGCTAGATTAATCCCAAGTGCCCTAACAGAGGATGATTACTGAGTCTATTAATGTTTTTAATTGACCAGAATCATATAATTTGATGAAAAACTGCTGTTGTATCGGTTAAAAAATGTATGTGTTTTGTTTTGTTGTCCCAAAGTCCTAGTCTTGGTCAGACTGACTGACTGACTGTTGTCAAACTGACCTCGGTCGGTCTTGGAGGCTGTGTTCGATTTCAGTTCTGTGTGTTCACTCTCATGTCAGGCTGCCAAATCCAAACTGGGCCTTGTCACCCGTGATGACTCCCCCTGTAATCTAAGGCCCAGGTTCAGACAAACTCTAGGACCTTTGGCTCTAGAGCTAACTGAGCCATGAGCTAATTCACTAATGGTGGCTAACTATAGCCAAGGACAGTTACCAAAGAGCAGTTGTTGGTTACTCTGGTGATATGCTGCCCCTGATGTTCTTGGAGTTTTGAATTCTGGCTGTATTCTACAAATTATACCTTTAGTTGGCTGTGTTCACTGGGAGTTCATGGTTGGGCAGAGACGGCTACACCTAGCTGCAGGGCGGGGGCCTATTTTCAATTTAGCACTCACGGCCACTTTTGTTTTGGCTGATATAATTGGCTACTATAAACGCCAAGCAATATTCTCAAGAAGCCCGTCCCTACATGAACGGTTTTACAGGAAACATGCAATTATGGGGAAACAAATAACACTCTGCCTTCGATTTTGAGAAGAAGGTGAGAAAAAAGTCCTGGATCCGTCTCTTAATCTGGATCAGCACCAAAAGTTAATAGTGTCTACTCTGGGACGACACTCATCCTCCATCAAAGTCTCATGGAAATCTGTTCTGTTGTTTTTGTGTAATCGTGCTGAAAAACCAATCAAGGTAACAATTTAAACTTTGCATTAAATGTGAAACAACTTACACAACAATACTCAAAAGGTGCAATGTGTAAGAATATTAGTTGAAAACATAAAAAAAAAATTACAATTATCAACATGTGAATAACAGTTCTGACATCATGACATCTATTTATTGTGCTGCAAAGACATACAGAAGTTGGCATGCTAACCAGCTAGCTCCGACCCTGATCCAAAGCTCCTGTGCTCGGGGTGTAAACAACAACACTCCCCCGGTTGTCTAAGCTCCAAGTCCGGACTGCTAGCTGCATGGCTAAGTGAGCTAACTAGCGAACAGCAGCCACAGTTAGCCACAGTTAGTGCTTACTCTGGTGATATGCTACCCCCTGTTTGTCATAAAACATTCAGACTCCTTCATGTTTATGACAGTGTCTTATACACACCCATTCAAATAAAGTGTTACCATTTTCTATCATCTCATATGCATCAGGTTCTTTCTTTCACACACTGGTGTTACAGTGACTCTTAATAAAATGACTGCTTGAAGATCTGGTGGTGCTGCAGGGTGAAGCACATGTAGGCTGTGAAAGATCATTGTATAAATCTTTTCTCCCTTTTCTTTTTTTATTTGCATCTCCTTAACGTGTTCATTCTGGGCCTTTTTGGACCTTCTTCTCACATTAAGTGTGTTTTAATTGAATTGAATCTATCAAGTGAAAACCAGATATGCAACTTTGTAGAAATTTACATTTACATTTAGGGCATTTAGCAGGCGCTTTTGTCCAAAGCGACTTACAATAAGTATATTTGTCACAAGAAAGAAACCACAACATATCACCGTCGATAAAACTAAGGTTGCAGTAGTCCAGGCGGGATATGACCATAAAAAAATATAATAAATCTTGTGTAATTCACTTTCCTCTTTTCAGCGTGTTACAACAGGTTTGTGTTTAAAAGAATTCTTAAGAAACAATGTGGTTTTCTAGTGACATGTTCTGCAGACTCTGACGAAATCTGCTCTTACACACAACTGAGTTTCTCAGCTGTCTCGGATTGAAAGTTTCATTCTAAAATTAAAATATATATAATATTATATGTTGATAAATGTACTTGGCGCCACTTGTAAATGGACAGAGTTGATGAGTTTTTGTTGAGCTCAGCAGAACACTGGGGAAAAAAACGATAGCATTTGTTTTATGAACCTAAATACCATTTTATATCTCCACAATGCAATGTGGAGATATAACGAAAGTATACTGATGCCAAACCTTTAGTAGGATTTCTTAGATTTAACTTTGTCTGAGAACCTCTTTGGTCCAGGGAAGGAACTTTGATATGCTTCACATAAATCCATTCTCCCATTTCCTCCCTTAATGTTATTCATCATTCATTTCTGCCTTCCATTTTGGATTCAGGGTAACTATGCATGTGCATACAGACATCAGATGGCAAATTCCAACATGTCTTCCGTGAAGTGTTCTGAAACTTAATCTTATGGACTGGGATATTGTGGGCCAGAGGCATAGACACACAGATGTTAAAGTGCCACCTGGTATAAATGCACTCAACAGAATATAAATGCATCACTTTTGTTTTCTCTCCTGCTATGCACAGCAAAAATTATCTCTTTCAAATTTTTAGCAGAAATTTGCTAAAATCCATCTTGTTGAGCTCCTTTGCCAAGATAAAGATGGTTTATGACAGTGCACAACGTCTTTGGTTACTAACTGTTGCATGAGCTGTCTGGGTGGCTGATCTCAGACGATCTTGCAGGTGAAGAAACCGGATGTGGCGTTCCTGGACTGGTACTGTAAATGTGGTGTGTAATTGAGAAGCAAGTTAGATGTAATGAAAAATCCTCAGAAGGCGGCTTACGCAGCTCTGGTGGACATTCCTGCAGTCATCATACCAATCTATGGCATTGTGCTGTGTGATAACACTGCACATGTAAGAGTGGCCTTTAACTGGGACGAGCCCAAAGCACACCTGTGCACTAATCATGCTGTTTAATTAGCATCTTGATATGCCAAAGGAAAAGTATTGCATTGATATTTTTCTGAAGCATAAATAAATTGATGTTGAGATTTTTTTTTTTCGTTTCTTTTCATCTAGACTGACCTTCAGACCTCTGCATAGATGGTCATGATAATTCAATTATGATAATGATATTGTTAAAATCTTTGTAAAACTCTGTTTATTTTTCTCTTCATTCACACGTTCACTGTCTCTTTTATCTTTTTTAACACAGTGCTTCTCTAATAATGTGCCTTTCTGAAATAAAGTCTCTGTTAACAAGTGTGATCTACTACTGACCTGCTTCCCTGACTAAAGTCACATGAATGAATATTTTCCAACAAAAGCCAGTTACAGTAGCTCTACTGCATCCTGCATCTAATTCACCCAAAGACAGTTTGTGGATATGTTACTGGAAAAACAACTAAAATGCCATTTGTGTCGTCAGAAGAAGAAAAGAGAAAACAATATTTGAAACGTTTTTTTATTTTGCTTTGCGTTAAGGAGCAAACACTGACAGAGCGACTTTGACATGACTGCACCTCCTAAATACAATGAAGGTGTGCTGAAGCAAAGCTTTGTGTAAGGTTGTTGCATTTAACAACCATTTTGCTTGAGAATCTGGTCGATCCAGGGACGGAACTTGGACACGTCTGTGTAGACATTGGGTAAGCGTTTGTCCCTACAACCACGATCTCCAAAAGACACAACACCAGCAGCCATCCCGTTGCACACCAGAGGACCACCAGAATCACCCTGTAAAATGGAAATATCTTGATATGTTGTTCCAAAAAAATATGTAATGTGTTCATAAACTTTCCAAAAACAGACAAAAGACTTACATTGCAGGCCCCATTGAGTGTTCGATATCCACCTGCACAGATGACATTGGCAGGAATGCTAGACCATTGCCGTCTACAGACATCCTGGTCGACGACAGACACACCCACCACTCTCAGGTCAGTAGAACCTCTACCAGCTTCAGTCACTCCCCATCCAGTTACACGGCACTTTTGGTTGTGTTGTAGGTTCATGTTAGGAGGGGGAAGTCGAATGCGTCGTATTGTTCGACCCTCTTGAACACTCTGAGACAACTGGAGACAAAAAACCAGAATGTAGAAATGAACAGTGTCTGAACATGGTTTTACTCTTCATCAGGCTTCAGTTAAACAATCGCTAGAAGTTGGAGCTGATGAATCTTTTAAATTAAAGTTAACTCTACAATATAATAGCTTTGATAGAATGTGTCTAGTCCACTTTTGACATTTACCCTCACAGGAAAAAAATAAGCAAAGCTTAAATGCATCTAATTCGGCTGTAAACACACAACACGTCATCTGGGACAAATGGGCAAAAAGAATATATGCTTACTTTGAGGAGCATGATGTCATTTGTTGGTGGGTGACGCTGATAATCAGGGTGTTTGCATCTCTGCACAACGCTTCTCACTGTCCCAGTCTTTCTGAGACTGTGGGTGCCCAAAACAACCCTTGCAAGTCGACTGCAAAAATGTACAATTAAGAGGTCGTCAGTAGATTCTCAGGTTGTTTTGCCAACAACAAAACAAAGCAACAGATTATACATTTCTTTTGAAAACAGTGAGTTTATGTAACTTATGACTTTGAATTAAAAATAAACAAAATCTGTAAAATGAAACCTAACTCACTCATTGTCACAGTGCGCAGCAGTGAGGACAAAGTTGTCGCTGATGAGGGAGCCTCCACAGAAATGATGACCACTGTAGCTCTGCAACGAGGCCATATACAGCATCCGGTTCCGTGGAGCAATTTGCCCGTTAATGATTTCACTCCCAAGTGCTGAAAACAAGAGAAGAAAATGAAGAGACGTTAAAATCATCACATCACATTGGCAGGCTGGAAAAAAGCAGTCAGATTGAGCAGCTTACCGTTCGGTCCGAGACATGTCAGAGCATGAAAGAGCAGAAACTTCTGCAGAGCACGCATCATGGCGGCAGGAGCCTCGACCTGTTGTTTTGGGGTTGTCAGTCAAGTCGACCCTTTCATACAACAGTGTTTGATCCGTTTTATATTGACTTCTGGCCACATCCTTTGGGCAATGCCATTTTGCAAGTTTGCGAAACATTATGATCATGTAATTATTAGGTGTCATCATAGTCAGTGTGACACTTACTTCTATACTTTCTTCCTTCTTTTGTTCATGTGATAACTATTCATATTGTATCCATTTTGTATAGACAGCACTACATACAGTGAGCATGTAGAGCTGTTGTTCACTGAGAAGTCCTCTTTGTTTTTTCTGTGTTGGGTGCAGGATGGCATCTAGCTTTGACTTTGTTTTTATTTTTCCTTCTTTTATCCAGACTGACTTTGAGACCTTGGCCTTTGTCTCCATCGCCAACACTTTGTACCTCAGGCTAATCTATACCTTACATTGTTTCTGTGTCAGTGAGGCTATGCAGTTGTTTGGCACGTGTCGAAGTCAATAAAGACATTTACTGTCTTGCAGCCTTGCTATTTTTTGCTTACTTTTTGCAGCTTTATCTCTATCATTATCACCCAGCCAAATGAGCAGTTCAACAGTTGTTTTGTTTCTCTGAAGTTATTGGATTACTGCAGAGTTCAATCTTCACCTTATATAGATATTGTACAGTTTGTTTGTTATATTCACTTTTGTAAATATTTGCACTGCTACATTGTGGAGGTTGGTGAAATTAAAAGGTATTTTCACGTCATAATTTTTCGACTACACCATCATTTTTCGTTTTTGAGGAGTTTAAAGTAGAACCTTGATACAATTCCACAGCTTCAAGGCAAGTCAGACAAATTATTAATAGACATTGGAAAGTACTAGAATGTGACCCGAACCATCTATCTGCCTCCAGACCTCGATTTTGCTTCAAGAGAGGCAGAAATGTGAGAGACACTGTTGTCAGTTCCATGTACAGTGAACCAACACAAACCAACTGGCTTTCTCAGCAAGTTTATGGGAATAATAGATGTGGAAAATGTGCACATTGTGCCAACACATTTGTTACAAAAACATTTAATGATCCCCATTCGGGAAAGAAATATATTGTAAGAGAATTTATCAGTTGTCTTTCCACTCATGTAATTATGTGCTTATTTGCCCATGTGGCGTGATGTGCGCTGTCCAAACAAAGCGTAATCTGAAGTTGAGGATTGCTGAGCGTAAAGCGGCCATCAGAAACAATAATCTTGATTACGCCATCGCCAGACATTACAAAGATAAAAATCATGGTTCTGCAGCTTCCCTCAGATTTATTGGAATTGAAAGAGTGTTGCCTAATCCGAGAGGGGGGAACATCATCAAACAGCTCCTGAGAAGGGAAGCGTTTTGGATTAATGAACTGTCTACAGTTGAACCTTTTGGAATGAATGATGCACAGGATTTGAGTTGTTTTCTTTAACCTGTTTTTTCTTTTTCTTCCAGTAGGATACATAGGGAAAGTTTAGCCATCTGCCTGCGTAGGGACAGCTGTACTATCCTGCGTAGGGAAAGTCGAGCCTACACTATCACCTGCAGAGCAGTGAGTAAGGGATGGATTTGTAGGATGTATATTATTCTTGTCATGTTATATTGTTTTTCTGCATAAAGGTAATTGTATTTCTGTATATAGGTAATGGCCGTAGTCTCAAGCTGGGATATAGTACTTTGTAGTATTTCTACTTTATTTCCTCGTTTTGTGTATTACTGTTTGCTCATATGTAAGTAGATTTTGCTATAATATTCATGCATTGAAATTTTAAAGTTTTTAACTTATACCATGGTTGATACATATTTTTCGACTTCATGATTGATGTAATTGTATTGTTTTTGTATACTGTCATGTGTTTACTGTTTGAGTCTTGCTTAGAAAAAAAATGAAATTGGTCATGTGACCAGCAAGCATTTAAACACACCTGTGAATGCTCAGGTCAGACCTGACGCTGAACGCGAAACGTGTTGTTCCCTTTAATAAAGTACTATAGTAAAGTCTGTGTCAGTGTGCGGAGGATTTGTTTGTCAAGCTTATCACATGAAAGAATATTTTCCAACACAAGCCAGTTACAGTAGCTCTACTGCATCCTACATCTAATTCACCCAAAGACAGTTTGTGGATATGTTACTGGAAAAACAACTAAAATGCCATTTGTGTCGTCAGAAGAAGAAAAGAAAAAACAATATTTGAAACCTTTTTTTATTTTGCTTTGCGTTAAGGAGCAAACACTGACAGAGCGACTCAGACACGACTACACCTCCTAAATACAATGAAGGTGTGCTGAAGCAAAGCTTTGTGTAAGGTTGTTGCATTTAACAACCATTTTGCCTGAGAATCTGGTCGATCCAGGGACGGAACTTGGACACGTCCGTGTAGACATTGGGAAAGCCTGGGTTCCTACAACCTGGAGCTCCAAAAGACACAACACCAGCAGCCATCCCGTTGCACACCAGAGGACCACCAGAATCACCCTGTAAAATGGAAACGTCTTTATATTTTGATCCAAAAAATATGTAAGGTTTTTTAAAACTTTCCAAAAACAGACAGGAAACTTACATAGCAGGCTCCTTTGTCTGTTCGATATCCACCTGCACAGATGACAGTGTCAACAAGACGACCAATCCGTTGAGACCATTGCCGTCTGCAGACTTTCTGGTCGACAACAGACACACCCACCACTCTCAGGTCAGTAGTACCTCTACCAGCTTCAGTCCTACCCCATCCAGCTACAAGGCACATTTGGTTGGGTCGTTGGTTCATGTTAGGAGGGGGAAGTTGAATGCGTCGGATTGTTCGACCCACTGGAACACTCTGAGACAGCTGGAGACACAAAACCAGAATGTAGAAATGAACAGTGTCTGAACATGGTTTTACTCCTCATCAGGCTTCAGTTAAACAATCACTAGAAGTTGGAGCTGATGAATCTTTTAAATGAAAGTTAACTCTACAATATATCAGCTTTGATAGTGCTGTGTCTTGGCTAGAATTTCAGGGACATTTAATTTGACTGTAAACACACGAGATGTCATCTGGGACAAATGGGCTGAAATACTATATGCTTACTTTGAGGAGCATGATGTCATTTGCTGGTGGGTGATGCTGAAAATGAGGATGTTTGCATCTCTGCACAATGTTTCTCTCTGTCCCAGTGTTTCTGAGATTGTGGGTGCCCAAAACAACCTTCACCAGTTGACTGCAAAAAGTTATAATTGAGACGTCATCAGTAGATTTTCTCAGGTTGTTTTGCCAACAACAAAACAAAGCAACCGATTATACATTTCTTTTGAAAACAGTGAGTTTTTGTAACTTTGAATTAAAAATAAACAATTGTAATAAACAAGATGAAACTTAACTCACTCAGAATCACAGTGCGCAGCAGTGAGGACAAAGTTGTCGCTGATGAGGGAGCCTCCACAGTGATGTCCACCTCTGGTCTGCACTGAGGCCATGTACAGCATCTGGTTCCGTGGAGCAATTTGCCCGTTAATGATTTCACTCCCAAGTGCTGAAAACATGAGAAGAAAATGAAGAGACGTTAAAATGAGTTAACATCACATTGGCAGGCTGGAGAAAAGCAGTCAGACTGAGCAGCTTACCATTCGGTCCGATACATGTCAGAGCATGAAAGAGCAGAAACTTCTGCAGAGCATGCATCATGGCGGCAGGAGCCTCAACCTGTTGCTTTTGGGTTGTCAGTCAAGTCGACCCTCAACAGTGTTTGATCCGCTTTATATTGACTTCTGGCCACATACTTTGGGCAATGCCATTTTGCAAGTTTGCGAAACATTATGATCATGTGATTATTAGGTGTCATCATAGTCAGTGTGACACTTACTTTTATACTTTCTTCCTTCTTTTGTTCATGTGATAACTATTCAGATTGTATCCATTTTGTATAGACAGCACTAAATACAGTGAGCATCTAGAGCTGTTGTTCACTGAGAAGTCCTCTTTGTTTTTTCTGTATTGGGTGCAGGATGGCATCTAGCTTTGACTTTGTTTTTGTTTTTCCTTCTTTTATCCAGACTGACTTTGAGACCTTGGCCTTTGTCTCCATCGCCAACACTTTGTACAGTACCTCAGGCTAATCTATACCTTACATTGTTTCTGTGTCAGTGAGGCTATGCAATTGTTTGGCACGTGTCAGAGTCACTAAAGACATTTACTGTCTTGCAGCCTTGCCATTTTTTGCTTACTTTTTGCAGCTTGATCTCTATCAGTATCACCCAGCCAAATGAGCAGTTTGACCTGGGTAACGTGCTTCAACTTTCTAATAAGGAACCCTTTATTCAAAGTTCAAACAAATCATTCATTAATGCTTTATAGATGAGTTATGCGTTACTATTAAGAGCAATGTTTGGGTTGCCATCCTCCCCCTGCATGACATGTACTTTTTAAAAAAAATCAAATTCTTCAGATTGTTAGACAACTTTCATTAGATCACTTAGCCAATGGAAAAGCTCTGCAGAGTATCTTGACCAAGGTCTGTATTTTCTTATTTTCTTAGTATTTTGTGTTCTTGATGCAAAGGTTTGCAACTTCTGTTATCTTTGCACTATCTCCTTTATCGGTCATCGGCTGAAGCACATACTTTATGCGATCAGTACATGACAAGTATAACAATTAATGTATAACACATTAATTAATTCTTTCTCATATTACTTTGCTTCTTACTGTACATTTCCTCCACCACTCACTTGTTTTACTTTTCTGTATTTAGGACACTTTCAACTTCTTGATTAAGTGATTTTTGTTAAATTCATTCAATAAGTTAAGAACATGTGTGCAGATCCTTTAGTGTGGAAGTCAGACTTTGTCACTTTGACCCAGTGGCTGTGTTGGGTTTTAGTGGAAAAGCCCACTCAAAACTTCTGAATTCTGTGACAAACTAGATGCATTACAGGAACCAGTTTCCTGTGTTGGCTTTGAGTAATACTGCCTCCCACCCAGTCATCAAAATAATGAGCTAGATTAATCCCAAGTGCCCTAACAGAGGATGATTACTGAGTCTATTAATGTTTTTAATTGACCAGAATCATATAATTTGATGAAAAACTGCTGTTGTATCGGTTAAAAAAATTATGTGTTTTGTTTTGTTGTCCCAAAGTCCTAGTCTTGGTCAGACTGACTGACTGACTGTTGTCAAACTGACCTCGGTCGGTCTTGGAGGCTATGTTCGATTTCAGTTCTGTGTGTTCACTCTCGTGTCAGGCTGCCAAATCCAAACTGGGCCTTGTCACCCGTGATGACTCCCCCTGTAATCTAACGCCCAGGTTCAGACAAACTCTAGGACCTTTGGCTCTAGAGCTAACTGAGCCATGAGCTAATTCACTAATGGTGGCTAACTATAGCCAAGGACAGTTACCAAAGAGCAGTTGTTGGTTACTCCAGTGATATGCTGCCCCCAGATGTTCTTTGAGCGTTGAATTCTGGCTGTATTCTACAAATTATACCTTTACGTGGCTGTGTTCACTGGGAGTTCATGGTTGGGCAGAGACGGCTACACCAAGCTGCAGGGCGGGGGCCTATTTTCCATTTAGCACTCACGGCCACTTTTATTTTGGCTGTTATAATTGGCTACTATAAACGCCAAGCAATATTCTCAACAAGCCCGTTCCTACATGAATGGTTTTACAGGAAACATGCAAGTATGGGGAAGCAAATAACACTCTGCCTTCGATTAGGAGATGACTTTAAAAGAAGAGTGAGAAAAAAGTCCTGGATCCGTCTCTTAATCTAGATCAGCACCAAAAGTTAATGGTGTCTATTCTGGGACGAGACTCATCCTCCATCAAAGTCTCATGGAAATCTGTTCTGTTGTTTTTGTGTAATCGTGCTGAAAAACCAACCAAGGTAACAATTTAAACTTTGCATTAAATGTGAAACAATTGACCAAACAACACTCAAAAGGTGCAATGTGTAAGAATATTAGTTGAAAACGTAAAAAAAAATAAATTACAAATATCAACATGTGAATAACAGTTCTGATGTTATGACATCTATTTATTGTGCTGCAAAGACATACAGAAGTTGGCATGCTAACCAGCTAGCCCTGACCCTGATCCAAAGCTCCTGTGCTCGGGGTGTCAACAACAACACTCCCCCAGTTGTCTGAGCTCCAAGTCCGGACTGCTAGCTGCATGGCTAAGTGAGCTAACTAGCGAACAGCAGCCACAGTTAGTGCTCACTCTGGTGACATGCTACCCCCTGTTTGTCATAAAACATTCAGACTCCTTCATGTTTATGACAGTGTCCTATGCACACCCATTCAAATAAAGTGTTACCATTTTCTTTCATCTCATATGCATCAGGTTCATTCTTTCATGCACTGGTGTTACAGTGACTCTTAATAAAATGACTGCTTGAAGATCTGGTGGTGCTGCAGGGTGAAGCACATGCAGGCTGTGAAAGATCATTGTATAAATCTTTTCTCCCTTTTCATTTTTTTATTTGCATCTTCTTAACGTGTTCATTCTGGGCCTTTTTGGACCTTCTTCTCACATTAAGTGAGTTGTAATTGAATTGAATCTAACAAGTGAAAACCAGATATGCAACTTTGTAGAAATTTACATTTACATTTACATTTAGGGCATTTAGCAGGCGCTTTTGTCCGAAACCACAACATATCACTGTCGATAAAGCTAAGGTTGCAGTAGTCCAGGCGGGATATGACCATAAAAAAAAAAAAATCTTGTGTTATCTCACTTTCCTCTTTTCAGCATGTTACAACAGGTTTGTGTTCGAAAGAATTTTTAAGAAACAATGTGGTTTTCTAGTGACATGTTCTGCAGACTTTGACGAAATCTGCTCTTACACACAACTGAGTTTCTCAGCTGTCTCGGGTTGAAAGTTTCATTCTAAAATTAAAATATATATTATATGTTGATAAATGTACTTGTTGCCACTTGTAAATGGACAGAATATGGAGTACATCGACTCCAGAAACAGGCCTTTCAGAGTGACTGTTGAGTTTTTGTTGAGCTCAGCAGAACACTGGAAAAAAAAAACGATAGCATTTGTTTTATGAACCTAAATACCATTTTATATCGCCACAATGCAATGAACGTATACTGATGCCAAACCTTTAGTAGGATTTCTTAGATTTAACTTTAACAGATTTAACTGTAAATGTGGTGTGTAATTGAGAAGCAAGTTAGATGTAATGAAAAATCCTCAGAAGGCGGCATTAGAGGCGGCTTACGCAGCTCTGGTGGACATTCCTGCAGTCATCATACCAATCTACGGCATTGTGCTGTGTGATAACACTGCACATGTAAGAGTGGTCTTTAATTTGGACCAGCCCAAAGCACACCTGTGCACTAATCATGCTGCTTAATTAGCATCTTGATATGCCAAAGGAAAAGAACGGCATTGCTATTTTTGTGAAGCATAAATGAATCAATTGATGTTAAGGTTTTTTTGTTCTTTTCTTTTCTTTTTATCTAGGACCTTTGCAATTTGTCTGCATAGATGGTCATGTACACCTAACACAATACTTGATCTGGCATTGTGGAATATCTTTCCATTCTCCTCGAGGTCAAATTCTCTTTTGTTTGAGAGACTTGAGAACAAATGACATACGTTGTATGAAATATTACAACAGGACAATTCAGCAAAATAAAGCAGTCTTAACATACAAAGACACACTGATTAAAACTTTCAAACTATGATTAGAAGTAGCCTAAGTGAAGCATAACTTAATAATTAATTCAAGAAATTAATGTTTCTTACTTCAATTTGTGTGAATAACTTGGGTTGATTTAGATTTATTAAGTCTTTCTGCCTCACGTATCGGACCATCACATTAGAGACTGAACCACTGGCAGCATAATGAGGCACAGACAAGCTGCAGGTAATTAACAACATTGTGACTACCAGGTGAGAGAGACTCTTCTTCCAGTCGGCATTTACAGTGGACCATCGCTCATTTAGGATGGAGGCGGCTCAGCCTTTTGCCTGCCTCTAGCTATATGGCACCAAATATGTCATTTGAACCTTGTGGGAATAAAACTAATTGCTAAAATGCTGCTGCTGCTGCTGATCATGTGAGTGGATAAGCCATCTTAGAAGCTTTAACCAGACGTCCATTTAGGAAGTATCAGTCTGTTTAGAAATAAACTTTTTTTCTTTAATTTTTAACAGTCAATCTCACAAATCTTTTTGATTAAATATTGCAAAGGAGAACTGAATAGCAAGTATAATCATATCATCTTTAAATGACTATTATTGTTGTTATTTTATTAACTTAATGGTGTAATGTAATTTAAAATGTAATGTGAGAATTTTGCCACCTGTTGAATTCTTTCTCCCAATAAAAATATTGAATATATCACCAGAGCAGGCTAACTGCTATCTGATGGTAACTGTATTCTGTTCCACAACTGTATGTACTGCTTGTTAGCTCAGTTAGCCGTGCAGCTAACCGGGCACAGGAGCTTTGGACCACTGGGAGGAAGAGGTTTTCAGGCATGAACTAGCTAGTTAGCATGCTAACCTTAGTAAATATCTCTGTAAAACAGTGCATAGATGTCTTTGAAATAACATCAACACTGTTATATCTATCTATTTGTTGTTTTGGTTATTACTGCATGATTTATACTAATAATCTTACATATCACACCTTTGAACACAAATGATGTGTTCTGATCAGGTTGTAACAGAAGCAAATAAACATTGCATTTGAAAAAAGCGTTTATTTTAAGTTGCAGTCACACAAGCAGAGCAATCTGTGACACCACAAAACCTCCATATTACAGTGAATGTATACTGAAGCAATACTGCGAGATTTTTATTCACGTTTGAGGATCTCATTGATCCAAGGGAGGTATTTTGAGACATCTGTGTAGACGTTGGGTTTGTTTTGGTGATGAGAGGTGTAGTCACAGTCGGACCACCAGTTGAAAGACACGATACCAACAGCCTCTCCGTTGCACACCAAAGGACCACCAGAATCACCCTGTGAGGACGAAATGCGTAATTAATATGTTTTGTAGCATTTCTGTACAAGAAACCAGTTGACATTTACTTTCAAAGGACATACCTGACAGAATCCATAGCTGGTGTTATATCCACCGGCACAGATGACATTTTCAGGAAGATTGAACTGATTCCCTTTCCATTCCTCCGCACAGACTTTCTGGCTAACGACAGACACCTTCACCTCTCTCAGCTCATCAACAACTTGACCACCAGTTTTAGTCTTACCCCATCCAGCCACGAGGCACTTTTCATTTTCTCTTATGTTCTTCTCTGAGCTGGGAAGTCGAATTGTTTGTACGCTGTTGCTTATTGGAGCTTTCTTAGACAGCTGGAGACACACAAAATCAGAAATTAAAAAACATGAACTAGCTAAACCAACTAAAGTCTAATTTCATAACATACTTCTTTTCATTGATCAGACTTCAGTTTATTCATCAGACCTCAGTTTAGCAAAGATATGATGTACTTACTTTGAGGAGCATGATGTCCTTCCCCATTCCTACACTCTTATATTCTTGGTGTTTGTATTTCTTTTCAATCAATCTTATTTTTTCATCACCGACCCTCTTGAGATCGTGGGTACCAAGAACTACTCGTACAAGTTTCCTGAATGAGCCAACATTGAGAGTTTATCAGTACATTTTCTAAAATTGTGCCAATAACAAAAGAAAATGGTTAATAATATATTTCTTATAAGAAAAAGAGTGAGTTTTTCAGTGTTGAAATCTTTTTGAAATTGATTTGTAATTACATGCATCAAAGATTGATGGAAAATAACTCACTCATTATCACAGTGTGCAGCAGTGAGCACAAAGTCGTCTCTGATGAGGAATCCTCCACAGACATGATTACCATTGATGTACTGCAACGAGGCCATATACAGCATCGACTTCTCCGGGACTTTTACCCCATTTATGATTCTAGCTCCAAGTGCTGCAAAGATAAGTTAAAATTAGGTTAATGTGTCATTAAATGGAATTAATGAAAATATTCTGTTAGCTTACCATTTCGTCCGAGATATGTCAAAACATGAAGGAGCAGAAGTTTGTGCAGAAAATGCATGATGGCAGCAAGTCAACTGACTGGTCCTCTTGGGGGAGCAAAGCCGACCCTTTTATACAGAGCGTTGCTTCGATTGCATTTGTGATTAACATCTATTTTATCTTGACTTCTAACCACGTCCTGTGTGCAATGGAAAATGCAAAGGTTTGCAACTTGTGTTATCTTTGCACAATCTTGTTTATCGGCTGAAGCACATACATACTGTAATGCGATCAGTACATGATAAGTATAACAGCTAATGTATAACACATTAATTAATTTTTCCTCTTCTTACTTTGCTTCTTACTATTCATTTCCTTCACCACTCACTTGTTTTACTTTTCCATATTTAGGACACTTTCAGCTTCTTGAATTTTGTTTAATTCATTCAAGAACATTTGTGCAGATTCTATAGTGTGGAAGTCAGACTTTGTCACTGTGACCCAGCGGTTGTGTTGGGTTTTGGGGAAAAAGCCCACTCAAAACAGTTCATTGACACAGTCATGAAACTAATGAGCTTGATTAATCCCAAGTGCCCTAACAGAGGATCATTACTGAGTCTGTTAATGTTTTTAATTGACCAGAATCATGTCAATTTGATGTAAAACTGCTGTTGTATCAGTTCAACAATGTATGTGTTTTGTTTTGTTGTCCCCAAAGTCATAGTCAGACTGACTGACCAAGACTTTGACTTTGGTCTTGGAGGCTGTGTTCTGATACAGTTCTGTGTGTTCACTCTCATGTCAGGCTGCCAAATCCAAACTGGGCCTTTTTGGACCTTCTTGTCACATTAAGTGAGTTTTTATTTAATTGAATCTAACAAGTAAAAACCACATATGCAACTTTGTAGAAATACTTGCCACAGCCGTCTGAGACAGTTCTTTGGTTGAGACATACTGTAGGAACCACAGTTTCCACAGTCAGATATGAGCTTTAGTGTGCTCACGGTTGTGAAACAAATGCTCTAGTTAGAACATGTAGGGGAGAACAAACATACACAGACAGCAATATTTTAATATTGCTGTCATAATAACAACATAATAACATTTAAAATACACTCATACTGTCTTTTTTTAAACTTGAATTTGGCATGTAATAAGTAACATATTTACATTTGTTATATTAACTATATTCAGTATATTCATTCTCTCTACAAATCCATAATTAGGTAAGTATCAACAAATGTAGTATTTATTGTACATAAACACAAGCTGATGCTGCCTAGTTAGCACGTCTTTATACTCAGCAGAGAGCCCCATGAGTCATGTCATAGTTTCTCTGCTTTTTGACCATAAGTGGGCGCTGCATCATCAGATGCCACAGCTACAGTCTTCTCTATCAGCTGTGTTACAGAACAAAACCATCACCTTAAGAGAGAGTTGTACATGGGGTCATTGCAGCCTGATGTTTCTATGTTAGCAAGTGCCTACATGACTGTCTTCTATGAGTCATTCCTAGAAGTCCCCTGTGAGCCTGACTCTGTCCAAAAGGTGACAAAATCCGCCTAGCAGCACCTCAAAAGCTCACTAATATATATGTTTTATCTCATTTATTGTTATCCATACAAAAACCAAAGTGTCAAACTTTGTAAAAAGAAATGTTTGCAACTTTTTGTTTACCTTGTATGACTTTATAAATCTGCTACAGTAAGTAGATGTAAAGTCTGGTTGTGCAATCTCTTTACAGCAGGATTTACTTTCTTGGGTTTTCTTTGATGTGGATCTACTTGACACACCTTGCTGACATATTCGTTTGAATTCTGTGACAAACCACAGAAACCGCAGTTTCCTCATTTAGATTTGAACATCAGTGTTCTCACAGAAGGCGTTATTTGTTTATACCTTTTAGAAAGAAAACCATATACATAGTTTATAAAATACCATTTCTTTCTTCAGATGAATAATTTTAATGAATCAATAGCTCTTTATTTTGCAAGTACTCTGCAAGCACAACAGAAAAACAAACCCCAAAACACAAAATCTCCACCACAGAATTATGACAGAGTGTGACATTCTTGTCCTCATCTTGACTGTGTGTACTGTTTATATTTTGACCTGTAAAGCACCAAATATTAAGTCGACTTCATTTAGATGAATTTAACACAGATGCAAGGCTCATCTGTGTGGATCTACTCGACACAGCTCCCTCAAACATCACTTTGAATTGTGTGACAGACTAACTGAACCAGAGGAAACTGTAGACCAGAAACGTACAGGTAATAGCAAAAGAGAAATATGTTGATTTTTACTGTATCGGTGACATCGTTTAGATTTTTTTTTCTGTTGCCTAAATGAACATGTTGCAAGATGTTCTTTGTCCTAATGGAGGTGATTTACTGTACACGAGGAGGACTGTTTCATTTTTAATTGATTCTCATTAATCATTGAATTAGTGTAAATGCACTGATACATTTGTTTTTCTTGTTTCTATTCTTTATTCAATGGTCTTTTCACCCAGACCGTGTTCTGGAGCTCATAGCTGCTTAACATTGTAACAGGACCTTCATTCTGGAGTGCTGAGGTTACATTGGGAGGCACTGAGCTATATAGAAACTTAAATAACGATGATTTGTCTGTAATAAAGTCTCTGTTAACGAGTGTTCATCACTGACCTGCTTCTCTGACTAAAGTCACATGAATGAATATTTTCCAACACAAGCCAGTTACAGTAGCTCTACTGCATCCTACATCTAATTTACCCAAAGACAGTTTGTGGATATGTTACTGGAAAAACAACTAAAATGCAATTTGTGTCTTCAGAAGAAAAGAGAAAACAATATTTGAAGCATTTTTTTATTTTGCTTTGCGTTAAGGAGCAAACACTGACAGAGCGACTTAGACATGACTACACCTCCTAAATACAATGAAGGTGTGCTGAAGCAAAGCTTGTGTAAGGTTGTTGCATTTAACAACCATTTTGCTTGAGAATCTGGTCGATCCAGGGACGGAACTTGGACACGTCAGTGTAGACATTGGGTAAGAGTTTGTCCAAACACACTTTATCTTTGAAAGATGCAACACCAGCAGCCATCCCGTTGCACACCAGAGGACCACCAGAATCACCCTGTAAAATGGAAATATCTTGATATTTTGATCCAAAAAAATATGTAATGTGTTCATAAACTTTCCAAAACTGACAGAAAACTTACGTTGCAGAATCCGTTGTTTGTTTGATATCGACCTGCGCAGATGACATTGTCAGGAATCCCAGACCATTGATGTTTACAGACGTTCTGGTCGACGACAGACACACCCACCAGTCTCAGGTCATCAACATCTCTACCATCTTCGGTAATTCCCCATCCAGCTACACGGCAGATTTTGTCAGGTTGTAGGTTCATGTTAGGAGGGGGGAGACGAATGTATTGTATTGGTCCACCCTCTGGAACACTCTGAGACAGCTGGAGACACAAAACCAGAATGTAGAAATGAACAGTGTCTGAACATGGTTTTACTCTTCATCAGGCTTCAGTTAGACGATCAATCAAATGAAAGTTAACTCTATAATATAACAGCTTTGATAGTGCTGTGTCTTGGCTAGAATTTCAGGAAAATTTGAATTTGGCATTGGTTTTTTACCACTTTTGACATTTACCCTCACAGGAAAAAAACATCAAAGCTTAAATGCATCTAATTTGACTGTAAACACAGAAGACATCATCTGGGACAACTGGGCTGAAATAATATATGCTTACTTTGAGGAGCATGATGTCACTTCCTTCTGTGAAATGCCAATAATCAGGGTGTTTGCATCTCTGCACAACGTCTCTCACTGTCCCAGTGTTACTGAGATCGTGGGTGCCCAAAACAACCCTCACTGGTGTGCTGCAAAAAGTTAGAATTGAGAGGTCGTCAGTAGATTTTCTCAGGTTGTTCTGACAACAACAAAACAAAACAAAGCAAAATAAAAAATAAAAAAGATACAGTTTTTGACAAAATGTTGGCTTGTATAACTTATTACTTCAAATTAAAAAGAAACAACTCCTGGAAGATGAAACGTAACTCACTCATCATCATCATCATCATGACAGTGCGCAGCAGTGAGGACAAAGTTGTCGCTGATGAGGACTCCTCCACACACATGTCCGTCGCTGTCCTGGACTGAGGCCATATACCGCATCAAGTTGTCCGGGACTTTTACCCCATTTATGATTTTAGCTCCAAGTGCTGCAAAGATAAGTTAAAATCAAAATTAGCTAAATGTCTCATTAAATGGAATTAATGACAATATTCTGTTAGCTTACCATTTCGTCCGAGATATGTCAGAACATGAAAGAACAGAAAGTTGTGCAGAGCATGCATGATGGCAGCAAGTCAACTGACTAGTCCTCTTGGGGGAGCAAAGACGACCCTTTTAAACATAATTTTTGCTTCGTTTGCATTTGTGATTACCAGCTATCTTATATTGATTTCTAACCACGTCCTGTATGCAATGGAAAATGCTTGTTTATCAGTCATCAGTTTCCTGCTTTGTCGTTGAGCAATACTGCCTCCCACCCCATCATGAAACTAATAAGCTAGATTAATCCCATAAATGTCATAATTAAGGATCATCACTGAGTCTGTTAATGTTTTTGATTGACCAATATAAATTTGATAAGAATCTGCTGTTGTATCAGTTCAACAATGTATGTGTTTTGTTTTGTTGTCTCCAAAGTCGTAGTCTTGGTCAGACTGACTGACTGTTGTCAAACTGACCTCGGTCGGTCTTGGAGGCTGTGTTCAGATCCAGTTCTGTGTGTTCACTCTCATGTCAGGCTGCCAAATCCAAACTGGGCCTTTTTGGACCTTCTCGTCACATTAAGTGAGTTTTTATTTAATTGAATCTAACAAGTAAAAACCACATGTACAACTTTGTAGAAATACTGCCACAGCCGTCTGAGACATTTCTTTGGGTGAGACATAGGAACCACAGTTTCCACAGTTTCCACAGTCAGATATGAGCTTTAGTGTTCTCACGGTCACATACACAGAGAGCAATATTTTAATATCGCTCTCATAATAACAATATGTAATTTAAAATGCATTTAAAATACACTCATGCTGTCATTTTATTTTTTTAAACTTTAATTTGGCATGTAATAAATAATACATTTACATTTGTTATATTAACTATATTCAGTGTTAAACAGATCTGACTACATTATTCAGTGTTTTCTCTCTACAAATCTATAATTAGGTAAGTATCAACAAATGTAGTATTTATTGTACATAAACACAAGCTGATGCTGCCTAGTTAGCATGTCTTTATACTCAGCAGAGAGCCCAATGAGTCATGTCATAGTTTCTCTGCTTGTTGACCATTAGTGGGCGCTGCATCATCAGATGCCACAGCTACAGTCTTCTCTATCAGCTGTGTTACAGAACAAAACCATTACCTTAAGAGAGAGTTGTACATGGGGTCGTTGCAGCCTGATGTTTCTATGTTAGCAAGTGCCTACATGTCTGTCTACTATGAGTCATTCCTAGAAGTCCCCTGTGAGCCTGACTCTGTCCAAAAGGTGACAAAATCCGCCTAGCAGCACCTCAAATGCTCACTAATGGTAAATGGTCTGCATTTATATAGCGCTTTTCCAGTCCTCTCAGTATCTTGCTCAAGGACACTTCGACATGTAACTAGGGGGAGCCGGGATTCGAACCAGTGACCTTCCGGTTACTAGACGACCCGCTCTACCTCCTGAGCTACAGCCGCCGAATATAATATATGTTTTATCTCATTTATTGTTATCCATACAAAAACCAAAGTGTCAAACTTTGTAAAAAGAAATGTTTCTTTGGAAGTATTCCTCTTGACAACTTTTAGTGTACCTTGTATGCCTTTATAAATCTAAAGTAGATATTAAGTCTGGTTGTGCAATCTCTTTACAGCAGGATTTACTTTCTTGGGTTTTCTTTGATGTGGATCTACTTGACACACCCTGCTGACATATTCGTTTGAATTCTGTGACAAACCACAGAAACCACAGTTTCCTCATTTAGATTTGAACATCAGTGTTCTCACAGATGCCGTTATTTGTTTATACCTAGTGTAGTTTATAAAATACCATTTCTTTCTTCAGATGAATAATTTTAATGAATCAATAGCTCTTTATTTTGCAAGTACTCTGCAAGCACAACAGAAAAACAAACCCCAAAACACAAAATCTCCACCACAGAATTATGACAGAGTGTGACATTCTTGTCCTCATCTTGACTGTGTGTACTGTTTATATTTTGACCTGTAAAGCACCAAATATTAAGTCGACTTCATTTAGATGAATTTAACACAGATGCAACACTAAGGCTCATCTGTGTGGATCTACTCGACACAGCTCCCTCAAACATCACTTTGAATTGTGTGACAGACTAACTGAACCAGAGGAAACTGTAGACCAGAAACGTACAGGTAATAGCAAAAGAGAAATATGTTGATTTTTACTGTATCAGTGACATCGTTTAGATTTTTTTTTCTTTTGCCTAAATGAACATGTTGCAAGATGTTCTTTGTCCTGATGGAGGTGATTTACTGTACACGATGAGGACTGTTTCATTTGTAATTGATTCTCATTAATCATTGAATTAGTGTAAATGCACTGATACATTTGTTTTTCTTGTTTCTATTCTTTATTTAATGGTCTTTTCACCCAGACCGTATTCTGGAGCTCATAGCTGCTTAACATTGTAACAGGACCTTCATTCTGGAGAGCTGAGGTTACATTGGGAGGCACTGAGCTATATAGAAACTTAAATAATGATATGTCTGTAATAAAGTCTCTGTTAACGAGTGTTCATCACTGACCTGCTTCTCTGACTAAAGTCACATGAATGAATATTTTCCAACACAAGCCAGTTACAGTAGCTCTACTGCATCCTGCATCTAATTCACCCAAAGACAGTTTGTGGATATGTTGCTGGAAAAACAACTAAAATGCCATTTGTGTCTTCAGGAGAAGAAAAGAGTAAACAATATTCGAAAGACATTTTTTTATTTTGCTTTGCGTTAAGGAGCAAACACTGACAGAGCGACTCAGACATGACTACACCTCCTAAATACAATGAAGGTGTGCTGAAGCAAAGCTTTGTGTAAGGTTGTTGCATTTAACAACCATTTTGCCTGAGAATCTGGCCGATCCAGGGACGGAACTTGGACACGTCCGTGTATACGATGGGAAAGCCTGGGTCACTACAATCTGGATCTCCATAAGATACAACACCAGCAGCCATCCCGTTGCACACCAGAGGACCACCAGAATCACCCTGTAAAATAGAAATATCTTGATATTTTGATACAAAAAATATGTAATGTGTTCATAAACTTTCTAAAAAGGGACAGAAAACTTACATGGCAGGATCCTTTGAGTGTTCGATATCCACCTGCACAGATGACATTGTCAGGAATCCCAGTCCATCTGTCTCTACAGACGTTCTGGTCGACGACAGACACATTCACCACTCTCAGGTCAGTAACACCGCTACCAGCTTCAGTCGTTCCCCATCCAGCTACACTGCACATTTGGTTGGGTTGTAGGTTCATGTTAGGTGGGGGAAGTCGAATGCGTCGTATGGTTCGACCCACTGGAACACTCTCAGACAGCTTGACACACAAAACCAGAATATAGAAATGAACAGTGTCTGAACATGGTTTTACTCTTCATCAGGCTTCAGTTAAACAATCGCTAGAAGTTGGAGCTGATGAATCTTTTAAATGAAAGTTAACTCTACAATATAAGAGCTTTGATAGTGCTGTGTCTTGGCTAGAATTTCAGGGACCTTTGAATTTGATATTGTTTTTTTGACACTTTTGACATTTACCCTCAGGAAAAAAAACAAGCAAAGCTTAAAAGCATCTAATTTGACTGTAAACACACAAGACATCATCTTGGACAACTGGGCTGAAGGAATATATGCTTACTTTGAGGAGCATGATGTCACTTCCTTCTGTGAAATGCCAATAATCAGGGTGTTTGCATCTCTGCACAATGTCTCTCACTGTCCCAGTGTTACTGAGATTGTGGGTGCCCAAAACAACCCTCACCAGTCTGCTGCAAAAAGTTAGAATTGAGAGGTCGTCAGTAGATTTTCTCAAGTTGTTTTGACAACAACAAAATAAAACAAAGCAACAGATTATACATTTCTTTTGAAAAAAGTGAGTTTATGTAACTTTAAATTAAAACTAAAGGATTCCTGTACGATGAAATTTAACTCACTCATTATCACAGTGCGCAGCAGTGAGGACAAAGTTGTCGCTGATGAGGGAGCCTCCACAGAAATGATGACCATTGTCAGACTGCAACGAGGCCATGTACAGCATCTGCTTCCGTGGAGCAATTTGCCCGTTTACGATTTCACTCCCAAGTGCTGAAAACATGAGAAGAAAATGAAGAGACGTAAATATGAGTTAACATCACATTGGCAGGCTGGAAAAAAACAGTCAGATTGAGTAGCTTACCACTTGGTCTTATACATGTCAGAACATGAAAGAGCAGAAAGTTGTGCAGAGCATGCATGATGGCAGCAAGTCAACTGACTGGTCCTCTTGGGGGAGCAAAGACGACCCTTTTAAACATAATTTTTGCTTAATTTGCATTTGTGATTACCAGCTATCTTATATTGATTTCCAACCACGTCCTGTATGCAATGGAAAATGCAAAAGAGTTGCTATCTTGTTTATCGGTCATCAGTTTCCTGCTTTAGCATTGAGCAATACTGCCTCCCACCCGGTCATGAAACTAATGAGCTAGATTAATCCCATAAATGCCATATTTAAGGATCATTACTGAGTCTGTTAATGTTTTTGATTGACCAATATAAATTTGATGAAAATCTGCTGTTGTATCAGTTCAAAAATGTCCATGTTTTATTTTGTTGTCCCCAAAGTCCTAGTCTTGGTCAGACTGACTGACTGACTGTTGTCAAACTGACCTCGGTCGGTCTTGGAGGCTGTGTTCAAATCCAGTTCTGTGTGTTCACTCTCATGTCAGGCTGCCAAATCCAAACTTGGCCTTGTCACCCGTGGTGACACCCCCTGTAATCTAAGGCCCAGGTTCAGACAAACTCTAGGACCTGCTACACCTAGCTGCAGGGCGGAGGGGGTGTATTTTCCATTTAGCACTAATGGCTACTTTTATTTTGGCTCTTATAATTGGCTACTATAAACACCAATCAATACTCCCAACAAGTCAGTCCCTACCTGAACGGTTTTACAGGAAACATGCAAGTATGGGGAAGCAAATAACACTCTCCCTTTGTTTTTGAGATGAATTTAAATGAAGAAGGTGAGAAAAAAGTCCTGGATCCGTCTCTTAACCCGGATCAGCACCAAAAGTTAATGGTGGCTATTCTGGGACGACACTCATCCTCCTTCAAAGTCTCATGGAAATCTGTTCTGTAGTTTTTGTTTAATCCTGCTGACAAACCAACCAAGGTAACAATTTAAACTTTGCATTAAATGTGACACCATTGACCAAACAACACTCGAAGGTAAAATATGTAAGAATATTAGTTGAAAACATAAAAAAAAAAAGTTACAATCATCAACAACATGTGAATAACAGTTCTGACGTTATGACATCTATTTATTGTGTTACAAAGATATCCAGAAGTTGGCATGCTAACCAGCTAGCCCTTGTGTAAACAACAACACCCAGTTGTCTGAGCTCCAAGTCCGGACTGCTAGCTGCATGGCTAAGTGAGCTAGCGAACAGCAGCCACAGTTAGTGCTCACTCTGGTGATATGCTACCCCATTTGTCATAAAACATTCAAACTCCTTCATGTTCATGCAGTGTCTTATGCACACCCATTCAAATAAAGTCTTACCATTTTCTTTCATCTCATATGCATCAGCTTCATTCTTTCATGCACTGCTGTTACAGTTACTCCTAATAAAATGACTGCTTGCAGATCTGTTGGTGCTGCAGGGTGAAGCACATGCAGGCTGTGAAAGATCATTGTATAAATCTTTTCTCCATTTTCATTTTTTATTTGCATCTCCTTAACATGTTTATTCTGGACCCTTTTGGACCTTCCTCTCGCATTAAGTGAGTTTTAATTGAATTGAATCTAACAAGTGAAAACCACATACTTCGTCACAGCCGTCTGAGACGTTTCTTTGTAATCTACAGATTGGGTGAGCCATAGGAACCACAGTTTCCACAGTCAGATATCAGAATCAGAATCAGAAATTCCTTTATTAGTCCCGCAAACGGACAAATTTGTGCATCACAGCAGCCAAAGGACAGTTCAATATAACAATAAACAATAATAAAAGTAAAAAGAAAACAATATAATAAAAAGGTAAGAAGAAGAGCTAGACAAGGTTAACTTAAATCAATATCGATCAATTCTAATCAATTTCAAATCAATTTATTTAATTTCATAACTGAAGTAGTGACTTCTACACACAGTTGGTTCTCTGCATTAAAACAAACCTTCACAGACAATGGCATTCAGTGAAATATATTTATTTGGCTAAATAGTTCAGAGTAAATAAATGTAAAGGAAAATTAAACAAATGATGAATGATGAATGAACAAAAGATAAACAGGTAACAGACAGATGCTTATTCTGTAATGGCTATTGTAATGAGTTTATGAGTGAAATAAAGGGACAGAAACTCATATTTCATAAGGGAATCCAGTAGGATGAATGAATGGATACTTGTCTGAGCGTCATTTGGAGAGTCAGCAAGCTGTGGTTGGTCGTCCTCCAGCGGCCTTGGCTGTCCTTTAACTGCAGGGTGGCAGTCTCGATCAAATACCCAGCCAGTGGCAGCACTCAGGTTTGTTGTGGGTAAAAATTTTTTACAAAAATAACACGCGAGCAACTTCTCTTAAGTGTGAGGTCTTGAAGAGAGTAGAACTTGAAGTATAAAGGAGCCTGTGCTTAAGGCGTAAAAATGAAGTAAAGAGCTCAAAGCTTAAAGGATAACTACCGTTTTTTACAACCTGGACCTTATTTCTGGCAAAATATATGATCATTTACTCACCCAGATAACTTTGGTGTCATTCGGCGTCGTTCGGACGAAATTAGATCCAGTGTAGCGGCGATATATCCATATAATGGGAGAGACGGGGCAGCGACACACAGCCTCTATATAACGCATTATCTGCCACGAAACTAGTTACTTTCATCAATATTTTGTTATGAAATGCTAGCGCTATTCCCCTCTGAGTCCGGGCTCGTCCGTTATCAACATCCGGGGTCAAACTAGCAGTAGCACCTACTGCCATGACCCTGCCTGACACCCACCACTACTGTCGCTAATATTAGTCACATCTCTGTTACATACGTTCCACTACTATTATCGTACTGCATTGCTACATACCATCCTTGCCATTGATCATTACTACTGTTATCACTAGTAATCACATTTCCATGTGCATTTCATCATTATTGCTGTAATACATCTTTGTGTACTTTCACTCCTGTCAACCATCGCTTATAATTGAATACATTGTGATCTCGTTGATCTGCTCTGTACATGCGACATCTATTGCACGTCTGTCCGTCCTGGGAGAGGGATCCCTCCTCTGTGGCTCTCCCTGAGGTTTCTTCCGCATTTTTTCCCTGTTAAAAGGGCCTTTTTTGGGGCAAGTTTTTCCTCACTCGAATCGGGGGTCGAAGGACAGAGGGTGTCGTCTCTGTACAGATTGTAAAGCCCTCTGAGGCAAACTGTGATTTGTGAATTTGGGCTATACAAATAAAATTTGATTTGATTTGATTTAGGTAAACAAGCCGCGCTGTCGCGGGTGCGCGCGCAGCTCAGAGACGACATCTTCCAGGTCAGAGGTAGTAGATCAGCCTACAGACCCCGGATGTTGACAATAGACGAGCCCGGACTCAGAGGCTAACAGCGCTAGCATTTCATAACAAAATATTGATGAAATGAACTAGTTTCGTGGCAGATAATGCGTTATATAGAGGCTGTGTGTCGCTGCCCCGTCTCTCCCATTATATGGATATATCGCCGCTACACTGGATCTAATTTCGTCCGAACGACGCCGAATGACACCAAAGTTATCTGGGTGAGTAAATGACCATATATTTTGCCAGAAATAAGGTCCAGGTTGTAAAAAACGGTAGTTATCCTTTAACTTGAAGAGTTTCAAAGAGTTTAAGAGAGAGTGTAGAGTAAAAAGAAGTGAGTTCAGAGGGAGATGTCCCTCTGTTTTGTCCAGTCTAATAGCAGGTGTGACCCAAGGGGGCAGGGCCACCAATGTTGTCACTATTGAGAACATAACAGGTAACTAATTAAAACTAAACTAATAATTTAATGTTTCATATTGTGTTTCACTTTTCCCAGAATGTCACCATGGCTTAATGTGGACTGTCTTAAACACAAATCACATGAATCATTAACATTCAAAAATAACAATTCTTGTTTAAACACTTAATTATGCAGTAGAAATAATAACTTACACATACACACTTACACTAGCCTGATGCTATTATAACAGGGGATATACAGGGGATAAACATTGAGTGGTAATATGCATAAATGAGTTCGAAAAGGCGTTTCCACATACCGAGAGCTGGTCTGCGAATCCAGGGGAATCTGTGATGGTCAAAACGGTGGATTGCACCCTCCGGTTGGGGAGTGAGCTCCTGACCCAAGCGAGGGAGTTTAAGTATCTCGGGGTCTTGTTCACGAGTGATGGGAGGATGGAGCATGAGGTGGACAGATGGCTTGGCGCAGCGTCTGCAGTATTGCAGGCGTTGTACCGGGCCGTTGTGGTGAAGAGGGAGCTGAGCTGCAAGGCGAAGCTCTCGATTTACCGGTCCATCTATGTTCCAACCCTCACCTATGGTCATAAGCTGTGGGTAGTGACCGAAAGAACAAGATCACGAATACAAGCGGCTGAAATTAGTTTCCTCCGCAGGGTGGCTGGGCTCAGCCTTAGGGATAGGGTAAGGAGCTCAGACATCCGGAGGGAGCTCGGAGTAGAGCCGCTGCGCCTTCGCGTCGAAAGGAGCCAGTTGAGGTGGTTCGGGCATCTGATTAGGATGCCTCCTGGGCGCCTCCCCATGGAGGTTTTCCGGGCACATCCAACTGGGAGGAGACCCTGGGGAAGACCCAGAACTCGCTGGAGAGATTACATATCTCATCTGGCCTGCGAACGCCTTGGGATCCTCCCAGAGGAGCTGGAAAGTGTTGCTGGGGAGAAGGAGGCCTGGAGCTCCCTACTGAGCCTGCTACCACCGCGACCCGACCCCGGACCAAGCGGAAGATAATGGATGGATGGATGGAAAAGGCATTTCAAACTTGTTAAAATGTTACCAGGGGTCACCACTGGAGAGCGCTGTGGCTCCATAGAATACAAGACATTTTTACACATTTTACTTACCTCAGTCAATTTTTGTCACAGAGGAATTGAAATTGAAATTAAAATCAATTTAATGAACTACTTTTCCTGATTAATAATGTGTTAATTTCCAGAAGATTAGGTTGTGGCTTAATACTTATTCTAACTTTGTTCAAATCTGGAAGAGAGTAAAAACTCTATCTAAGGAATGTAAAGGGGAGTCAGGCCATAAATCACCATGGTCTGCATGTGTTTTTTTCTTATCAGGCAAGGATAAGAGGATTTTAAGGGGGGAGAAGTTCACTCTGGGTATATGTGTGTGTTACTTAAATAGGAGAGAGCAAAATGATAGCAATTTTAGTGTCATTTTTACAGATACAAAATACATTCAATTATAACATATGATTTCCAAAAGAAAGTTCTTCAGTTTCTGGTGTTTGCATCCATGGATTCAATTGTGATCAATTGAACCTAGCTTGACCCTTAAAGGTAGGGGTGTCTCCATGGGGGCAGTTATAAAATTAATAATACAACTTAAAGGGCCTCTGCAGATGGGTATCATAGAGGAAATAGTATCTGTGGAGTGTCCAAAGTGATGTCTGTATTCTTAAGAAAATAAAGTTCCTTTGTCCAGATGAAGAGGAGGCATGAACACGTGTGTTCTTACAACTGTGTCCGACACACAGTCCCGAGTCCTCACATACTGTGGCCGGTTGGTGAGGTAGTGAAGGACCCAGGATGTGAGGTGTTTTGCACAGCCTTCAGCTCCTCCTTGTTGCCTGACCTAAAAGCCATCTTTTTCTCCTTAAGGAGAGCCTTTATGTCAGGATTAATCAAGGCTTTGTTGTTTGACTAACACCGTACAGTCCTGGTGGGTACGGTGTTATCCACACAGAAGTTAATGTAGTCCGTTAGGCAGCCTGTTAAACTGTTGATGTCCTCCCCATGAGAAACGCACAGTTTTTCCCACACAGTTGCGTCAAAAAAGTCCCTCAGAGCCTCTTGTTGGGACCCACAGATGAAGTAATTCATTGCGGATTTCAAAATGGACTCTGAACTGAACTCAGAGTCCCAGAATTCCCCTTTCTTCACAAAAATTCAGCTTTGAGCTACTATTGGTTAGGGTGACAGACCCCCCTCTGATCAGAGAGTCAAAACTCCAGCGCCTTCCTTTGTTCTCTCTCTTCTCCTCAAGCCTCTCTTCTCCTCCAACTTCTTATCCTCAAGGGCCTTTTCTTCAAAGACTGGTAACGTTGAACTGGGCTTAGATAGCATAGCATAGCACGGCTAAGCACAGGACTTTAAACTCTGGTTGATGTAATGCATATGTGTTCAATTTATGTGTGTCCACTGTTTGAGTGTTATTGTGATCTCAGGTCAGGTTATTGGTAGTTTGCTTTCCTAGATGGCTAATTCGACGTTAGTCGAATGATGCTTCACACAGACTCAGGGTCTTTGCATGCAACTAACCATTTTCTATAACCTGGCATCACGTCACACACACACACACACACACACACACACACACACACACACACACACACACACACACAGTCCTTGAGCCTGGAGCATATCACACCCACATTTGAGATCAGTGACCACCATTGTTTCTTTGTTCTGCCAGACACACACTCACACACACACATACACATACACACACACCTGTATATAGTACATGTTAGTTAGTGTGTTTTCATCTTTGTGTTGAATAAAAGACTTTTTAACCCACATGTTGTCTATTTAATATTGTACTAGAGTGAATGTTGCCAACCTCTACTCTGTCAAGAGCTCCAAAATCCTTCGACCATTACTAGCTGTTATGGTAATATTGGTTGTAGTTATTAAGTTAATTATTAATCAGAGTTACAAACAGTTTAGTACCTTTTCTGAGAATGATTTGGTGAATTGGCTATATTTTCTTCAAGGGTGGTGCCCCAAGGTGATCTAATGTAAATTGGATCTTATTAGTAATCAGAATTAATAATTATCCCTGATAATCATTAATTATTATTGATAGCCAAATTTAACCCAAAACTCTTGCATGAAGCACTACATTATGGTGCCTCGTGTGATGTGAGCACAACACTCTTCAGACTCCTCGGTCCATGCATTAACTGTGCGGGTTTCCGTCGGTTGCCTGTTAACCATGGGCTTGTACACAGGCAGGAGATGCACCAGGTTGTGGTCAGATCTTCCCAGGAGAAGAAGGGGGGATGAGTTGTATGCCTCCCTGCTGTTGGCGTAAAATAAGTCCAGTGTTTTATTGTCTCTGGTGTGGCAGGTGACATACTGTGTGAATGTAGGCAGGGTGGAGGACAGAGAGGCATGATTGAAATCCCCAGAGATCAGGAAGAGGGCCTGTGGGTGCTGTGTCTGCAGTGAGCTTGTGACTGAGTGGAGAACATCACAAGCTGCATCAGCGTTAGCAGATTCAGCTTGTTCAATGTTCTTACAGCAGACCTGTTCTTTAACAGTGATGAGCCCACAGTTACACCATCTGTCAATAACAATCACAGCTAGCCCTCCTCCTTTCCTCTTACCGTTCTCCGTCTTCCTGTCTCCCGCAGCAGTTGAAAACCATCCAGATTAGCGACCGTGTCCAGGGTCAGCGCCGTTAGCCACGTCTCTGTGAACACCATAATGCTGCACTCACGGTAGTCCCTCTGCCGGGTCAGCGCCGTTAGCTCGTCCATCTTGTTGGGGAGAGATCTTACATTCCCCATGATGACAGACGGGAGGACGGGTCTGTAAATAGTCATTACCAGTGCAAATATGCAGTGTCAGGTGATGACAATCTGCATAATCTGAACATACAAGTACTAATTGTCTATACATGTGTATCTACATGTGTATGTGTGTGTGTGGAGTGTGGTAGAGGGGCAAAGTGAAGCTTCTTGTATGTTGAGGTGTGTTAGGGTGGTGGCAGGGGCAGTGGATGTCTGGTTGGCTGGTTTCTATCCCTTTCATCTTATTTTTGGATCACGTGGTTTTATTCTATGCTCATTTTTATTGAGTTATTTTTATCTAGATTGTATCATATTATGTTTTCTTCTCCTCATCTTGACTGTGTGTACTGTTTATATTTTGACCTGTAAAGCACCAAATAATTAGTCGACTTCATTTAGATGAATTTAACACAGATGCAACACTAGGGCTCGTCTGTGTGGATCTTCTTGACACAGCTCCCTCAAAAATCACTTTGAATTGTGTGACAGACTAACTGAAACAGAGGATACTGTAGACCAGAAACGTACAGGTAATAGCAAAAGTGAAACATGTTCATTTTTACTGTATCGGTGACATCGTTTAGAATTTCTTTCTTTTGCCTAAATGAATATGTTGCAAGATGTTTTTTGTCCTAATGGAGATGATTTACTGTACACGAGGAGGACTGTTTCATTTTTAATTGATTCTCATTAATCATTGAATTAATGTAAATGCTCTGATTTGTTTTTCTTCTTTCTATTCTTTATTTAATGGTCTTTAAAGTCTCTGTTAACAAGTGTTCATCACTGACCTGCTTCTCTGACTAAAGTCACATGAATGAATATTTTCCAACACAAGCCAGTTACAGTAGCTCTACTGCATCCTGCATCCAATTCACCCAAAGACAGTTTGTGGATATGTTACTGGAAAAACAACTAAAATGCCATTTGTGTCTTCAGAAGAAGGAAAGAGAAAACAATATTTGAAAAATGTTTTTATTTTGCTTTGCGTTAAGGAGCAAACACTGACAGAGCGACTTAGACATGACTACACCTCCTAAATACAATGAAGGTGTGCTGAAGCAAAGCTTTGTGTAAGGTTGTTGCATTTAACAACCATTTTGCCTGAGAATCTTGTCGATCCAGGGACGGAACTTGGACACGTCTGTGTAGACATTGGGAAGCTCTGTGTTATTACAAGCTGGATCTCCGAAAGATACAACACCAGCAGCCATCCCATTGCACACCAGAGGACCACCAGAATCACCCTGTAAAATAGAAATATCTTGATATTTTGATCTAAAAAAATGTGTAAACTTTCCAAAAATAGACAGAAAGCTTACCTTGCATGCTCCTTTGAGTGTTTGATATCCACCTGCACAGATGACATTGGCAGGAAGACGAATCTGTTGAGACCATTGCCGTCCACAGACGTTCTGGTTAATGACAGGCACATCCGCCACTCTTAGGTCAGCGACAACGTTACTATTTTCGGTCTTGCCCCATCCAGCTACACGGCACATTTGGTCGTCTTTTACATTCATGTTAGCAAGGGGGAGTCTAATGCGTTGTGTTGTGCTGCCCACAGGAACACCCTCATTTAGCTGGAGACACAAAATCAGAAAGAATAAAATCAAAAACTGTCTTTCTGAACATGTTCTCATTCTTAGTCAGGCTTCAGCTAAACAGCTTTGGTAACAGTGTCTTGGGTAGAATTTCAATGTAAATCATTATATTTCTGGGACACTTTACCCTCACAGGAAAACTGAAGTTTATTGATGCGTGTTTTTTTAACCACAGTTTAAATGCATCTAATTTGACTGTAAAAATACATATTCATACTGGGCTGAATGAATATATGCTTACTTTGAGGAGCATGATGTCACTTCCTTTTTCGTGATGCCGATAAAGAGGGTGTTTGCATCTCTGCACAATGTTTCTCACTGTCCTAGTGATTCTGAGATTGTGCGTGCCCAAAACAACCCTCACCAGTCCACTGCAAAAATTGAGAGGTCGTCAGTAGATGTTCTCAGGTTGTTTTGCCAACAACAAAACAAAGCAACAGATTATACATTTATTTTGAAAAAAGTGTGTTTATGTAACTTATACATTAAGTTAAAAATTAACTATTTCAGCATGATGTCCTTCCCCAGTTCTACACTCTTATAATCTTGGTGTTTGTGTGTCTTTTCAATAAATTTTTCATCATCAACCCTCTTCAGATCGTGGGTACCAAGAACTACTGATAGCCAACATTGAGAGTTTCAGTACATTTTCTAAAATTGTGCCAATAAAAATAGAAAACCATTAATAATATATTTCTTAATTTTTTTAAAAAAAATGTGCGTTCATGAGTGTTGAAGTCTTTTTGAAATTGATTCGTAATTACATGTATCAAAGATTGCTGGAAGATAACTCACGGGATGTCACAGTGCGCAGCAGTGAGGACAAAGTTGTCGCTGATGAGGGAGCCTCCACAGTAATGTCCGTCTCTGGTCTGCACTGAGGCCATATACTGCATCTGGTTCCGTGGAGCAATTTGCCCGTTTATGATTTCACTCCCAAGTGCTGCAAAGATAAGTTAAAATCAAAATTAGCTAAATGTCTCATTAAATGGAATTAATGAAAATATTCTGTTAGCTTACCATTTCGTCCGAGACATGTCAGAACATGAAGGAGCAGAAGTTTGTGCAGAGCATGCATGATTGCAGCAAGTCAACTGACTGGTCCTCTTGGGGGAGCAAAGACGACCCTTTTATACAGAGCGTCGCTTCGTTTGCATTTGTGGTCATCATCTATTTTATCTTGACTTCTAACCACGTCCTGTGTGCAATGGAAAATGCAAAGGTTTGCAACTTGTGTTATCTTTGCACAATCTTGTTTATTGGTCATCGGCTGAAGCACATACATTACCCATCAGTATAACATCAAGTATAACAATTAATGTATAACATAGTAACTCATTCTTCTTATTCTTACTTTGCTTCTTACTATTACTTTCCTTCACCACTCACTTGTTTTACTTTTCTGTATTTAGGACACTTTCAGCCACTTGATTAAGTGACTTTTCTTAAATTCAATTAATAAATTAAGATTATTAATTAAGATAAATTTTTTAGTGTGGAAGTCAGACTTTGTCACTGTGACCCAGTGGCCGTGGGTGACTGTCCCCTGCTGTCAAACTGACCATGGTCGGTCTTGGAGGCTATGTTCAGATCCAGTTCTGTGTGTTGACTCTCATGTCAGGCTGCCAAATCAGCTACCAAAGATGGTTGGTTACTCCAGTGATATGCTGCCCCCTATGTTTTTGAAGCTTTGAATTCTGGTGGTATTATACAAATTATACATTTAGTCGGCTGTGTTCACTGGGAGTTCATGGTTACACCTAGCTGCAGGGTGGGGAGTGTAGTTTATCTCATCTCTCATCTCATTTTCTTTCTGCTATTTCCCTATTGGGGTAGCGGGGTGTTGCCGCTTTTATTTTGCGGGGCTACTGGGGCCAAATCCAGCTCTCACCGGGTGAAGGCCAGGGTACACCCCTGGATGAGACGCCAGTTCATCCAGGGCCCTCTGATGCACATCAGGAGCAGTTTAGGGGTTCAGCATCTTGCTCAAGGATGCTTCAGCATGTAGCTCAGTTCCGCCCAGGGGAGCTGGGGTTCGGACCAGCAACCTTCTGGCTGCTGGTCACCTGCTCTACCCACTGAGCTACAGCCGCCCCTACGGGGTGTAATTTATATTTAGCACTAATGGCTACTTTTATTTTGGCTGTTATAATTGGCCACTATAAACCATATTTACTGAACGGTTTCAAAGGAAACATGCAAGTTTTTTGAGAGGACTTTAAATGAACAAGGTGAGAAAAAAGTCCTAGATCCTTCTCTTAACCCGGCCGACATCTGTTCCTGCTCCTCCATCGACGGAGCGGCCAACTCCTGTTCCTGCACCTCTGTCAGCAGCCCTGCCGACACCTGCCAGTGCTTCCCCGTCAGCATCCCTGCCAACCAACCCCAGTGCTTCTCCATCGGCATCCTGGACATTTCTATGTAATCTACAGACTGGGTGGGACATAGGAACCACAGTTTACATAGTCAGATATGAGCTTTAGTGTCGACCTATTATGTATATTACAATTATCAACAACATGTGAATAACAGTTCTGGCGCTATGACATCCATTTATTGTGTTGCAAACATATACAGAATTTGGCATGCTAACCAGCTAGCCCTGACCCTCATCCAAAGCTCCTGTGCTCGGGGCAGGGGCGCTGCTAGGGATTTTGGGCCCCATGAAAAGAATCTTTACAGGGCCCCCCAACACAGCGGCGAAATTTTTTGATGCTATTTTAGCATATAATTTCATCACCATTAGGGGCCTCTCTGGGCCCCCCTCAATCATGGGCCCCTAGAATCCGTCTCCTTTACCCCCCCTTTTCGGCGCCCCTGG
Organism: Pagrus pagrus; assembly: GCF_965226575.1. Lineage (NCBI taxonomy): Eukaryota > Metazoa > Chordata > Actinopteri > Spariformes > Sparidae > Pagrus > Pagrus pagrus. The sequence continues at coordinate 11,626,527 of NC_140190.1, read as the reverse complement.
CTCGGGGTGTAAACAACAACACTCCCCCAGTTGTCTGAGCTCCAAGTCCGGATTGCTAGCTGCATGGCTAAGTGAGCTAACTAGTGAAAAGCAGCCACAGTTAGCAACAGTTAGTGCTCACTCTGGTGATATGCTACCCCCTATTTGTTATAAAACATTCAGACTCCTTCATGTTTATGACAGTGTCTTATGCACACCCATTCAAAAACTCATATGCATCAGCTTCATCTTTCATGCACTGGTGTTACAGTTACTCTTAATAAAATGACTGCTTAAAGATCTGGTGCTGCTGCAGGGTGAAGCACATGCAGGCTGTGAAAGATCATTGTATAAATCTTTTCTCCCTTTTCATTTTTTGTTTGCATCACCTTAACATGATTATTCTTGGCCTTTTTGGACCTTCTTCTCACATTAAGTGAGTTTTTATTTAATTGAATCTAACGAGTAAAAACCACATGTACAACTTTGTAGAAATACTTGCCACAGCCGTCTGAGACATTTCTTTGGTTGAGACATAGGAACCACAGTTTCCACAGTCAGATATGAGCTTTAGTGTTCTCACGGTCACATACACAGACAGCAATATTTTAATATCGCTTTCATTATAACAATATGTAATATAAAATGCATTTAAAATACACTCATACTATTAATCGTTACAAAATGACGCAGGAGGACAGTTGACAAAGGTCAGAGACAGAAATCAGCAGACACTGTGCTAAGCCAACATAAAAATAAGCAAAAAAAAAAAAAAAAAAGCAACAAGATCTGCAGAAGAAATGGATGACTAAAGACAACTTGCCAGGCAACAAGTAGAGACTGTTGTCACTCAGGTCGGACCAATATGGACACATGTACAGACATACACGTAGTCTGTTGGAATGTCTAGAGCTAGACTGCAACTCTGAGTGCTACCTGCTGTTGAAACATGATATGTCAAAAAAAATTAAAGAAATTTAAAAAAAATAAAAAATACTATGGAAATATTGTATGCTGTGGATAACGGGGGCGGGACTAGATAAGCGTATGCTTCTCCCGCTGTCCCTTTCGGCCATGTGTATTAATGAGTCAAGATGATGTGTGATGATGATTGATCTAACTGACATGTCCGAAATAAACAATATTCATTCATTCATTCATTCATACTGTCATTTTATTTTTTTAAACTTTAATTTGGCATGTTATAAGTAACACATTTACATTTGTTATATTAACTATATTCAGTGTTTGCTGCATTAAACAGATCTGATTACATTATTCAGTGTTTTCTCTCTACAAATCCATAATTAGGTAAGTATCAACAAATGTAGTATTTATTGTACATAGATGCAAGCTGATGCTGCCTAGTTAGCATGTCTTTATACTCAGCAGAGAGCCCCATGAGTCATGTCATAGTTTCTCTGCTTTTTGACCATTAGTGGGCGCTGCATCATCAGATGCCACAGCTACAGTCTTCAGAACAAAACCATTACCTTAAAGGATAAGTACCGTTTTTTACAACCTGGACCTTATTTCTGGCAAAATATATGGTCATTTACTCACCCAGATAACTTTGGTGTCATTCGGCGTCGTTCGGACGAAATTAGATCCAGTGTAGCGGCGATATATCCATATAATGGGAGAGACGGGGCAGCGACACACAGCCTCTATATAACACATTATCTGCCACGAAACTAGTTAATTTCATCAATATTTTGTTATGAAATGCTAGCGCTATTCCCCTCTGAGTCCGGGCTCGTCCGTTATCAACATCCGGGGTCAAACTAGCAGTAGCAGCTACAGGTAAACAAGCCGCGCTGTCGCGGGTGCGCGCGCAGCTCAGAGACGACATCTTCCAGGTCAGAGGTAGTAGATCAGAATATTGCACAGGTGTGCCTTAGGCTGGCCACAATAAAAGGCCACTCTAAAATGTTCAGTTTTATCACACAGCACAATGTCACAGATGTCGCAAGTTTTGAGGGAGCATGCTGACTGCAGGAATGTCCACCAGATCTCTTGCCCATGAATTGAATGTTCATTTCTCTACCATAAGCCAACCGGCCTCACAACCGCAGACCACGTGTTACCACACCAGCCCAGGACCTCCACATCCAGCATGTTCTCTCCGCAGACAGCTTGTGTGGCGTCGTGTGGGTGAGCAGTTTGCTGATGTCAACGTTGTGAATCGAGTGGCCCATGGTGGCGGTGGGGTTATGGTATGGGCAGGCGTATGTTATGGACAATGAACACAGGTGCATTTTATTGATGGCATTTTGAATGCACAGAGATACTGTGACGACATCCTGAGGCCCATTGTTGTGCCATTCATCCACGACCATCACCTCATGTTGCAGCATGATAATGCACGGCCCCTTGTTGCAAGGATCTGTATACAATTCCTGGAAGCTGAAAACATCCCAGTTCTTGCATGGCATGGCCAGCATACTCACCGGACATGTCACCCATTGAGCATGTTTGGGATGCTAATATCCAGCAACTTCGCACAGCCATTGAAGAGGAGCGGACCAACATTCCACAGGCCACAATCAACAACCTGATCAACTCTATGCGAAGGAGATGTGTTGCACTGCGTGAGGCAAATGGTGGTCACACCAGATACTGACCGGTTTTCTGACCCCCCGAATAAAGCAAAACTGCATATTTCAGAGTGGCCTTTTATTGTGGCCAGCCTAAGGCACACCTGTTCATGCTGTCTAATCAGCATCTTGGTATGCCACACCTGTGAGGTGGGATGGATTATCTCGGCAAAGGAGAAGTGCTCACTAACACTGATTTAGACAGATTTGTGAACAATATTTGAGAGAAATGGTCTTTTGTGTATGTATAAAATGTTTTAGATCTTTGAGTTCAGCTCATGAAAAATGGGAGCAAAAACAAAAGTGTTTATATTTTTGTTCAGTGTATGTTTTATCTCATTTGTTGTAATACAACCATACATCCATACAAAAACCAAAGTGTCAAACTTTGTAAAAAGAAATGTTTTCTTTGAAAGTATTCCTCTCTACAAGTTTTTGTTTACCTTGTATGCCTTTATAAATCTGCTAAGTAGATATTAAGTCTGGTTGTGCAATCTTTTCACAGCAGGATTTACTTTCTTGTACACAAACTCTTGGATCGCCTCTACTCTAAAACACAAAGACACAAGACAAGTTTACTTTGATGTAGATCTACTTGACACACCCTGCTATCACATGATGATCACGTGTGTTCTACAGTGAGTGAGGCCATATACAGCATTAACTTCTCTGGAGCATTTTTACAATTTATGATTTCATCCCCAAGTGCTGTAAAGATAAGAGGAAAATCCTTATGATGAGTAAATGTAGCGTTTGCTCAGTGGTGAGTGGAGTACTGAAAATCTATTTAAAAAGATGACTCAAGTAAAGTATCACAATTTAGGAAACTTAATATGAATGTTGTGTTAACGTTAAGGCTGGCATTACATCAGGTTAACTGATCTTTGAAGCCATCTACTTAAATGCCCAACAGACCACAAGATAAGTTAATGTCATTATCATAACATCAAAGATTAATGGTGCATAATAACCGGATTTGGTGATGGGCTATTATAACTCGTACTTGGGTGCAGATTTTCTCTACTCTTTCTACCACTGATATGTCCAAGTCATTAATGACCAACAAAGAGAAAATTCCTTAAAAAATTGTGGTTTAATAAATCTTGTGTTATTTCACTTTCCTCTTTTCAGCGTGTTACAACAGGTTTGTGTTCAAAATAATTCTTAAGAAACAATGTGGTTTTCTAGTGAAATGTTCTGCAGACTTTGACGAAATCTGCTCTTACACACAACTGAGTTTCTCAGCGTTCTAAGATTGGAAAGTTTTGTTCTAAAATTAAAATATATAATATTATATGTTGATAAATGTACTTGTTGCCACTCGTAAAAGGACAGAATATGGAGTACATCGACTACAGAAACAGGCCTTTCAGAGTGACTGTTGAGTTTTTGTTGAGCTCAGCAGAACACTGGGGAAAAAAAACGATAGCATTTGTTTTATGAACCTAAATACCATTTTATATCTCCACAATGCAATGAAATTTAAAAAATAATTCTCTCAAATTCTTAGCAGAAATTTGTTAAAATCCATCTTGTTGAGCTCCTATGCTCCTAGGTTTTTTTTGTTCTTTTCTTTTTATCTAGACTGACCTTCAGACCTTTGCGATTTGTCTGCATAGATGGTCATGTACACCTAACACAATATTTGATCTGGCATTGTGGAATATCTTTCCATTCTCCTCGAGGACAAATTCTCTTTTGTTTGAGAAATTTGAGAACAAATGACATCCGTAGTATATAATATTACAACAGGACAATTCAGCAAAATAAAGCAGTCTTAACATACAAAGACACACTGATTAAAACTTTCAAAGTATGATTAGAAGTAGCCTAAATGAAAGCATAACTTTCAGAGAAATGAATGTTTCTTACTTCAATTTGTGTGAATAACTTGGGATGATTTAGATTTATTAGTCTTTCTGCCTCACGTATCGGACCGTCACTTTAGAGACTGAACCACTGGCAGCATAATGAGGCACAGACAAGCTGCAGGTAATTAACAACATTGTGACTACAGGTGAGAGAGACTCTTCTTCCAGTCGGCATTTACAGTGGACCATCGCTCATTTAGGATGGAAGCGGCTCAGCCTTTTGCCTGCCTCTAGCTATATGGCACCAAATATGTCATTTGAACCTTGTGGAAATAAAACTAATTGCTAAAATGCTGCTGCTGCTGCTGCTGCTGCTGCTGCTGATGATGATGATGATGATGATGATGATGATGATGATGATCATGTGAGTGGATAAGCCATCTTAGAAGCTTTAACCAGACGTGCATTCTACTTCTTACCAGCAGTCACATGACTCAGTGGAGTCCATTCTGGAAATATCAGTCTGTTTAGAAATAAACTTGTTTTCTTTCATTTTTAACAGTCAATCTCATAAATCTTTTTGATGAAATATTGCAAAGGAGGACTGAATATCAAGTATAATCATATCTTTAAATGACTATTATGTTATTTTATTAAAGGGACAGTGTGTAATATATCACGTTTTAGCACCATCTAGCTGTGAGGTTCTGCATTGCAACACTCCTTCGCTCACCCCTCCCGTCCTGAAGACGTTGGAGACGTTCCCTGAAGCTACGGTGGCCCTGACGGACAAGAAACTCATTTTCAAAATATGGACTCTTTCCGAACAGCTTTGATTGATTCAAGTTATGAGGTAATTATGTAGTTAGTTATTAAGGCTATAAAACTAGACGTTATAATAAAACAAAACAAAAATAAAAATAAACTTTACGATCATACGAAGAAATTATGAAATGATGTGCAAATTAGTAGTAATGCATTCCTTATTCGTTTATTTGTCGATGTCCGTGCATATTCAGAAAACATCATCGTCATCATCAGTAGATGACACGGTAGTGACAGGGAGAGGAAGAGGGAGAGCCGATATTTATCCTCGTTTTCTGAAGTCGCCGGTCACGTTGCCTTTTTCTCTCTCTTTTTCGCTTTTTTGGTGGGGAGGACTCCTTCTCTTGTGCCCTGGCATACGTGTGGTCTGCCATTTAGAAAAAAAACCTCGCAGGCTTTCTCATACTCCGGTGCAGTGACGAGTGCTTTCGCTGAGCTCCCTCTCAGTACCGCAGTCAGGCTGGCTCTGAGCGGAAACGCGTTTCGCTAACTAGCACCACGTAGCGCTTTCTGTCCCTCTCGGCAGTCCGTAGTTTTCTTAAAACCGGAAGACACGGTGGCCTCTGGAGGGCCTGCCCGTCCTCTGTATATTCAGATAGGCAATTCTGCGCTCAGGAGGACAAGTCAGACTGATGACAGAGGCCATTGTACACCAATGAGGACTTACTTATGAACGAAGACGTTGATTTGAGTTAATAAATTACGTAAATAGTTACACACTATCCCTTTAACTTAATGGTGTAATGTAATTTAAAATGTAATATGAGAATTTTGCCACCTGTTGAATTCTTTCTCCCAATAAAAAGATGCAGTATATCACCAGAGCAGGCTAACTGCTATCTGATGGTGGCTGTATTCTGTTCCACAACTGTATGTACTGCTTGTTAGCTCAGTTAGCCGTGCAGCTAACCGGGCACAGGAGCTTTGGACCACTGGGAGGAAGAGGTTTTCAGGCATGAACTAGCTAGTTAGCATGCTAACTTTAGTAAATATCTCTGCAAAACAGTACATAGATGTCTTTGAAATAACATCAACACTGTTATATCTACACATTTTGTTGTTCTGGTTATTTCTGCATGATTTATACTAATAATCTTACATATCACACCTTTGAACACAAATGATGTCTTCTGATTAGGTTGTAACAGAAGCAAATGAACAATGCATTTGCAAAAAGCCTTTATTTTAAGTTGCAGTCACACAAGCAGAGCAATCTGTGACACCACAAAACAACCATATTACAGTGAATGTATACTGAAGCAATACTGCGAGATTTTTATTCACGTTTGAGGATGTCATTGATCCAGGGGAGGTATTTTGAGACATCTGTGTAGACGTTGGGTTTATTTCCGTGATGAGAGGTGTAGTCACAGTTTTTGTTCCAGTTGAAAGACACGATACCAACAGCCTCTCCGTTGCACACCAAAGGACCACCAGAATCACCCTGTGAGGAGGAAATACATCATTAATATGTTTTGTAGCATTTCTGTACAAGAAACAGTTGACATTTTCCTTGAAAGGACATACCTGACAGAATCCATAGTTGGTGTTATATCCACCGGCACAGATGACTTTTTCAGGAAGATTGAACTGAATCTTTTTCCATTCCTCCGCACAGACTTTCTGGCTAACGACAGACACCTTCACCTCTCTCAGCTCATCAACAACTTGACCACCAGTTTGTGTCTTACCCCATCCAGCCACGAGGCACTTTTCATTTTCTCTTATGTTCTTCTCTGTGCTGGGAAGTCGAATTGTTTGTACGCTGTTGCTTATTGGAGCTTTCTTAGACAGCTGGAGACACACAAAATCAGAAAGTAAAAATTATGAACTAGCTTAAGTCTAATTTCATAACATACTTCTTCTCATTGATCAGACTTCAGTTTATTCATCAGACCTCAGTTTATTCATCAGACCTCAGTTTAGCAAAGATGTGATGTACTTACTTTGAGAAGCATGATGTCCTTCCCCTGACCTACCCCTTCATAACCTGGGTGTTTGTATTTCTTTTCAATCAATCTTATTTTTTCATCACCAACCCTCTTGAGATCGTGGGTACCAAGAATTACTCGTACAAGTTTCCTGAATGAGCCAACATTGAGAGTTTATCAGTACATTTTCTAAAATTGTGTCAATAACAAAAGAAAATGGTTAATAATATATTTCTTATAAGAAAAAGAGTGAGTTGAAATCTTTTTGAAATTGATTTGTAATTACATGCATTAAAGATTGCTGGAAAATAACTCACTCATCGTCACAGTGCGCAGCAGTGAGCACAAAGTCTTCTCTGATGAGGAATCCTCCACAGACATGATTACCATTGTCGTTCTGCACTGAGGCCATATACCGCATCAAGTTGTCCGGGACTTTTACCCCATTTATGATTTTAGCTCCAAGTGCTGCAAAGATAAGTTAAAATCAAAATTAGTTAAATGTCTCATTAAATGGAATTAATGAAAATATTCTGTTAGCTTACCATTTCGTCCGAGATATGTCAGAACATGAAGGAGCAGAAGTTTGTGCAGAGCATGCATGATGGCAGCAAGTCAACTGACTGGTCCACTTGGGGGAGCAAAGCCGACCCTTTTATACAGAGCTTTGCTTCGATTGCATTTGTGATTAACATCTATTTTATCTTGACTTCTAACCACGTCCTGTGTGCAATGGAAAATGCAAAGGTTTGCAACTTGTGTTATCTTTGCACGATCGTGTCAATCGGCTGAAGCACATACATACTGTAATGCGATCAGTACATGATAAGTATAACAGCTAATGTATAACACATTAATTAATTTTTCCTCTTCTTACTTTGCTTCTTACTATTCATTTCCTTCACCACTCACTTGTTTTACTTTTCCATATTTAGGACACTTTCATGTGTGCAGATTCTTTAGTGTGGAAGTCAGACTTTGTCACTGTGACCCAGTGGCTGTGTTGGGTTTTGGGGAAAAAGCCCACTCAAAACAGTTCATTGACGCAGTCATGAAACTAATGAGCTTGATTAATTCCAAGTGCTCTAACAGAGGATCATTACTGAGTCTGTTAATGTTTTTAATTGACCAGAATCATGTAAATTTGATGTAAAACTGCTGTTGTATCAGTTCAACAATGTATGTGTTTTGTTTTGTTGTCCCCAAAGTCATAGTCAGACTGACTGACCAAGACTTTGACTTTGGTCTTGGAGGCTGTGTTCTGATCCAGTTCTGTGTGTTCACTCTCATGTCAGGCTGCCAAATCCAAACTGGGCCTTTTTGGACCTTCTTGTCACAATAAGTGAGTTTTTATTTAATCGAATCTAACAAGTAAAATCCACATATGCAACTTTGTAGAAATACTTGCCACTGCCGTCTGAGACGTATCTTTGTAATCTACAGACTGGGTGAGACATAGTAACCACAATTTCCACAGTCAGATATGAGCTTTAGTGTGCTCACGGTTGTGAAACAAATGCTCTAGTTAGAACATGTAGGGGAGAACAAACATACATAGACACCAATATTTTAATATTGCTGTCATAATAACAATGTTTAATATAAAATGCATTTAAAATACACTCATACTGTCTTTTTTTTAAAAAAAACTTGAATTTGGCATGTAATAAGTAATACATTTACATTTGTTATATTAACTATATTCAGTGTTAAACAGATCTGACTACATTATTCAGTGTTTTCTCTCTACAAATCTATAATTAGGTAAGTATCAACAAATGTAGTATTTATTGTACATAAACACAAGCTGATGCTGCCTAGTTAGCACGTCTTTTTACTCAGCAGAGAGCCCCATGAGTCATGTCATAGTTTCTCTGCTTTTTGACCATTAGTGGGCGCTGCATCATCAGATGCCACAGCTACAGTCTTCTCTATCAGCTGTGTTACAGAACAAAACCATCACCTTAAGAGAGAGTTGTACATGGGGTCGTTGCAGCCTGATGTTTCTATGTTAGCAAGTGCCTACATGTCTGTCTTCTATGAGTCATTCCTAGAAGTCCCCTGTGAGCCAGACTCTGTCCAAAAGGTGACAAAATCTGCCTAGCAGCACCTCAAAAGCTCACTAATAGATAAAGTATGCTTTATCTCATTTATTGTAATCCATAGAAAAACCAAAGTGTCAAACTTTGTGTTACAGCCCTGCATGTGTGTGTGTGCATGTGTGTGTGTGCCTTGTCTGTCGTTTTGTTCTCCCTCTCCTCCTCAGTCATTCTCCGGCCCCCGGATCAGGCTCCTCCCTCGTGGTGCAGGTGCGCCAATCCGAGGGCGACAATCAGGGACTGGAGTTTTCAAATGGTCCGTCGGCTTGTCAGTCGTGGCGAATGATCTTGGTGGCCAGCTCGCCTCGCTTTGTTTGGAACAATTGTGTTCTGTGTTCTGTGGACTGTGGCTTGTGTCGGGGTACTGGGCCAGGGCTAGAATCTCACTATCGAGACCGCACATGCTAGACATTTACTTTGTTAGTTTCACTAGGATTAAGGGTGCTGTTCGCTTTGTATTTTCTGTTTTATCGCCATTGCCTGACGAAGTCACTGTGGGTTTTATTTTTCACTGTTTGTCCATTTTATCTTGACATAACTCTGGAGTCAGAGTCTCTTTTGGTTATATTTATGTTGTTGGTTTAAACAGCATCCAATGGCCTTTATCCCCGTTCGGGCGTCCTCAGTTGTTGTATTGTTTCTCCTTTGATAAATTGTGGCTAATAAATTATTTAAATCCCAACCTTAATGTCTGGTTTTATGTTGCTGCCTTCCCTTAACGAGCTGGGTTGTAACACTTTGTAAAAAGAAATGTTTCTTTGGAAGTATTCCTCTTTACAACTTTTTGTTTACCTTGTATACCTTTATAAATCTGCCAAGTAGATATAAAGTCTGGTTGTGCAATCTCTTAACAGCAGGATTTACTTTCTTGTACACACACTCTTGGATCGCCTCTACTCTAAAACACAAAGACACAAGACAAGTTTTCTTTGACACACCCGCTGACATATTCGTTTGAATGAAAAAAATACATTTTTTTTTCTTCAGATGAAGAATTTTAATGAATCGATAGCTATTTATTTTGGAAGTACTCTGCAAGTACAACATAAAAACAAACCCCAAAACACAAAATCTCCACCACAGAATTATGACAGAGTGTAACGTTCTTGTCCTCATCTTGACTGTGTGTACTGTTTTTATTTTGACCTGTAAAGCATCAAATATTTAGTTGATTTCATTTAGATGAATTTAACACAGATGCAACACTAAAGCTCGTCTGTGTGGATCTACTTGACACAGTTCCCTCAAACATCGCTTTGAATTGTGTGACAGACTAACTGAACCAGAGGATACTGTAGACCAGAAACGTACAGGTAATATCAAAAGAGAAATATGTTGATTTTTACTGTATTGGTGACATCATTTAGATTTTTTTTCTTTTGCCTAAATGAACATGTTGCAAGATGTTCTTTGTACTAATGGAGGTGATTTACTGTACACGAGGAGGACTGTTTAATTTTTAATTGATTCTCATTAATCATTGAATTAGTGTAAATGCACTGATACATTTGTTTTTCTTGTTTCTATTCTTTATTTAATGGTCTTTTCACCCAGACCGTATTCTGGAGCTCATAGCTGCTTAACATTGTAGCAGGACCTTCATTCTGGAGAGCTGAGGTTACATTAGGAGGCACTGAGGTATACAGAAACTTAAATAATGATGATATGTCTGTAATAAAGTCTCTGTTAACAAGTTTTCATCACTGACCTGCTTCTCTGACTAAAGTCACATGAATGAATATTTTCTAACACAAGCCAGTTACAGTAGCTCTACTGCATCCTACATCTAATTCACCCAAAGACAGTTTGTGGATATGTTGCTGGAAAAACAACTAAAATGCCATTTGTGCCTTCAGAAGAAGAAAAGAGAAAACAATATTTGAAACATTTTTTTATTTTGCTTTGCGTTAAGGAGCAAACACTGACAGAGCGACTTAGACATGACTACACCTCCTAAATACAATGAAGGTGTGCTGAAGCAAAGCTTTGTGTAAGGTTGTTGCATTTAACAACCATTTTGCTTGAGAATCTTGTCGATCCAGGGAAGGAACTTGGACACGTCTGTGTAGACATTGGGTAAGAGTTTGTCCAAACACACTGTATCTGCGAAAGACACAACACCAGCAGCCATCCCGTTGCACACCAGAGGACCACCAGAATCACCCTGTAAAATGGAAATATCTTGATATTTTGATCCAAAAAAATTTGTAATGTGTTCATAAACTTCCCAAAAACGGACAGAAAACTTACATTGCAGAATCCGTTGTGTGTTTGATATCCACCTGCACAGATGACATTGTCAGGAATCCCAGACCACTGACGTTTACAGACGTTCTGGTCGACGACAGACACACCCACCAGTCTCAGGTCATCAACATCTCTACCATCTTCGGTAATTCCCCATCCAGCTACACGGCAGATTTTGTCGGGTTGTAGGTTCATGTCAGGAGGGGGGAGACGAATGTATTGTATTGGTCCACCCTGTGGAACACTCTGAGACAGCTGGAGACACAAAACCAGGATGTAGAAATGAACAGTGTCTGAACATGGTTTTACTCTTCATCAGACTTCAGTTAAACAATCACTAGAAGTTGGAGCAGATGAATCTTTTAAATGAAAGTTAACTCTACAATATAACAGCTTTGATAGTGCTGTGTCTTGGCTAGAATTTCAGAGACATTCGAATTTGGCATTGTTTTTTTTTACCACTTTTGACATTTACCCTCACAGGAAAAAAAACAAGCAAATCTTAAATGCATCTAATTTGACTGCAAACACACAACATGTCATCTGGGACAAATAGGCTGAAAGAATATATGCTTACTTTGAGGAGCATGATGTCATTTTCTAGTGTGTTCTGCTGATAATCAGGGTGTTTGCATCTCTGCACAACGTCTCTCACTGTCCCATTGTTACTGAGATCGTGGGTGCCCAAAACAACCCTCACTGGTGTGCTGCAAAAAGTTAGAATTGAGAGATCGTTAGTAGATTTTCTCAGGTTGGTCTGACAACAACAAAACAAAACAAAGCAAAATAAAAAAATAAAAAGATACAGTTTTTGACAAAATGTTGGCTTGTATAACTTATTACTTCAATTTAAAAAGAAACAACTCCTGGAAGATGAAACGTAACTAACTCATCATCATCATCATGACAGTGCGCAGCAGTGAGGACAAAGTTGTTGCTGATGAGAGAGCCTCCACACACATGTTCATCGCTTTCCTGCACTGAGGCCATATACCGCATCAAGTTGTCCGGGACTTTTACCCCATTTATGATTTTAGCTCCAAGTGCTGCAAAGATAAGTTAAAATCAAAATTAGCTAAATGTCTCATTAAATGGAATTAATGAAAATATTCTGTTAGCTTACCATTTCGTCCGAGATATGTCAGAACATGAAAGAGCAGAAAGTTGCGCAGAGCATGCATGATGGCAGCAAGTCAACTGACTGGTCCTCTTGGGGGTGCAAAGACGACCCTTTTATACATAATTTTTGCTTCGTTTGCATTTGTGATTACCAGCTATCTTATATTGATTTCTAACCACGTCCTGTGTGCAATGGAAAATGCAAAAGGGTTGCTATCTTGTTTATCGGTCATTAGTTTCCTGCTTTGTCGTTGAGCAATACTGCCTCCCACCCGGTCATGAAACTACTAAGCTAGATTAATCCCATAAATGCCATAATTAAGGATCATTACTGAGTCTGTTAATGTTTTTGATTGACCAATATACATTTGATGAAAATCTGCTGTTGGCACTCCACAAACAAGTTTCCACTAACAGAAAAACACTAGAAGGTTCAGTCTGCCCCCACTCTTGAAACACACACACAGCATGGACACTGTTGGATGACCCACTGGTTCCCGCATGGACACTCTGGCCCCAGCTTAAATCTTTCCCTGATTACTAACTGGAGACAGCCATGCTCCAGCGGAGGAGGGCAGCAGCTGGAGGACAAAGAGGCACAGAAGAGAGCAGCCACACCCACACACAACCACTGACGGCTCTCAGGCTGTAACAATGTAACAAACTCCCTTTGTTTTTGAGAAGATTTTAAATGAAGAATGTGAGAAAAAAGTCCTGGATCCGTCTCTTAATCCGGATCAGCACCAAAAGGTGGCTATTCTGGGACGAGACTCATCCTCCATCAAAGTCTCATGGAAATCTGTTCTGTAGTTTTGGTGTAATCGTGCTGAAAAACCAACCAAGGTAACAATTTAAACTTTGCATTAAATGTGACACAGTTGACCAAACAACACTCAAAGGTGCAATGTGTAAGAATATTAGTTGAAAACATAAAAAAAATACAATTATCAACAACATGTGAATAACAGTTCTGACATTAGAATGGAATGTGTTGCAATTGTGTTGCAAAGATATACAGAAGTTGGCATGCTAACCAGCTAGCCCTGACCCTGATCCAAAGCTCCTGTGCTCGGGGTGTAAACAACAACACTCCCCCAGTTGTCTGAGCTCCAACTCTGGACTGCTAGCTGCATGGCTAAGTGAGCTAACTAGCAACAACAGCCACAGTTGGCCACAGTTAGTGCTTACTCTGGTGATATGCTACCCCCCATTTGTCATAAAACATTTAGACTCCTTCATGTTTATGACAGTGTTTGTGCACACCCATTCAAATGAAGTCTTACCATTTTCTTTCATCTCATATGCATCAGGTTCATTCTTTCATGCACTGGTGTTACAGTGCATGAAAAAACAAGGCTATGAAAAAATACACTTTACCTATAAAAATAAACAGGGAAAAACTTACAAAAGAAAATCACTCTTCTCAAGAGGAAACAAGAGATATATCAAAATACAAAGGTGATCATAGAACAGGACAAGGCTGTGGACGTGGGGCTTGAGGCGCATGGACAAACGACACTCTGGCACAGGACAAAGGGAGACGCAGACTATAAGACACATCAACATGAGGTTGATGGGGAACAGGTGGAAACAATCAGGGATCAGGGGAGACGTCAGACCGGTGACACAAGAGGAAGGGCAAGAGCCCCATGAGCCATGTCAAAGTTTCTCTGCTTGTTGACCATTAGTGGGCGCTGCATCATCAGATGCCACAGCTACAGTCTTCTCTATCAGCTGTGTTTCAGGACAAAACCATCACCTTAAGAGAGAGTTATACATGGGGTCATTGCAGCCGGATGTTTCTATGTTAGCAAGTGCCTACATGTCTGTCTACTATGAGTCATTCCTAGAAGTCCCCTATGAGCCTGACTCTGTCCAAAAGGTGACAAAATCCGCCTAGCAGCACCTCAAAAGCTCACTAATATATACAGTGAGTCCAATATGTATTTGATCCCTTGCTGATTTTGCCGGTTTGCCCACTAATAAAGACATGATCAGTCTATAAATTTATGATAATATGTATTCAAACATGGAGAGACAAAATATCAAAAAGAAATTCCAGAAAATAACTTTAAAGAATATATTTTAATTAATTTGTATATCATTGAGGGAAATAAGTATTTGATCCCTCTGGCCAAACACACTCAATACTTAGTGGCAAAGCCTTTGTTTGCAAGCACAGCAGTGAGACGTTTTTTGTAGTTAACCACAAGTTTAGCACACACACCAGGTGGAATTTTGGCCCACTCTTCTTTGCAGATCCTCTCTAAATCATGAAGGTTGGTGGGCTGTCGCCTGGCCACTCTGACCTTCAGCTCCCTCCATAGATTTTCGATCGGATTGAGGTCCGGTGACTGGCTGGGCCATTCCATGACCTTGATGTGATGTTTCTTGAGCCAATCCTTTGTTGCCTTTGCTGTGTGCTTCGGGTCATTATCATGTTGGAAGACCCAACCACGGCCAATTTTCAGCTTCCTGGCAGAGGGGAGGAGGTTGTCCTTCAGGATTGTACGGTACATGGCTCCATCCATCTTCCCAGTGATGCGGTGAAGTAGCCCTGTACCCTTGGCGGAGAAACACCCCCAAAACATTATGCTTCCACCTCCATGCTTGACGGTGGGCACAGTGTTCTTGGGGTCATAAGCAGCATTTTTTTTCCTCCACACATGACGGGTAGAATTGAGGCCAAAAAGCTCAATTTTGGTCTCGTCCGACCACATAACTTTCTCCCAATAACTTGGTTCATCTTTCAGGTGATCATTGGCGTACTTAAGGCGCGCGTCCACATGTGCCTTCTTGAGAAGGGGTACCTTTCGGGCACTGCGGGATGTTAACCCATTGCTGCGCAAAGTGTTGCCTATTGTTTCCTTGCAAACTGTGGTCCCAGCTGCCTTCAGGTCATTTGCCAACTCCTGCCGAGTGGTTGCAGGATGATTTTTGACCGTTCTCAGAATCATTGCTACCCCACGAGGTGGAATCTTCTTAGGAGCACCGGACCGAGGTCTGTTGATGATCATGTTATGCTTTTTAAATTTTCTTACAATTGCACCAATGGTTGTTACCTTCAAATCCAACACCTTGCTAATCTTTTTGTACCCCATTCCAGCTTTGTGGAGATCAACAATCCTGACTCTGAGGTCCTGAGACAGCTCTTTGGTCTTCCCCATGGTGAACAGTTTGGAATCTGTCTGATTGTCTGATTCTGTGAACAGGTGTTTTTCACACGGGTGATTAGTGAGAACAGGTGGCTTCAGTTCAGGTAACAAGTCGATTGGGAGTGTCTACCTGGTCTGTAAAAGCCAGAACTCCTAATGAATACTAAGGGATCAAATACTTATTTCCCTCAATGAAATACAAATCAATTAATATATATTCCTTAGGTTCATTTTCTGGATTTTTTTTTTGATATTCTGTCTCTCCATGTTTGAATACATATTATCATAAATTTATAGACTGATCATGTCTTTATTAGTGGGCAAACCGGCAAAATCAGCAAGGGATCAAATACATATTGGACTCACTGTATGTGTTTTATCTCATTTTTTGTAATCCATACAAAAACCGAAGTGTCAAACTTTGTAAAAAGAAATGGTTTTTGGAAGTATTCCTCTTTACAACTTTTTGTTTACCTTGTATGCCTTTATAAATCTGCTAAGTAGATATTAAGTCTGGTTGTGCAATCTCTTAACAGCAGGATTTACTTTCTTGTACACACACTCTTGGATCGCCTCTACTCTAAAACACAAAGACACAAGAAAGGTTTTCTTTGATGTGGATCTACTTGACACACCCTGCTGACATATTCGTTTGAATTCTGTGACAAACCACAGAAACCACAGATTCCTCATTTAGATTTGAACATCAGTGTTCTCACAGACGCCGTTATTTGTTTATCCCTTTCAGAAAGAAAACCATATATATAGTTTATAAAATACCATTTCTTTCTTCAGATGAAGAATTTTAATGACTCATTAGCTCTTTATTTTGCAAGTAGACTTTAGACTTTAGACTTTTATTTATCCCACATCGGGGAAATTTACTTGTTACAGCAGCAGGTAGAACAGACATACAATACGTACAGGGGACATAAAAACAAGTAGACTTAAAATACTAAAAATACTAAAATGGATTTAAATAAGAGACAGAAAATATAAATGTGTAGAAAAATAAAATAAAATAAAAGGTATTAACAAAGTATTATTGCACACAGCAATTACACAGAATGGCGGAGGTAGAAGTGGTAGTAGTGCAGGATATGGTGGTGTTAAGGTGCTTATGGTGCTACATTAAGAGTTTTTGGTGTTGTACAGTCTGACTGCAGATGGAATGAACGACCTGCGGTAGCGTTCTGTTTTGCACCGTGGGTGGAGCAGTCTGTTACTGAAGGAGCTGCTTAGGGCCCCCACAGTCTCATGTAGGGGGGTAAGAGGGGTTGTCCATAATAGATGTCAGCTTGACTAACATCCTCCTCTCACCCACCTCTTCAATGGAGTCCAGAGGACAGTCCGAGACTGAGCCAGCCCTCTTGACCAGCTTATTGAGTCTCTTCCTGTCCCTCTCTGAGCTTCCACAGCCCCAGCAGACCACAGCGTAGAAGATCGCTGATGCTACCACAGAGTCATAGAAAGTTTTTAGCAGTGACCTGCACACACCAAAGGACCTCAGTCTCCTCAACAGATGGAGACGACTTTGGCCCTTCTTGAACAGGACATCTGTGTTGTGTGTCCAGTCCAGTTTATTGTTTATGTGAACACCCAGGTATTTGTACTCCTCCACGATCTCAATGTCCAAACCCTGGATGTTCACCGGTGCAGTTTGAGGAGGCTTTCTCCTGAAATCGATCACCACCTCCTTTGTCTTATTGGCGTTGATGTGCAGGTGGTTCAGTTCACACCAGGCGACAAAGTTGGTGATGACCTTCCTGTACTCCAGATCATACTCTGCAAGTACAACAGAAAAACAAACCCCAAAACACAAAATCTCCACCACAGAATTATGACAGTGTAACATTCTTGTCCTTATCTTGACTGTGTGTACTGTTTATATTTTGACCTGTAAAGCACCAAATAATTAGTCGATTTCTCTTAGATGCATTTAACACAGATGCAACACTAAGGCTCGTCTGTGTGGATCTACTTGACACAGCTCCCTCAAACATCGCTTTGAATTGTGTGACAGACTGAACCAGAGGAAACTGTAGACCAGAAACGTACAGGTAATATCAAAAGAGAAATATGTTGATTTTTACTGTAAAGGTGACATCGTTTAGATTTTTTTTTCTTTTGCCTAAATGAACATGTTGCAAGATGTTCTGTGTCCTAATGGAGGTGATTTACTGTGCTCGAGGAGGACTGTTTCATTTTTAATTGATTCTCATTAATCATTGAATTAGTGTAAATGCACTGATACATTTCTTTTTCTTGTTTCTTTTCTTTATTTAATGGTCTTTTCACCCAGACCGTATTCTGGAGCTCATAGCTGCTTTACATTGTAGCAGGACCTTCATTGTGGAGAGCTGAGGTTACATTAGGAGGCACTGAGGTATTTAGAAACTAGCTATATAGAATATAGAAACTCCCTTCTCCGGTTTGGTTAATTCACATGTTTATTAATTGTTAATCTTTTGAACACACTGCTTCTCTAATAATGTGCCTTTCTGTAATAAAGTCTCAGTAACGAGTGTGACCTACTGCTGACCTACTTCCCTGACTAAAGTCACATGAATGAATATTTTCCAACACAAGCCAGTTACAGTAGCTCTACTGCATCCTACATCTAATTCACCCAAAGACAGTTTGTGGATATGTTGCTGGAAAAACAACTAAAATGCCATTTGTGTCGTCAGAAGAAGAAAAGAGAAAACAATATTTGAACCTTTTTTTTATTTTGCTTTGCGTTAAGGAACAAACACTGACAGAGCGACTTAGACATGACTACACCTCCTAAATACAATGAAGGTGTGCTGAAGCAAAGCTTTGTGTAAGGTTGTTGCATTTAACAACCATTGTTATCGAGAATCTGGTCGATCCAGGGACGGAACTTGGACACGTCTGTGTAGACATTGGGTAAGCTTTCTTCCCTACAATATTTATCTGCGAAAGATACAACACCAGCAGCCATCCCGTTGCACACCAGAGGACCACCAGAATCACCCTGTAAAATGGAAATATCTTGATATTTTGATCCAAAAAAATATGTAATGTGTTCATAAACTTTCCAAAAACGGACAGAAAACTTACGTCGCAGAATCCTTTCTGTGTTCCATATCCACCTGCACAGATGACATTGGCAGGAATCCCAGACCATTTCTCTCTACAGACGTCCTGGTCGACGACAGACACATCCACTGCTCTCAGGTTAGTAGTAACTCTACCAGTTTCGGTAATTCCCCATCCAGCTACATGGCAGATTTGGTTGGGTTGTAGGTTCATGATAGGAGGGGGTAGACGAATGTGTCGTATTGTTCGACCCACTGGAACACTCTGAGACAGCTGGAGACACAAAACCAGAATGTAGAAATGAACAGTGTCTGAACATGGTTTTACTCTTCATCAGGCTTCAGTTAAACAATCACTAGAAGTTGGAGCTGATGAATCTTTTTAATGAAAGTTAACTCTATAATATAACAGCTTTGATAGTGCTGTGTCTTGGCTAGAATTTCAGGGACATTTGTATTTGACATTGTTTTTTTGCCACTTTTGACATTTACCCTCACAGGAAAAAAAACAAGCAAAGCTTAAAAGCATCTAATTTGACTGTAAACACACAAGATGTCATCTGGGACAAATGGGCTGAAAGAATATATGCTTACTTTGAGGAGCATGATGTCATTTGTGGTATTCTGATAATCAGGGTGTTTGCATCTCTGCACAACGTCTCTCACTGTCCCAGTATTTCTGAGATTGTGGGTGCCCAAAACAACCCTCGCAAGTCGACTGCAAAAAGTTAAAATTGAGAGGTCGTCAGTAGATTTTCTCAGGTTGTTTTGCGAACAACGAAACAAAGCAACAGATTATACATTTCTTTTGAAAAACGTGAGTTTATGTAACTTATAACTTTAAATAAAAAACAAACAATTTCTGTAAAATAAATCTTTACTCACCTAACATCACAGTGCGCAGCAGTGAGGACAAAGTTGTTGTGGATGAGGGATCCTCCACAGAAATGATGACCATTGTTGTACTGCAACGAGGCCATATACTGCATCCGGTTGTCCAGGACTTTTTCCCCATTTATGATTTTAGCTCCAAGTGCTGCAAAGATAAGTTAAAATCAAAATTAGCTGAATGTCTCATTAAATGGAATTAATGAAAATATTCTGTTATCTTACCATTTCGTCCGAGATATGTCAGAACATGCAGGAGCAGAAGTTTGTGCAGAGCATGCATGATGGCAGCAAGTCAACTGGCTGGTCCTCTTGGGGGAGCAAAGACGACCCTTTTATACAGAGTTTTGCTTCATTTGCATTTGTGGTCATCATCTATTTTATCTTGACTTCTAACCACGTCCTGTGTGCAATGGAAAATGCAAAGGTTTTCAACTTGTGTCATCTTTGCATGATCTTGTTTATCGGTCATCGGCTGAGGCACATACTTTATGCGATCAGTACATGACAAGTATACCAATTCATGTATAACACATTAACAAATTATTTTTCTTATTTCTTTTATTTCTTACTATTCATTTCCTCCTCCACTCACTTGTTTTACTTTTCTGTATTTAGGACACTTTCAGCTTCTTGATTAAGTGACTTTTGTTAAATTCATACAAGAACATGTGTGCAGATTATTTAGTGTGGAAGTCAGACTTTGTCACTGTGACCCAGTGGCTGTGTTGGGTTTTGGTGAAAAGCCCACTCAAAACAGTTCTTCTGAATTCTGTGACTAACTAGATGAACAATAGGAACCAGTTTCCCGCCTCCCACCCAGTAATGAAGCTAATGAGCTAGATTAATCCCAGGTGCCCTAACAGAGGATCATCACTGATTCTGTTAATGTTTTTAATTGACCAGAATCATGTCCATTTGATGAAAATCTGCTGTTGTATCAGTTCATGTTTGTGTTTTCTTATGTTGTCCCCAAAGTCATAGTCTTAGTCAGACTGTCCCCTGTTGTCAAACTGACCTCGGTCAGTCTTGGAGGCTGTGGTGACTCCCCCTGTAATCTGAGGCCCAGGTTAAGAAACTCTAGGACCTTTGGCTCTAGAGCTAACTGAGCCATGAGCGAATTCACTAATGGTGACTAACTACACCTAGCTGCAGGGCGGGGGCGTATTTTCCATTAAGCACTCACGGCTATTTTTATTTTGGCTGTTATAATTGTCTACTATAAACACCAAGCAATATTCTCAGCAAGCCCGTCCCTACATGAACGTTTTTACTGGAAACATGCAAGTATGAGGAAGCAAATAACACTCTGCCTTCGTTTCAAGATGACTTTAAATGAAGAAGGTGAGAAAAAAGTCCTGGATCCGTCTCTTAATCCGGATCAGCACCAAAAGTTAATGGTGTCTCTTCTGGTATGAGACTCATCCTCCATCAAAGTCTCATGGAAATCTGTTCTGCAGTTTTTGTGTAATCCTGCTGACAAACCAAACAAGGTAACAATTTAAACTTTGCATTAAATGTGACACAGTTGACCAAACAACACTCAAAGGTGCAATGTGTAAGAATATTAGTTGAAAACATGAAAAAATAAATAACAATTATCAACAACATGTGAATAACAGTTCTGACGTTATGACATCTATCTATTGTGTTGCAAAGATATACAGAAGTTGGCATGCTAACCAGCTAGCCCTGACCCTGATCCAAAGCTCCTGTGCTCGGAGTGTAAACAACAACACTCCCCCAGTTGTCTGAGCTCCAAGTCCGGACTGCTAGCTGCATGGCTAAGTGAGCTAAGATGAGCTAACT
>NC_140190.1:10953561-11004805 GCF_965226575.1 Pagrus pagrus | reverse complement strand
ACGCCACCACTCTACACTCAGTGCCTACACACACACATTCACCTCCTCCCTCCATCCAGTGTATTCATTTGAAGAGATTTATTTCCTATCAAGGCGCATAATGCAGAGGGTATAATTCAAATCAACTTTTTAAAAACAGCCGAGCAGCGGCGCAGTTTATGTATACAAAGCTGGAGAGCCGAGGGGAAAAAAAAAAAAAATTCCCAGCAAACAGCGGGGTATTAAAAGCAGATTGCCAACTTTAAGAAGCCATGGGTGGGCGGTGGGTGTTTGGTTTTGCCATTAACGCTTACCTATTACTGATACACCTCACAATCAGCCTGTTTAAACACATAACGCAGCCTTCATTTCTTTCAGATACACTCGCTAATCTGACAACGCAACCATGCAAAAGGCAGGATCAGAGCGGAATCACCAAACGCACTCGCACAAACACACACACAACCACATGCAATTTTTGGAGAAACTTTAAAAGGGCACATAATGTGCAGAATAACCCCAACAGATTCTCAGGAGCAGTCCTGTCGGGCTGTCTAGCTACCCCGCTGATACACCAGGCGTGTTGAGGAAATGTTGAGAAGCAGCGAGGGGGCAGCGACGGGGGGAAGGAGAGGGGGAGGGAGGTTGTAGCCGAGAACCTGAAAGGACTCCATCTCCCTTGGCCAACATGCCATGACGGTGTGGAGCAGCAGTCTGAATTGGTTTCTCTGGGGTGGCGGAGCTAGAGAGGTGATGGCGAGATGAGCCCGAATGGGGATGGAAAGGGGTGGGTGGACTGTGTGTTGGGGGGGGGGGGGGGGGGGGGGAGAGGAGATACGGTACACTGAGGTATGTGTGTTTGAGAGAGAGTCAGAGAGGGAGATGGCAGACCGGATCTGAGGTACTGTAAATGAGCGGATTACTGCTTCCCTCTTTTCAAGTCTTTCCATATACATGAGAGTGCTCGGCTGTGGAAGCAACACTGCTACGTGTGAAAT
Source organism: Pagrus pagrus (assembly GCF_965226575.1). Lineage (NCBI taxonomy): Eukaryota > Metazoa > Chordata > Actinopteri > Spariformes > Sparidae > Pagrus > Pagrus pagrus. Next base: position 11,003,828 of record NC_140190.1, on the reverse strand, counting down.
CACACATCCTCCGGCCCACACTTGCTTCCTATGCGAACAGTTGTAGAGCATGCACATATTGTAACACGGCTCCTACGAGGGTAAAACAAGGCAGACCAGTGCGTGCCAGCTCTTAATTGCCGTTATGAATACAAAGAAGATGTGCGGTGAGTGTCACTTCTGGATTGATGTGTCTCTGCGTCAAATTTAGCCCGTAGCTATGCCTCCACTTCTAAAGCTCGTGTCCAACCAAGGCTTGTTTGCATCGATTTATCTAGTTTGTGGATATGATATTGACTAAGTAGACCGGCAGCCCTTATCGAGTCGAGGCGAAGCGAAGGAGGTTTAAGAGGTGGTCGAACGCTATGGAGGAGGATAGCCACGGGCTGTGAAATCTCCTCTGATCTTCCCTTGTCTGATTCTCCAACGCAACTCTTCCTCTGGGGGGGCATGCTGATATAGAACTAGGCCAATGTCACAGAACGCTCATCTAACCCTGAGGGGGAAATTTAAAAAAAAAAAAAATCACTTCTTCTGTTTCTCCCCAATGACGGACCTCAATCTCTGCAGATAGGCCTCCGTCTCCCTCTCCTCCCCTTTCCGACGCTGCCTCCATCACTCCGACTACTTTGTTCTCCGCAGGAGGTTGAACATGCACGAGCTGAGCAGCATTCTCGACCTTGATGGCTCGCTATAGCAGCTGTTAGGAGAGCGAAGGCAATCTTTAGGCGTGTCACTCAACACCAAGAGGGAAGCTCGGAAGGAAGCGAGTGAGTCACCTAGTTCTGGTTTCAGCCTTCCATCATCTTCAGTATTATACGCTGTTATAAAAACATGCGGCAGGTAACGTTTTGTCAACTACTTTTGCAGAGGAGCTGTGACAGCTGGAGCCAAAGGTCTGCGTGGATACTGGTTTACAACAACACATATTTACCATGTAAGTTGGCTTATATGTAATAGCACATGCAGCCAATACTAATGCGATAATCAGGCAGGAAGTTAGATGAGATAATGACAGTGCCGCTTCAAAGTAGGCAAGAGTTGAAGCCACAAACGTAAAAGTTTTTGGAAATAAGTACGTGAAGAGAAACCAAAAAAGGGAGGTTTTTCTCTGTGTGCCGATGGTGGTGCGAGGCCTGGTCAGAGAGCAGAGGACTGAAAAGCAAGAAGTACTTTTGGGGGGGGGGGGGTAGTACAGAGGGGAGGGAGGGAATTAGAGGCGTGAGGGACTTAGCCACCCTGGCAGTCTTTCCACATGAGCACACCTTGCGCACACACCAGGCTGAGGCCCCCGCCTATGTATACTTAAAGGGATAAAAAGCGCGGACAAAGGAATTAAAATATAGATTACACAAGTGGCCACCCTGCGTCTTATCTGGCAAAACCGAAGAATCTAACAAATTGGATCAGACGTTATACGGCAGGGGGCGAGAGGCGAGCGAGGAGGGCGAGGAGGGCAAACCAGGAAGTGCAGAAAGAGAGGCACATCCACGTCGAGCGAAATCAGGACTTAGCGCACAAAAGGCCTCAAAATCAACAGGTTCACCGGGTCAAGTGCACTGATATGAAAGTAAAAGAGTTCAAGTTCAAGTGTGTCAACAAGAAAGTATTTTGAAGTCTCACCTGTAACTTTGGAGCGATGAAGCCTCGCTCTGACCTCCGTCTGTGACCTCTGGTCCTCAGAGCAGGAGGCGGTGCGTGTCTCTGCTGACCTGCTGTCCTGCAGGTTCAGACGCAGGCCTGCAGATGGGGTGTTTCTGTGTGACTGTCTGCACTCCACAGACTGCTGCAAAAACAGAAAGCATGAAGATGAGAGAGAGCAGGTCGTAACCTCCCTCTGATCCACCTTTATTCCCTCTTACACAACATTTCTGAGCTGCAATAACTATTCGTTAAAAAATAAGCTTTTATCTATAAATTCTAGTATCATTAATAAAATTATAAAAACCTGACATTCTGCTAATATGACTCTGGATATTTTGATTTAAAGATAAAATGTAAGATCATGAATTAGATGAGTTAAATTCAAGTTGTTATTTTATTGTTTTTTTGTGTATGTATCATATTATCTGGGTGTCCGTTGATGCAGAAATAGTATTAGGCCTGTAAAAATGATAATAACAATAATAATAAACCTTCCACAACCAGAGTTACAAGCTGCTGTACGCTTCAAATGTAAAACAACCTGCATGATGGACATTAAGATTTATTAATAAAGCTGGAAAAGAAAAACAGGAAACTCCAAATAGAGGTCAAATTAAAAAAAATAAAAGATAAATCTACTGTAACTAAAGACGACACATTAATGTATCCTAACAGAATAATGAAGAGAGTGCGTATTGTAATATTGAAATATAAAAGAAAATCGTAACGCTAAGTTTCTCTTTATTCCCTATTTCAACTGTCAGTCATAACGCTTGACAATACCAATCTCTTCAACACACACACACACACACACACACACACACACACACACACACTTCACAAGCGATTACACAAAATACTGAAAGATTACATCCGCTGAAACCTGATGTCCTTTGCGGGTTTAAAGCCTGCATGTCAGCCTTTCATTTTTTTTTTTTTTTCCTCTTTCACTTGCATGGGTCAGAGGCTGTTGCTAGGCTACCAAACCAAGAATTCATAAGTTCAGTGAAAAGGTTTATATAGGCCACTGCAATTCAAGGTAAAATGATAATAGACAATTGATAACGCCGGAATATGGATTTTAGATGATATGGAATCAAATAGACTCTGAAGCGTAAAGTGTTTCGGACAGGAATCAAAGTGCAGTAATGGCAGTAATAATAATCATATAATAGGAAATATTAATAATGATAAGAGTCAAGTGTATATAGCTTAAATAAAAATGTTAAAATATATATTTTTTAACTGGAATTCATCGATATTAAATTGGAATTATGCTCATAATGAACACAACCGTGACAAAATGTTTCCCAGGAAGTACTCGAAATCTGAAATTTTCTACACAAAGACAGAATTTACAAAAGCAGACTTTGCGGGAAATAAAAAACCAAACACCTTCATATCGAGCACGGTCTTGCGCTGAAGTAAAATAGAAAAAAAAAAGAAGCGCAGCCTGATCTCACACTGTAAAAGAAAAGGTCCTATTCTGTAATCGGAGGTGTGCTGTCATGTTTACTGGACTATGCAGAGACTGTAAATGAGGCGCTGAGGGGCGCAGCAGCAACATGCACATGCAGAGAAGCGCACGTACAAATGTTCAAAAAACATGTGCGCGCACACTTACACGCAGCCCCGCAATCTAGTGGCCAATGTGACACAAACAAGATAACATCTATAGGATGGTAGCTGGGAAATGCAGCGGGGCCGTAAACCCTAAAACAATGGCTCTGCTCTGCTGTGTACAGGACGGCTGCTTTTGTTCCATGCAACTGCTACAGAGCTACAACATGGAAAATATTCAACGTTATCAATACAGTGCGAGCTCAGGGAAGGAGGAGAAAAAGAGAGATGGGGGGGGGACATACTGACATATCTACGCTTCAGCAGGAAAGGCTGCAGACATGACAGGTTGGTTAGAAATGCACGGCATGCATGCATAAACACATCTCCCCTCCCGCTCTCTTATTCTTCTTCATGATTCCAACCCTTTTCTCTCTCTTCGTTTTTTTTTTTTTATGTGTGTGTGAATTTCACCATCGCAACAGCGCGCACAATAAAATCCAAGCGGGTGGAATTATAAAATTTCACATGCATTTACAAACAGATAAATCACATGCAAGACAATGGGAGGTGTAATGCAGCCTTATGGCAGGTGTTGCAAGACTAGACGTAGACTAGACTGGGCTCCATCTGGTGTTGAGGGCCTCCTCCTGATGGTGAAGAGGGCCCAGACAGACACATATTAATGTGGGAAAACCGACGTCTAGCCTGCCTCTCAGACTGCATTTCAATCTCAAAGGGGCTCTCCCCATATCCTCCATTTATTACCCCTCAGCAATGCATTAATTTCTACTGCTACTGGGCGAAGGCTGGGAGGGCGGTGCTGTTGGCGCTGCGTGTGGTGAAGCCACAGCACAGAACGCCATTGTCAGAAACAGAGACGCGGCGGATTATTAATGGTTTAGCTTAAAGGAGCGCTGTGTAGTTTTGGGGGAAGATATTTTAATCGGAGGAGAAAAAACCTAAACAAACTCTCTTTGTTTTCACGACTGAATAAACAAACTGACCTGAAAGGACGACGCAATTTCATACTGTTTTACTTTGTTTATATGTGGCGGACCCTGCCACCTTTCTAGCTTCAAACAGAGTTCTGGGGACCTTATTTTCCTCTGCGAACAAAAATAAATACGTCTGAGTTTGTATTATTTCCTCATTAATATTGTAAATATTAAAATTCTGAGTTTGAATTTCTTCTTCTTCAGAACTGCACAGCGGCCCTTTGATATTGCAATTAAGCCCCGAGAGGACAGAAGGGACGTTTGCAAATTAAATGAGCAAATTCTGCACACATTTCTCGAGACCGTGTGACTAAAACAATACAAGTTTTAATTCTGCGTATTAAAGTATTGTCTCAATCGCTGGTTCCTGTCACATTAAAAATTGATACGTGGGTGTCCTGATGCTCCTGCACAGCTTCCTTGATGAAAACATTCATTTGTGCCACGCTCTATTAAACCACCGCAACTACAACCGCACAGCTCCCACTGATAGCTTGAAATGATCATTAATATCATCATAATTACAACAGCAGATAGCCTATTGTGTCGCATCGCACTCGATATTCGCACTCATTCGTATTCACACACAGAAGAGCAGCGAGAAAGAAGCCAGAGACATTTCCATGCTAGCTCCTTCTCCACCTGCCCTGCTCTGTGACGCAGTAAGCTGGGGCCTACTAACAGTAGCACCAGGCTCTGTGCTGCTGCTACACACTCACACACACACACATAAACTCACACAGTCCACTCTGTGCAGAGCCAAACAGAGCAGCTACAGCGTTAGCAGCTAACACAGCTTGTTTAAAATTCAACAGGCTCCACTTCAGAGTGCAACCTATCACTCAGGCAGTCCTGGAACCAGACAGGAGCTCCTCTCTGACTCGGATGGAGTGGAGGAAGAGGATGATGATGTGCTGCCCAAACAGCATCGCAGAGCAGGCCTGGACGAACCTAGCCGACCCTGGATCCAAAATCTCTGCCTGGGCCTGCTACTTGAAAACACACTTATCGGTGCTGTGTGTTGTAGTGTCAGCAAACCAGCCCGTTCTCGTCCTGTGCAAGAATAAACTGTGTAACTAGCAGTGCATTCGTCCCACGGGCCTTCTCCTCAGCAGTGTGAGACACCGTTTTGTTCTCTCCTCCTCCTGAAGCTGCTGTTAATAAGTGCATCAATCAAGCTAAATCCAGGGATATAAGAAGATCCCTCTGACAAACACCTACTGAATCACAATCTGGTCTTCTTCTGCACTTCATAACATGTGACACATCACTCTGATGACCTGATCCAAGTTCACCTGATCAGTACCAGACACTCTAAACCCTGACAGAGGGCTTATTCCTCGCTGCATCCACACATCAACTTTTTACAGACTGAATACAGCAATTTTTTTTTCTTTCTTTTTTGCAGAACAGTCTCCTGCAGGTGCGTTAGCTCTGATTGTTGAGGCTATTTTCCATATCGCTACACAGACAGGCCAGTAGCGAGGGGATATGGGGGCTACTGGTGGAACACGTGACTCCCACGAGTCGTCCAATCAGGTGCTTCTCCAGCTACATCTCACCTCTTGGTGATCAGCATCCAACTAAACACACAAACCATCAGACAAATGCCAGTGACGAGCTGCTGTCTCGTGACTCAAAGGTTCCGTTAAGAGAAACAGCAGAAGCACAGTCGCCTTCCCCATCATCATCATCACCATCACTCTATGAATGGAGCCTGTCTCCGCTCGCTAACTAGTGTCACTCCACGCATCCCCCCCCCCCCCCCCCGTCAAAGACATCTATCGCTACCAGTCCGCTTCGTGGAGGGGGGCGGTGATCTCCTCTGCACCGGCACAAGTCCAAAGGAGGCAGGAGGCGCTTCTCGGGCGCGATGCACGGACTCTGCTGCCCGCCGCCGCCGCCGCGGGCTCCCGGTCCTCCGTGCAGGCTGCATCCATCCATCGGCTCCGGCATCGGCAGCAGCAGCAGCGGCACCCCTCCTCCTCCTCTTCTTCCTCCTCATCGGTCCCGGTTCCGGCTCGCTCCGCCGTGACGACTGCAGAATTAGTTTATACATTCGGTTCTCTAGCTTTATGATATTACATAAACTCATACAGCTAGATAACCAAAGAGAAAAACTAACCCACGTCTCTTAAAGGGGCCGCCGCCGCCGTCGCCGGAGCTGCTTGTGTTGTGGTCACATGGAGCCATTGCATTCCGCCTGCATGCATGCGCACGCCTCTCTCTCTCTCTCTCTCTCTCTCTCTCTCTCTCTCTCTCTCTCCCTCCTTCTTCTTCTACGCTCCCTGTCCCTCTGTCTCCAGATCTATCTCTAATATTCACACACACAGCTGCGCGCATGCTCTCGGTCGTAGGTAATATCCTGTTTTATTATTGCCTTTACGCGTAAAGACTCCAGCCTCGCCGTGTCCTCAGACTGCTTTTGGAAAAGCTTCGAGCTGCATATTACGGAGCTGTGTCGGCCACAACAATAAAAAAAAATGTCACACCAACACCGTCAGCACTCTGAAACACTGGGATACGAAGTGTTGATTCTTCTAAAAACAAAAGTAGTCCCTTCCTCTTTCTGTCCCCCAGAACCAGAGGTGAACTTCCTCCCACTCCGAGCCCCGGCGAGCATCTGCAGGGTGAAGTCATCCAGCTGCAGGAAGGAGGATGACACATCCGCATGTCACCCATGTAACAGGAGAGAAAACTAGCCACTAATAACCTTAATATAGCACACTAACAAGAGCACATCCTCACGTCAGGGTTGAGCTTCTAGCTGGGATGAGACAATAACAGGCCCTCCCCACCACAAACAAACCCAGCTTTATTATTGTTTTAAATGCCAGCTCACATCGACCCATTTCAGATCACAGACCATCGTTTCCGTATTGACTGAATTAATCCGCGAATTGTTTGAAAGCATGACAAACTGGTGCCCACCAGAGAGCCGCACCGAGTGGAGTACAGTAGAGAGAAGGGTGGCCTCCAGATAAATGTCAACAGCGTGATCTGGTGGGACAAGTCCAGCCTCACTGGATGTCACTGTGGACTTTGGATTAGTTGGTGACAGGCTGACAAGTTGAATCTGGCCTCTACAGCCGCCAAAACATGGCGAGTGTGCTGCGTGGATGTGCAGCTTCAAGACAGCTCTGAACTCTGAGCGCTTGAGTCTGAATTTTAGAGCAGGGGGGGAAAAAATGCAGATTACAGATCAAACATTAGGATGAAATACTGTAATTTGACATGTTTCTATACATGACTAGTATCTGTTGGCACAGAGAGGTGACTGGTGTGCAACTCGTGTGGTATTATAGGCAAGATGAGGCAGGATATTTAAATTCAACAGTAGTTTTTCTTAAATGTTGCTCAAACACATTTTCTATCAAACAGCCTTAAACTGAGAATAAACACACGGTATACTCACATAGAGTGAGTCCATTTCAACCCGCTGTTTCCATAGTCGGACAGCCACGTGCACGTGCTTCGTTTTTAATAAAGACAAAATGATTAAAATCCACCAGGCTTTCATGTGGCCTCAGTCTCTACTTCCTGTCTTCCACCATGTGAGATGCCGCCACACACGCGAGGACAAAGCCCACTTTACGCACAGCTCTTCCGCCGCTGCGCGCGCGTGTATCCTTTGAGGAATAATCGAGGAATAAAAACGTCCCTGTCAGTGTCAGAAAACACTGCAGCAGAGCCCGAGGAAGTAAAAAAAAAAAAAGAAAAAAAAAAAATTGAGAGTGAGGAGAAAGCGCCCCGGCTATCAGAGTGTCAGATGTGTGGCGCAGGAGGCGGAGGGCCGCCCGGGGGGCTCCGGGTCAGAGACGCGCGGTGTCCACAGAATTAGGCATGCTCGTTGGCACACACATGGGCGAGCAGCGGAGATATGAGGGGGGACACGACGGGCACGAGGAGGAAACAGAAGGTAGAAACTGAACAGACAGTGGGAGATGCTCGATGACGTGTTGGCATCATTATACACATTCACCATCATAAAGAAGCACCGCTTCTGCGTAATGGTTGTTGGATCTCAATATGGAGCCTTCCAAGATTCACTCAACACCAAAACTGTACGGTAAAAACAGCAACACTATTCAAATCAATTAAAGCTTTATCTTAAATAGTGTGCAACAGCAGCACAGTCACCTGGCTGGATGAAGGCCCCGGGCAATAAATCACACAACTGGCCACGTTTAAAGATTTCTGGACAATAAACTATCCGCCTTTCAGCCACACCTCGTCCGTGTGAACAAGGGCAGAGAGTTTGTCCCCGAAGAAACACTAAGCAAGCAGCGAGTCACGTGAACTGGAGCAGGTAACAGCCTGCAGGTGATGACAGCACACAGCGTCACCGTGGCAGAGGGTTGGCGCTAGCAGTTTTTTTTATTAAAAATCTAAATCATCAAAACGTTTTCTGGCAAAGACACCAAACAGTTTAATTCTATTATTTTGTATATTTTCGTGTTTTCTGCATCCCCTCTCCAAATGTATGTTTTAATTAGTCAGATCTGGAGGTTATTGTCTGAGAATCTAATGAAGGAAATATAAAGGATGACTAAATCATTACTGTACGCTCAGTATCATTAGAGCCTTTGCTGCCATATTAATAGAAACCCATGTTGTGTTAGTGTGTCCCCTTTAGCTTTACATGCTCAAAGGAGCTACAGTAAAATTCAGCCTGACAGCCAAAGTCTTATTCACAATTATGAATTTTATTTAAAATGATAGATGGCTCAAACTCCACCGTTTAAATACCAAATAACGAGCCTCCATCAGCCTGTATTTTCACTGTAGCTGCAGCGCCAATGCTCAACTGTGTGACCTACAATATTTCTCTAATTTGAATTTTAATCAGCTCTGCCAGTTTTCTGTGGGCCTGCAGATTTAGTGTCACATAAGGGGGGAAATATTTCAGGGAGGAGCTGAGGAGAATTTAGAGAAATTCTTATAGGCTTTCTCAGGCTTCAGGCTTTCTCATTAGCGGATACACATGATAAAAAATGATCATCTTTTCAAAATAAGAACCCGTTCTGAACGTTTCCGTAATCACTGACTGCTCATGACATCCGCCCTGTTTGAGAAAATAACAATATGACACGGGGATTTCCTGTTTTATCCATCAAATGATGTCAAGTTCCATTTTAAGTCATAACTACTGTTAATAACACTGATATTAACAGTTTATTTATATAGTTTATATATTTATATAACAGTTTCTGAATGTGTTGAAGAAGAAATATAAATATACAAATATTATTCATTTATCAATCTGTCTAAATTAAGAAAGAAAGAAAGAAAGAAAAGAAAAAGTGACTGTTTCAAAGTGTGTGTGTGTGTGTGTGTGTGTGTGTGTGTGTGATGCATGATGGTGCTGTACATTAACACTGACTGACTCTCATCAGCCTCACGTGAATTCATCTGGACACGCCCCCACCCGGCTGCGTCACGTCCTGTCGTTCGTACAGTACAGTCAGGTGTGTGTGCGTGTGTGTGTGTGTGTGTGTGTGTGTGTGTGTGTGTGTGTGTGTGTGTGTGTGTGACACTGACTGACAGCTTTCTATCATATTCTTATATTTATCGCGCCGTCTTCTTCTTCTTTTATTTATTTTTTTGTCCTAGAAATTAAAAAAATAAAAGCACACCCAGTAATTAATCTTTAATCTACCTGTCGTGTTGTTTTGTTTACTGTTTGTTAATTACTCCGGATTCACGGTGCGTGGATTTAGAGTTTTAGATGAGAAAAATACATTAATCTGGTGTGTTTTGTTTCTGTTCCAGCAAAACTTCAAATTTTAAAATCAATCAGATCAATAGACGCTCAAGCAGCGACTAAAAAATTAAGCCCGAGTTTAACAGTGTTCAAGCTGCTGTGCTGAATAAACCTGACTGGACTTCAGCACCTCCTGCGTAAAGCAGAGCGGAGTCTCTGTCCTTGGTGCTGAAACGAATGGAATTAATTCACGGCGCTGTTTTCAAATCGGAGGATGAGAAGCAGAAACACTGAAACAGTTTGGGTTAATTGCTAAAATACAATAAACTGTGCATCGTAAATACATTTCCAAAATAATAACGAGTAACCGTGAGGACGTGGAAAAATTAATTTCATATTCTCATCGATGGGCTGCACAATCTGACATGAAGCAGAACAGTTGTGACAGTGTTTAACTTATTTCTCAGTTAAATAATGAAATAAGTCACACTGAGATTAATCCAACCTAAATCTGCCAACAGACCTCAAGCACCAAAGCCTATTGTGTTTTTGTTTGTTTTCTTTTTGGCGAATTAAACTGCAAATAAACACGATTTAACTCTAATACTATGATTAAATATAATATTTATATCAGCCGAATTTTACCTCTGATTATATTAGTTAATGTGTTGACATTAGTTTTTGTGTTCGTGGCGAAACTGTGTGTGCTCGAGTTAATTTAAGTTAAATCTCATAAAAGCGTTTAATCGCTTTAGAATGAGCGTAGCGCCAGGTGTTTTAAGTGGAAGTGTTTAAAGGAGACTGGTAAGCAGTTAAGGCAACTCAATTTATATTAAAGGCCTACACCTGTTGCACTGTGCAATATAGGGAGAAAGAAAAGAAAGAAAGAAAGAAAGAAAGAAAGAAAGAAAGAAAGAAAACTATCTTTAATCTTTTTTAAATGTTACACAATTCTGTTAGACTTATTTTACTTAACTAAATTTAAAGCACTCTCATAACAACACACTAACACATTTCTAAATCCTAATATTATTATAATATATTATATCAAATATCGGCTGTTAAATATATAAATCATCTGATATTTTTATTAATTTTGGTTTGGATTTTTTTTTTTTTATTAAATCCTCTCATCCATGAAAGTGAGAATCTCTTCTTTGGTAAAATAAACCTTTACAATCAAACACTAAACACCTAAAAACGCGAAATAAAAGTGACTTTCTATGTCTCCAACAATTTGATGGCTCTCTATTGTCGTCAGCTGCAAAGGCCTGATTAATTAATTTCACACTGTAGCACCGGAGAAGATTTTCCCACAAACAAGCGACCAGAACAAAAAAAAAAAAAAAAAAAAGAAAAGAAAGGAGAAAGAAGAAGGAAAAAAAAAATCGCCCCAAAAGAAAAGAAAGAAAAAAAGTCAACATCAAGTTCAACAACGTGCTGGTGCTCATTAGCATCACAATGCTGTCTGGGAGCACACAAGTCTTCTTAACAAGAGGCTCTGGCGTCAAGTCCCTCCACCTCCCAGCCAAGGGGACATTTTCCCAGGCTCTGCTAACAATCACACAACTGTTTGCTTTATAAACGCCAGCTCTGGGGCCACTCAGCCCGCCTCATCAGCGCTCAATGGATGCTCCCGCTAATATGGGATGGAGCAGCCTGCTGCCACTCATCACGTCAGGGCTCACTTTATTTTGAAAGGGCCGTTTTATGTTTAACTCACCACATAATGCCATATATTTTTAATTATGTATTTATTTCACTATTATTATTACACCTGCCATATTATTATCATTATTACTATTATTATTATTATTATTATTATTATTATTATTATTATTATTATTACTAGTTAATAAACACCACGAATCCACAAATAAGACACTAAATAAAATCATACTTACAAGCCACCAGCTTTGAATAAATCCCGCATCTTCCAGTTCAAGTCCATTCAGTATTTGAACGCAACTTTCTACCATCACCTCTCAAGTGTGCCCAAACCATAAGAAGCCAGAAGTCCAGGGAGGAGAAACCCAAACGCCGCGAGCCTTCGCCGACAGTGACTTGATCCGACCTGCACGAGTCTTGTTTTGTATAACAGCGGCTTTACTTTTTGCTTCAGTGACCAGAGACACGTCGAGGCCGAGGCGACACTGCTGCTGCTGCCAGCATCCCCAACATCTCCTCAGCAGCCTCGGATGACAGTGTGCGCGGAGCTGCTGCGTCGCTGGTCCCCTCCCCTCTCTCTCTCTCTCTCTCTCTCTCTCTCTCTCTCTCTCTCTCTCTCACACACACACACACACACACACCGGCTGCTGTGGACGACGTGTACCAGAACTCAGACACATTTCGCACCCCTCAATGAGAGCCGGTGTCCATTGTTCTCCCCTCTTTAGTTGCATCTTTTTTTTGGCAGCCCTGGATGGACGCACTGAGCGACGTGCAGCCTCCCTGGCCGCGGCTGCACGTCGGTGGAGGACGGGGTGGAGGGAGGCACCTTGGGGGACACATGCAGCAGATCGAAAATTTTGGATTTTGTTGTCGGGTGCAGGGAAAGAACGCATCACAAAGCTTTAGCTCGCGATTCCGTGATGTTTCAGCACCTGCCAAGCAGTGTTAACCAGTGCTGTCACTGACGTGCCACAGAAGATGCCTCCACTCCTCCATCCACAGCGCACTCCATCCCTCCCTCTGTCCCCTCAGTGAAGTCCTCGGAGGCAGGTTTGGGCAGTGAGAGGAGACCTCGACCGAGCGGTGATCTCCAAACATGCACCTTGCGTGACTGAAGCACCTGAGTCAACAAGAAGATCGAGCCAGAACGAGCCTCTAACCGGCAGAAACGACCGCAGATCTGAATGTTGTAGTTTCCAAACGTTTCTGGGCTGGTTGGAGGGCAGAAGACGCAGAACAGAAACGATCTGTGAGAGATGGAGACGATCAAAGAGCAGCGCGCAGGCAGCAGGAGCGGAGTGTGTGATGCTGCTGCCGCAGCCTCAGCAGCGCCAGGAGAAGCAGATGCTTCCCCGGAGCTCGTGCGGGTCACGTTGCTTTACGTGGCTCGACGTCCCACCCCCTCTTCCACTCCGTGCGTAACGGTGCGCACGGTGGACACTCGTGTGCCAAATGTCAGCCACAAAGAGAGTAAAAACTGCTGAATGAAGCCTTTGTATGACAGAAGTACACGCTGCAGATGCAGACAGAGGAGAGTCAAGGCTGCGTGCATCAAAACTAGCCTTTGAAATGTGCGTGATTGTTGCGTGCTGACGTCAGGCGCAGGGATAGGTCATTCTAAATATGTTGTCCAGTGCGCCTGTGTGGGATCCACGGCAGAGACTCGCTCGTGGGATCCCAACAAGACTGATTTGTGTTGTAAAGTAAAGTGCTGCGTTTATTGTCACATGGGGGAGAAATAAATAATAACATTTTTGACTTCCTAATAAAAAAAATGTGTGTTTTACGTGTGTGTGTGTGTGTGTGTGTGTGTGTGTGTGTGTGTGTGTGTGTGTGTGTGTGTGTGTGTGCGTATACAAATTTAGCAGCAGAAGTTATAATGTCATAAAAACTGGGCCACAATAAAAATTTACACTTTGAAGCCCAAATGATGATGATGATGATGGAAATGAAGCTGAACATCTGAAGTAAAATAGGTCGAAGATCGTCTTTATTCCACTTTCATTCATTCAACATTGTGAGGAAGATTATAATTATCATGACTGTTATTAATATGACAATGCAACGATATCAGGCCCGGTTAAATAATGGGTTTATTTCCCCTCCTCACATCATTTATGACGACATCAAAAGTAAAGGTTCCCTACAAAATAAAACCAGAGGGAAGTGATAAATCATATTTTATATCTACATATCTACATTTATCTTTGATTTTATTTTCGCTCTATAAACCACAGCCGTGTGTGATAAATAAGAAGAGTTAAGTAAACAACTGTGAGACGTGAACATAGTCAACTGCTATAAGGACTATATTGTATTTTTTCTACCACCTCATGAATGAACTGAAGCCTGCTAAGCTTAGTTAACGTTACACATTACACAAAGCGTATTATTGGATGTAACGACAGCACATCTCCGGTCACAGGCTGTGCTGACCGCCCCAGTGGAGCTGAACAGCGACATCTATCGGCCGAGAAGCAGCACTTGGCGCTCAGGAGCTCAGGGCCCGCCTGTGTGAGGTGAGACTGGCCTAAATCCACATTAAACTGAAAAACAGCACACAGCAGCGTCTAAACTCATATGAGTGATATCACAGTAATACAGCCTGTACGCGGATAGAGGTGAATAAATCTGAGCTGTTCAGCGTTTGCAGATGATGTGACCGTGTGTGTGATGGAGGAAGTGGAGGCCTCGTCTTACATTTTATTAATTTATTCAAACTGAAAGAAATGCTGGTGAGATTTTTTAACATTTAAAAAAAAAAAAAAAAACGCCAGACAGTGTGAAAGCAAGCCCAACGAGCAGGTCGATAAATATGAATGTTGATGAATGATTTAGCCTCCAACATGAGGGGACAGGACTCAGGACAGCCCGGCAGGCCTACATCATACATGATCAGTCTGTAATGTGAAAAAATACACGTGGCTCACCTGAAAATAATGATCCGGAGGACTAAACCTACACGAGGACGGAGCAGTGTGGTGTGAAAGCCCGCAGTCATCAGTACAGCAGTGAAACAACAGGCTGCCATGATGTCTGTCACGAGCTGTGTAATCATACGTATAACGCGTAATAGGCCTATATTATGGGATGTTTTGGCTTTATATATAAAAAATATAAATAACAAAGGAATTATTTTTTGTGTCTTTCAATTGTTTGTGTTTGCGTAGTTGTGCAGCATGAGAGTTTCTACATGATGGGAGGTGCATGTGCTGAATAAATCCCTCAAAACTGCGTCAAAGGTTTTATGTTGAAATTAGATTAATGTGATTTTTTTTTTGATTTTTAGATCATGTCGCCAATAAATCCTGTAGTTTGATTCGGAGTTACTGGAGATAAATGAGGCCAAATCTGACTGTAATTCGCGGTTATGTGGCCCATTAATGTACAATTGCGCATTTAAAGACAGAGGATAAATAAACAGACTAATTACTTTAACTGATATTGGCTTTATGGCGGAAGAATACACGAATGATTGAACAGAGGTGGCAAAATGTTTCCTATAAATAACTTCTTTTATGCTACATTTCTGTTTTTGTTTGTTTTTACTTCAGCGGAAATTATATTTATATAAATAATATACCAGGAACACGTTTTTTGCCATGTAAGATATATTATTAATAACAATTTAAAAAATATTTTGGTTATAGAGGCAGTAAAACGTGAATACACGGCGCCTGCTAAACGATCAGAGCTTATCAGAGGAATTTACAGACTGAGGAGCTTTAAGAGCATTTTTTATTTAATGCTGGTGGTTTATTTTTGCTTTTAAAGGCTAAAGTATGGCTGCTCCTCCCCTTAAAATGCCTTAAAAAGTATTTATTTATTTTTTATAGATCAATGCATTTATTAAGCTCCACTCACAGGAATAATGTCTGGTGTTCATATTGGCACTCATATATTTGATATTTTCATGGATGAGACAAAATATTTTAAAAAAGATTCCAGTTTATAAATTTCTAAATTAAACTTCTGATTATCTGACATACAGCCTGAATTTCTGATAATTTCAATAATAATAATAATAATAATAGTAATAATATTTTTTCTCTTTCATGCAATTCACATCTCTTCATATGTATTTGATTGTAGCTGATACTGTAGCTCCACACACACACACACACACACACACACACACACACACACACACACACAATGATCAGATATAATTGTCCCTGTTCGAACTGCTCCCACTTTTCCCCTCAAATATATTCAGTTCTGTCAGATTTGTACGAGTGTTATGTCGTCATGCGTGACCACACCGAGCCCTGTTGGGTTCAATTGTCAATAACTGACCAATTCAAGTGGCCACTTCTGGGAATTGTAATGGCCGCTCTTCAAAGGGGCCTGACCTGACACCGGGACATGGAGGTGTCAGAGGTCACACATGGAGACCAACAGGGAGCAAATATTTGTCCTTCCCTCTGTCATGATCCCAAATTAGCACCTCATAGCAGCTCAATGAGACAAGTTATCGTTTTGCGATGATGGATTTTAAATACTCCATTCCAAATATTGGGAAACACTCACAATTGTGAGCTCTATGTAAATACCACAGATGTGTGTTAGTCCGTTAAAGTACTATCTTTTAGCACGGCATCCGTGCATCTGAAGGAAATCCTTGCGAGGACTAGATATTTCAAAGTATGTGTATTTTTTTCGGTTCCCCCCCACGACTAGAACTGCAAATCAAGAGCAGTAACAGCAGGCGTCTTTACTAAAAGTCCAGCAGCTCTTCTTAAAACGGTTTGAATTTCTCGGTGGTGTTTACGCAACTGGAACATCATCGCTGAGATGATTGAAGGAGGTCATATTGGTTTTCTCCACCATCAAGTGCTGCCTCATGTTACAGACATATGGGAGCATTTTTCATTGAGAATAAAAGTGGATTTCTTCTGCCAGTTTATAAAACGGCAGCAAATAGCAAAACAAGTGCACTGTTTTTACATGATATAATAAGGTAACACTTTATAACAACCATCATTATCAAATGGTAAATTAGATGAAGTGCAATTTTTGATATCGATGGAATAAAGATGAAACAATAACCAATTGTAAATGTTTATAAACATCGGTTACAGCTTTATAATGGCCAAATAATGTTTATAGTTGAACTACACAGTATTTATTAACCATTCACAAAGATATATAAACATCAGTTGTGACTTTACAATTAACAATTTCTCAATAAATGGTTTATTAAGCATTTTATTGTTTGTAAACAGTGAAATAACTATAAATACACCATAAACTTCCAACCTTTAAATGATGGTTATTATAAAGCGTTACCAAACTCTTAAGCTCTCTTTAAACTGTTTGAATTACTTAGTGATATTAATGTTACTGGAGCAATATCCCAGATCTGCTGATGTGTTTAAAAGAAGTCCACTTGGCTCTCCTAGTGCTGCCTCGTGTTGGAGACATGGCTGCATTTTTCTTTGAGAATAAACATGGATGCTTTATGGAAGCAATTTATAAAAATGGCAGCAAATACCACAACAAATCCATTGTTTTCACATCATATAGTGCCACTGTATTAATTTTGCTATTGAAAACCTGGTTCCCACTCAAAAAAAAAAAGCCATTGAAGAAGCAGATTCTCCACAGATGAGTGAGTCTAACATCGAGGGTCTGTTTGCCAGTAACCCGTAAAGAAGCACTCGCAGCCTGCTGCGTTATGCTGACACAACCACACACAACACAGACACACTGTACCGTAGATACACTCAGCAGAAGAGCTCAACTGGCCTGATGCAAAGGCTTTCAGGGTGCCAGCAGCACCTCATTGTGTCAAATAAGGAATCAGGTGAATCAAATCAGACACCTCCAGACTCATTAGAGATGCTGGCTCGTGCAGCACATGTCTCTCAGGTTTCAGTCTACAGGTGGAAGCAGGAGACAAACTGCAGATGTCGTGTGTCCGTCATAACTAACACATTAACAAGCATCACAGACAGGTGAAAGAAACACGAGGGCTGATTCTGGCTGATCGTTGTAGATTCATTCCTGCACATCCAGCACAGAAGTACCAAAAATCAAACTTTAAGATTAAAGGGGCACTCTGTAGTTTTTGGAGAAGAAATTTAAACCCAGAATTTTATGATTTACAATATTAATGAGGTGATAATACAAACTCAGAAGTATTTTTTTTTTCCATAACTGAATGAACAAGCTGTACAAATAAGGTCCCCAGAACACTGTTTGAAGCTAGAAACAGTATGAAATTAAGTTGTACTTTAAGGTCAGTTTGTTTATTCAGTCATGAAACAATTTATTTTGTATATTTAGTTTGTTTAGGCATAAAAAAAATCAGTCAATAAAGATCTTAAAATGTCTTCCCCAAAACTGCACAGTGCACCTTTAAAGTCAAAATAAAGCAAAATTCATTTAACAATAATAATAATTAAAAGAAAACAAACTGAATAAAACCAGTCAACTTACATTGCAGCAGCAGCAGCAGCTTCTTCAGCTGTGGGAGAGGAGATGTTGGCTCATTCCCCGCCATGTGAAAACAGACTGGTGTTCCTGCTGCTTTGCTGGTTTAATTGGGAACAGGCTGAAGTTTATGCTAATGAGCGCTGACATCAGTCTTAACAGCCTCCGCTCCATAAAGGAGAGGAGCAAAGGGCCAAAGTCGCGCCTCTTTTCCCAGGCAACTCCGCCGGTCAAGTTCAAGCGCAGCGCGGCGCAGCGCGGAGGAGCTGCTCTGCTGCACGATTGTCATTCAAAACACGTCAATGCACGTCGCAAACTCAGTGGGGGGGAGGAGGAGGCCTGCAAACACATTTAACTCAGCGCTAGGAATGCGATGTATGGCTTATCAATTATAACAAGACCAAATGAGAGCAGGCTCACTTGTGTTTGGGATTTAAAAATGAGGATGAAATATAAAGACACGTCACCAAGTTGACCTCTTAATAAATGCATGGTTAGAGGAGTGTTTACTTTCGTTTTAAAATAAATATAAATACATTTACTTTTCTTTAAAGAGTGTTTTTAAAAAAACAAAACAAAAAACAAACAAACTGGGCCCTTCTTCTTCTTCTTCTTCTTCTTCTTCTTCTTCTTCTTCTCTTCCCTTGAGGTGAAACCAGGTAAAAGCCATTATTCCATATATTTCCTCTCTCCCTCTCTTTTATATATTTCATGTTATTTTATAAACAGTATATGTATATTTACATCCACCATAGAGGATTAGATGAAGAACAACATTGAATGAGTTTTTGAGTTTTTGAATGAGTGATTTTTTAGATAAATGAGAAAAGGAGGGTTGCACGTCTAAAATTCTGTTCATTTGGTGTAAATGAGCATTTGTGCAAAGCCATGTTCATTTGCCAGACGAGGGACAAGAAAACAGTTTCAGATAAAGCCCCATTGTGAGTCCCAAAATACATTTGTGTGTGCATGTACATCACCCATCTGTGCATGCTGGCTGCTGGATCATCCGTGGGATCATCTTTGCCACAAACACTCACTGAAATTGAATTAGCAGGCATTCATTTGCGTAATTACAGTGTAAGTGTGCAACGATTCATGTCGTCCAAAGCCAGAATCTGTGTGAGGACGAGCCAAAGCAACGGCTTAACACATCACAGCAGAACCGGGCCTCGCTAATTCTCCCCTGTTCGGATCTAAAGCCACATACAGTCAGTCATTATGCAGATGTGAAGCCCATAAGCAGACAGGCTTTACATCTGTGTGCATGTTTTGTGTACATGCATCTTATTTTAGAAACCCACAGCCTCACTTCTACAGCGACGCAGGCCGTAAACTGCAGCACAAGATGTCTTTTTGAATCTTAAAGCTAGGCTGGACTACAGAAATGTTGTTGTAGGTAAACACAGGTGTAAATGAGACAATGAACGATGGCTGAATTCCATTTAGTAACGACAGAGTGTGAAAAGATAACAGTGCTGACGTCAGAGAGGTCTGTGTATTGTGATGCAGAGCATGCTAACCGGCTAGCCTCGGCACGTCCTGTCTCATAACACCCCTTCGTACCTCAGGAGGCAGATACATGCTAGCTGTTAGGTAAGAAGTAAACTCACAAAATGTAAAGAAATGAAATAATCTTGCTTCTGTTGTTTTTACTCGACGAGCTTTCACTTCCCCGGTTAAATGATCGTAAAACACTTCTTCAAACTCGACATAAACTGAAGAAAATTCGCCAAAACAGTCCTGGTTTCTCTTTCCACAGTCACAACTGGTTTGGTCAAACTAAATCCTCAATTCACAGAGTAAGATGTGAAAATATTCCAGCTCTTCACTGTGTTTTAATACTACTGACGTCCAATTCTCTGCTGCTTCTTTCACGCTGCCCGCCATATTTTACCCCCTTTAAAGACCCTTCTGACTCACTATCACACTCGAGAGCAGGGCCATAGTTAATGTTGCTAGTGACAAACTAAGCTTTTCAAATTCTCGAGGCTACATGTTCTTATTTTGGCTTTTAGTGATACAAATATGAGACTTTTAAAACTGTGTTTTCTGTCTTTTTTACAGTAGAAACTTGCTCTGCGAGGTGAACTCGAAATAAGAAAGACTTAAAGGCATGCGTTTGTCTGGCGCCAACGTATGTGACACTTATGACCTTGATATTTGGTGCGATTGTACAGAGCACAGACGTTTAGGACCAGGTGGGAGGACAGTGTGCTTCCAGTGAATCACCCTTGCAGACTCCTTTCCTCCCTTGTGATATACTGTATACCTATGTTTGGTAATTAACAGTCATGAGTCTCAGTCCTCTTTTGAAATAAATCCCTGTGACAAAGCAGATCTGGTTCCCACAGCTATCACCCCCCTCAAATGCAGTTAGGAAAGAGACAAAAAGGAAAAGAGCGGGGAAAATGAAGGGAGACGGGGAGGGAGAAAAAACACATAGTGGTGGTGGTGGTGGGAGTTTCCTTTGACGGGGCACCATTGCAACATTTGCATATATTCAAATCAGACGATGAATACCATGCATGGGGGCAAACAAAGACGAGCCAATGGGGAGGGCTGCATCCCTGCTGCGGGCTCAGAAGCAGCCGCCGGTATCCCAGCAGCTCCCTGGGAGAGACGCAGGGAAGTGGTGTGGGAACCGAGAGGCCCCCCGAGCTGAGAAGAGGGAGGGGAGCCACTTGTAGCCCGTGGTGAATTAGCATTTTATTTGTGTCCATTTTCCTCAGTAATTTCTGCCCCGCTACTTCAGCCACAGATGGCTAACATGGCAGAGGGATTAGCATTTGTGTCAAAGATGATGATTATGGAAGTGGTTTTTTTTTCCACCCAGACAGAGACATTTCTTCTCACAGTGTGACTGACATGTTAATGTTGCAGGATATTGGTGTTATTTCTGTATATTTCTGCTGCTTTTCATTGATGGCAAATGTTTTGTCTTGAATAAGGACACGATAGGTGATGTTAGGATGTTATGGCAATGAATAAAACACACGTTGCTCTATGCTGCGCTGCATATAAAGTGGTCGTACTGTACATACAAATGCTCTGGCTCCTCATATCAGTCCATACACACATTTTATCGTTAGGAGCAGCAAAAGATGGAGAAACCTTTATTTCTTTAAAGGAGCACTATGTAGTTTTGGAGAAATTGACTGGTTTTTTTTTAAGCCTACACAAACTAAATAAACAAACTCTCTTTGTTTTCATGGCTGAATAAACAAACTGACCTCAATGGACAATACAATTTAATACTGTTTTACTTTGTTTATATGTGGCGGACCCCGCCACCTTTCTAGCTTCAGACAGTGTTCTGGGGACCTTATTTTCCTCTGAGAACTGCTTGTTCATTCAGTTATGGATAAAATAAATATTTATGAGATGGTAATATGACATCATTAATATTGCAAATATTAAAATTCTGAGTTTGATAAAAGTTAAATCAAAAGTGAGATCCTAATTTACATGTGATCTCTCTGTTTAGCCTCGCTCAAAATCTCACAAACTCATCGCCTCGGGGCGTTGGCTGGAGTTGCATCAACGAGACTCATAAAGATAAAACATCCGCACAGAGTTTGATATTGAGCCCAACAACTAATTTTAATGTGATTTCTGTTTACAGATGCCTGTCCTCTGGTGCGTATGTGCCCACCAGAGATGCTGTTGCTTCAGCGCACAAAGCTCCATTTGATCAAATTCACAGCTCTCATTGAAATGTCATGCTCTCGTGCGCAAATTCACCGGGCAAAGGATCAGACACATCTTCAGCAGAAGGGGTGCCACCAATTAGCAGAAAGTGGGAATTCAATCAGCTCGAGCAGACCACCCAAATGACACGAACGCACATGCTAAACACAGATTTGAATGTGGTGAATGGTTTTTGGTAAAAGATCTCTTTAGAGGGTGTGCTGCTGGAAACACTGTTGGAGGCATACGGGCCACCGCTTTACAGAGGATGAGCTGACATTATAATGCATGTGCAGACCAGTGTTTGTGTGTGTGTGTGTGTGTGTGTGTGTGTGTGTGTGTGTGTGTGGACAATGATTCTCAGCCAGAGTGACCAAGCATACCACACATGGAGGATGCATCAGTGCACCCAGAAGCTCACATCCTTCTCCCCAAACACCTCATGGTTTACAAGAGATCTAACAACATAATACAGCAACAAATCTACAGCTTCAAAGATAAACCACAGTGGTATTATAAAGTATTTCCTTGTTGTTATCCATCTGAATGGAAAAATAATACTTAATTTCATGATAGCATCAACATGTGTGTCCCCTGTCCCTGGTGTGTTTTAATACCAAAGTAGAGAGCGAGCTGAGGAGCATATCTGAGACTTTAAGCTTCTCCATTTGCATAATGTTTGTTTCCATCCAATGAAATGTTGAGATACATGATGGTGGAAGCATAAAACATGGAGATTATCATTAGGAGGATCTCACAAAGGTGTTCAGGGGTACTGAGGAAGAACAAGGAACTAAGATGGATACAGTTTTACATTTTAATTAGAGATGAGGATAGGGAGCATGTGGGTGAAATTAAAAACTGCTCTGCAGGATACTTTCAAAGGCCTCGCGTACTTTATTTTTCTATGTCGTCTTTATTTGGAATCGAAATGTCTGAAGGTGCTCAACATTTTTCCAGAAAAATGTTGGAAAGATGGAAAGATAATATATTTTCAGTCAGTGTCCCCGTCTGTGGCTGCTGTGATGCCTCCAAGCAGGACAAAGAGAGTCCGCAAAGCACCTGCTGCTGCTCATAAACCTGAAGCTTAATTATTGAGTGTAGGAATTTTTTAAAAATCATTTTTATTCTCTCATCTGAAAAATGTCGGCCAAACAGTCCGATGACTGTGTAAAGACATTTTAGTGGTTAAAGGTGCACTATGTAGTTTTTAATCTGAGAGAAAAATCTTTTTTATGCCTAAACAAGCTTAATAAACAGACTCTTTGTTTTCATGACTGAATAAACAAACTGACCTTAAAGGACAACACAGTTTCATACCGTTTTACTTTGTTTACATGTGGCGGACCCTGCCACCTTTCTAGCTTCAAGCAGTGTTCTGGGGACCTTATTTTCCTCTAGGAACAGCTTGTTTAATCATTTGTGGGGGAAAATAGATATGAGTTTGTGTTGCTGCCTCATTAATATTGTAATTATTAAAATTCTGAGGCCAAAACTACGTAGTGCTCCTTTGAAACAAACTGAAAATTGACACACGCACACCCCGTCCCCATCTACCCCCTGTCGAAATTACTCAACTAATTATATTATGCTAATATTAATTTGAGGAATAGCCCTATAACCGTTATAGTGTAGCTTAATTTCCAAGAGTACTGGTAATGTTGTCAATCCAAAGCACGTTAGACAGGCACACTCACTACATTAGCACAAGAAAATCAGGCTACCATTGTTTACTATCAGCCTACCATTGTCTTTTTTTAAATAGCCCAGCAGAAATACTGAAAGTAATTGCCCTGCATTTAAATGTTTAAATCCCTTTATTAATACTACATGTTAACCTGACAGCAGTAGATGGCCCTGGTGTTAAATCCATATATATGTATGTATTTTAACATTGTATGATTTCAACATGAAATACACACAAACAATTACAAAATCAACTAATAAATAAATAAATAATAAAGGTATGAAAGACAGCCCCACAAGATTTTAACAACCAGGTATAATGGTCGTCAGTTGTTGTGCTGTTGGCAATGTAAGGAGCTCCAAGTTACAGAGCTTTAGAGCAGCACCTGAAGGCAGCGCACGGCTCCACTACTACATCCGGGACACTGAGCAGTGTCTCATGTCAGTTGGTTCAGCTGTCAAGACTTTCCTGCATGTGAAGAAGAAACCCCGGCTGCTCCTCTGGCTTTAACCACATATTTCGATAGAAGAGATGGTAACTTAATTCACACCCGCGCACCTTGACACGTAGTCACCGGTCTTAAAAGCCTGCTGTAAAAAAACAAACGCCAGAGCGCGCGTTTAGCTTGTATTGGTTTCTATGAAAGCTAGGGTGCTAATGCTAGCTAGCTAGGTTTGCAGCACCACTGACAGGTGGTGAAGTTTCGCTAAATTTAGCACGATAGCCATTTGCTAACTTTCATTCATTTTGCAGGGGCTTTCAACACACCCTATGTTTAAGCTTGTAGTTGGTTAATGATGTGCTACTATTAGCTTTTCAGCACGTTATCCGAATTAGCTGTTACCACAGCTTGTAGTCACCTGAATTGACCTTTGGTGTAACAGAAATGTCTGTTCTTGGAAGTTTCTTGAATGTCGACATCATGTCTTGACTGACTGTCACAGTTGTGGACAAGGCACCCCAGCCCTCTGACCGTCTCTCATGCAATATCTTCTTGACTACATAACCTTAGCTGTTCACATGTGCAATACGTGAGTTTCATAGCTGGATCTAATGCGTTTGTTTTCTCCCACAGGCGCTGATGGGAATTCAGCTGGTGGTCAGCTTGCTGGCAGCCAGCATTATGCAGAGGATGGCCCCACATGCCTCCTTTGCACGCTGGCTACTCTGCAGTGGCAGGTATATTCTCACCCTCACAATCAGGTTATAGATTATATGCATAATGTGCCTGCTTACATACATGTGTCTGTCATTTCTTTCCAGTTTGTTCCGGTTCAAACACCCGTCAGAAGGAGAGTTGTGTGCATTGGCCGGGAAACAGATGCCCAAACCTAACAGGAGAGACAGGTGGGAGTCGGGGGAGGGTATGACACAAATAAGGGTGCCTGGAGAAGCAAGAAATTGCCTGAAAACAAATCAGATGTATAGATCTTACTTACTTCTTATCTTACTACTTCTTACTTCGGTCAAGCTGGTCTTTGTCTCTGTTTTTCTCGAAGTGAAAGTCCGTAACAGAAAACATACTCGTCCACTTTTTCTCTTTTATGTCTTCTTTGTTTGATTTCTAGGAGACAGAACGGGGACAGCAAGCCTCTCACTGTGCCCAAAGACATCGACCTTCACCTGGAGAAAGCTCCAGTCAACGCTGTTGACGCTCTTGGTAAAACAAACATTCTTTTATCGACATCACAATGACACCGTGCAAGTACAAACACAGCTCGAGCTCAGCTGTTGACTCAGCTAACCCACCATGCATTTACATTGTTTACATTTCTTTACAGTCCCTGCTTTGAAACAATGTATGGATTGTTTTTTGATTGACATGTGGAGCACAAAATCTCGCTTGCTAATGTTTTTTTTTTCTTGTTTCTATTTTCAGTGCTGCGCTTTTTCCTGGAGTACCAGTGGCTGGTAGATTTTGCAGTCTACGCGACGGGTGTCTTCATGTTCACTGAGTGTTACTACAATTTTGTAGATGCAAGAAAAGAGGTCAATATTGGAGCCCTCTGGTGTGTCCTGACCGTTCTCTTCAGCCTGTATCCTTCAACTGTAAAGTGACTTAATGTCAGAACAGATAAGTCGGCCATATTGATTGATCCCAGACAACATGAATGTCTCGTTCTCAGCATTTTTTGATGATCAATTAACAAACATGATGAAGCATCCAGTCACAGTAGTAAAATTGTATAATGTTACATGTGTACTTATGCCAGTGGTCAAACATCATATTAAAAACACTTCTGCTTGTTTAAAACTAGCCAATAATGCAGCATCACTCAGAAATAAGGACCATCTTTCTCCTCCTGGTTGTTTTCATTTAACTGGCATCCCTCAGAAAGACCCTTCACACTCTGATGAGGCACTACTTCCGCTCCGAAGAAGGCGGCGAGCGCTCGGTGTGCCTCGCCTTTGGCTTCCTGTCTCTGCTCGTGGCCATGCTGGTGCTGGTTGTCAGAGAGGACTACCTGGAGTTTGGCCTGGAGTCAGGCTTTTCCAGCCTCTTTGACAATTTGGAAGTCTTTGTCAAACAGCAGGGCTACGCTGACTGGTCGTAAGTATCTGTCCCTACGAAGACAACTTATAGCTGAAATACAGCTTTGTTGTGTGTAAAGAAAGAAGTTGTATGCATTTGATTGAATGGTGTATTAAGGCACCCTACCTTTGTTGAGTACTATGCAGGAGCCAGTAACAGACTTGACAGATATTTGTGCTAGATGCAGCATTCCCGTTTTTGATTTGATTGTTTTGTCTTCCTTCAGAATCCCAGTGACCAGGCTGACAGTAAAGCTCGGTCTGGCTGCTATCTGTGCTTACATTGGTTCTCTCCTGGCTTTCCCCGGCCTGCGACTGGCTCAGACTCATCTAGATGCTGTACAGATGAACTCGGACCGCCCACTCATCCAGTAAGAACTGATAAATACTGCAACAAGCAATGTGCTCCTTATTAAAAACATTACTTTGGCAGTATTTAGCTGTCTCACATGTCCCTTTTGTTTCCTCCAGGATTCTGCTGCACATGAGTTTCATGTCTCCAGTCATCGTGTTGGTTCTGTGGGTGAAACCCATTGCAAGGGACTTCCTGGCCAATGCACCTTTGGGGAAGACCTCTGTCACAATGTGAGTGCACATACATATTTGCATTTTTCATCCACCTCAATCAGGGTTGCACAAAACAGCATTATAATGAAGTACTGCAGTGCTGCAGAGATGTCCTTGCCAATAAATCTGGTTCTCCAGATGTAGGAAAACATGTTTGTTTGGTACAGATCCCAACTAATTTCACATTATTGTGATGTCCTACAAATGGCACGTAGTGGTAACTTGGCCAGGCCCGGTTCTTACTGATCCTCTCATAATCTTACAATTGCAGAGTTTCCAGTGAAGCGTTTGACAGCATGCGCCTGTGGATCATCGTGGCGTTGTGTGTGCTGCGGCTCGCAATGACTCGTCACCACCTGCAGGCGTACCTCAATTTGGCTCCGAAGTGGGTGGAGCAGATGAAGAAGGAGGCGGGGCGTATTGCTGCGATTGACATTCAGAGGAAGGTCAGCTGTGTGAACGGACCCATTAGATACAGAACTTTTTACATAAGGAAAAGCTTACTGAGCAATATAAGAGTGAAAACTCCTACCTGCAACTGAGAACAATGTGTTGTTTTTCAGGTCACTCGTATCTTCTGCTACCTGAGTGTAATCACTCTCCAGTATCTGGTTCCTGTTTTTCTCATCCTGTTCTCCACACTGGCACTCAAGGCACTAGGTAAGTAAACTACCCCCATCATCATCATCATCATCATCATCATCATCATCATCATCACGGCCACTGCAGTTTAGGAAAAATACACACTTGATCTTTGTTTATTTTCCCCCAAGATGTCGAGCTGTTCTTGATATTTGCAGTTATAGTGGACATGGATATTAGAAACATCCAAAGTAAAGTCAAGTTTAGTGTCAATAGAACTTGGTTTCATTTAAAGATCTACTTTCTTACTTTTCCCTCCCTGTTCAGTGGTAAAATCTAATTATAGACTGATCTTTACTGATCTTGTAGGGGACTTCTCCTGGGGGAGCGGTGCAGAGGACACGCCCGGGGTGACTCCAGCGCTGCTGATGCCCACGGCAGCTCCTGTGCTGCCCGGTGTTGTCGATGAAGATGAAGAGGGGGTGGATGACATGGAAGAGGACATCCAGGCTACAGTAGCACGCCTGACAGAGACCTTCACAGCGCTGCGGTCCGTCCTCACTCCAATTTTCTTCCGAGGTTTCTTCGCCTTCCTCACGTGGTGGGTAGCTGCCTGCCAGGTCATCAGCTCTCTGTTTGGCATCTACTTCCATCAGTACCTTATGCAGAACTAACTGAGGAGTGCCATACAGTTCCACCTGCAGTGCAACTCCGGCCCTCAGCTGTTGTTATGGTGTTACAGAGGATAGCTGCAGACAGCAGAGGGGCCTTTTCATTTCAACACAAAACTACAGACAGAAGGCACCTTGTTTTTGGTTTGCTGAGAATAGACGGGTGATAGGCTCTGTCTGTTCATATTGGCTACCTTTTTGGCCTTATGTCTTTCTGTGACCAGCAGGCTACTGGTATCAATAACACAAGTGTACAAGGATGCAGCGGTCTGTTTCACAAAGCAAGTTCATATTAGAGTGGCTCTCTTTAGGTCACCTGGCTTCACCGAGTCTAACGTTGGCAATCCTTAATTATCATGATGCTGGTTATTAACTGGCTCAGTTGACTTGAGGGAGGGTGCGTTCACATGAAAGAGGCAAATCTTCGCAGTAAGGCTACTTGTAAAGGCTCTTTTTAAATATGTTTGACATTTCCAACATGTTCACTCTATAAAAGTGACATTTTGGTGCTTTTGTGTCTCATTGTGAACAAACTAGTAGATGCTATTAAATAAGTAAGGCCCCTTCTGCTCCTAAAGCAGTCAGGATAAGTACAGATAAAGAAAACGAAGAAAAAAATTAAATATAGAGCTGCAACTATCAATTATTTTCATTGCAGATTCATCTGTTGAATATTTCTGGTTGGCTCTATAAAATGTTGATCATTGTTTCCCAAAGCCAAAGACCAAGTCCTCTTGTTTTGTCCACAATCCAAAGATATTCAGTTTACTGTCATAGAGGAGGAAAAATATTCACATTAAAGATTTGGAATCAAAGCAGATTTCCTTTTTTTTTTCTCTTAAAAAAACTCAAACTGATGAATCGATTATAAAAATAATTGCCGATTAAATAAATAGTAGACTATTAGTTGAACAATAAGTTGTTACAGTTCTAATACCTGATTTTTATCTCTCTTAATAAGCAACTGCTCTTAAAAATGTCTCTAATCCTCTTTATTCCTTTATTACTTTATTGTAAAGTCAATACTTTTGTCCATGTAGGGGTCATGTAGAAATGGAGACCCAGTTTTCCCAGTGATCTGATTGGTCAGTGGTTAACCTGCTCTGGAGCAGGTTAGCTGTGTAGCACAGGTTACCGTGGTGATAAACCCCATTTAAAAGTGAGCCAGCTTTGTGATACAGTCCCCTCGTCATCTTCCAGCTTCTTCAGCGGAACATTTTTCTGCACCTTTTCGGATGTGTCCGCTCCAGTGTTACCTGAACTGTTCTGAACAGAACATTATTAAATGCTGCATATAAGATGTTTAATTGGTACCAGGACGAGTCTTTGTGCTTAACTCCTGTGTAGATAAGACGTTTTATTTTTGTGAGGGACTCTTTTGTCCCTCGTAAGGAACCGATTCAAGAGTGCTAAATGTTTTTGTTTTTTTTGTTATCTTTTTTCTGCTGTAACGTTTTGATTGCAAATAAGTAGTAGGGCTCTGATCCATCCTATTGATTCAAACGCAGTTGAAGGTGAACCAGAACTGTGGCTGTTTATTTTAGCAGAG
The DNA here is from genome assembly GCF_965226575.1 of Pagrus pagrus. Taxonomy (NCBI): domain Eukaryota; kingdom Metazoa; phylum Chordata; class Actinopteri; order Spariformes; family Sparidae; genus Pagrus; species Pagrus pagrus. The sequence goes on along the minus strand of NC_140190.1, from coordinate 10,974,559 downwards.
AACTGAAGAGCTGTTGCTTTTATCTTAAGAGTTTCCTCCAGAATTCCTAAGTGCCTGGGAGCTCAGGGGTTTTGAGTCTGTTTTAAAATTCCCTTTCTCCCTGATCGTTCGTATTAAGAATGAATGGGATCTGTCGATTAGATAGAAAAACACTCCAAACAGATTTCTGTTTTTTATCCTTTATGTTCAAACACTACTCACTGGCGAATATTTTTAGATGGAGTGTCTTAATTAGCTACATCAGCTTTTAGTGTTTTTGTTGCCAGTCATAGTCTGACATGTACATGTAATATTAATCAAAGTCTGCTTAGAATCAGTTTTGCGTCAGCAGATTTTATTTATTTATTTATGAAACATTGCCTCATAACTTTTGTCTTTTAGAAATGATACAGATGCTGCAATTCTGTACATTTTTGTATTCTTTTTGTGGCAATTTTTTATTATTAGCGTGTGTTTTTGTTTTTTTATTAGACAGGTTTTTGAACTAAATGCTCTGAAATCATTATACTGTGAAGTTCATATGGAAATGTTGCTTTTTGCGATTTTCTGAATGCATGGTGTGTAAAAAAACCTTTGGCTGTTTTTTGTTTGTGTGGCCCAATAAAACATTATTTTCAGTCTCATGTCAGTCTGATATTCCCACTTAATTCTACTTTCCGTCGAGGAGCGTGGGAGATACGGATGATAAAACGTTTCCTTTTTATAAAAAATCTGCTCCAATTGACAAAAGACATCATGCATGACAATGGAGTGTCTCGCCGCTGTGCTCGGTCCTGATCTCTGACCCCCAACCTCCTGAGAAGATCATTCTTTAATCACTGATAATTACTATGAACCTGATGCCCTGAGAGAGTCTGGGAAGAAATATTGTTTGCCGATGCTCAACTTGGCCACACAAAGTGTTACATTCTTTGGGAAATTCTCCCAAGTCCAAGTAAAACATTAAAACTATTTTTTATGAGATTATCAAAACTTTCAGATTTTACAGGCCAGTCGTGCACCAGCAGTTAAGGAACGTGACCTTTTACCAGAACGAGACTCAAGAGGCTCTTTGTCTGAAAGTTGACGTGATTTATTGGTGATATCATTTAACTTCCACGTCCAATCAGAAGCCACAAAGGTTCTTCAGTTTAGAGAGGGTCGGCCACCTTGTTGTCTTTTTTATGTGCACTGGGACGCGCTTCACTGAAGGATATCAACAGGCACAAAGCCACTGTGAAAGTGGAGAAATCTGGGAGGTTAACAATCCTGACAGATCATACAAATTTTGGAAAAAGAGAGGAGCAGGAAGAAGAAAGACATATCCCCTTTATTAATAATAATAACAAGGTTTAAATATAAAACATGAAAATTCAACAATACCCACTGATAGATCAATAAATCATCTTAACATAATAAATTCATAATGTCCCATTAGTTTTTCTTTTCTCTTATGTTGCGTAATATTTGAGCAGCACTTTAAGTCATTGTCCAGAGGAGTTGGGGTCCATATACTGAAATACACATCTGCTTTAATTTTTACTTTTAAAATGACTTTTAAACTTTTAAAATGAAATATCCTATCATCCTCGCCATTCGATCTTAAAGGACAAGTTCACCCAAAATTGAAAGTTTAATCATTATGACCTCACCCTCATGCTGACAGAAAGTCGGGTGAAGTTTTGAGTCCTCACAACATTTTTTGGAGCTTCGCAGGAAAACAGCGTTGCCGCATTCTCCTTAACAACTGAAGAAGATGGGGACTTGTTTTAAAATGTTGAAAAAACAACCTAAAATGACTTTAAACTGCTTGCACAGTGTACTCCAAGTCTCCGAGAGTCCCCGAGATCCCAAATGGGTTTGAAATGATGTTATTTACACACTCGACACCCAGCTTCTGGAAACTTTGATTACGTAGGACGAGCTGAGTGGTGTGTTTTTATGTGTTGTTGTTTTAAAAAAGTCCCATCTACTTCAGTTGTTTAGGAGAACGCTGCAACGTTTTGCCGTGAAGCTCCAGAAATGTTTTGAAGAATACGAAACTTCAGCTGACCTCTATATTAGCATGGGGGAGAGCAGGTAATGACATAATTCTTACTTTTGGGTAACCTTTTCCTTCAATATAAACAACCTTTTTTAGGTAACTGTCTATTTCTGGCTGACTAATAACATTTTCAAATTAACTAAATGTTTAAATCTCAACACATGGTACCTGAGATTTAGCATTGGGATGTTGTGTACCAGTGTCATGTTTAGTTTTGCCAACACTTCCTTTGAAAATGTGTGTCTTCCTGTCAGACAACATGATTGAGGAGTATAATTTGATCTTTTCTCAGTTCCACATTTGTAAGCAGCATCCTCGCCCAGCATGACCAGTGGAGCTGTGTCCCTCTCCGCGCCTGTGACAGGTCTGTGAGCGCGTCCGGCCTAATGAACTGAGAGGTGACAAGGTTGACATATCTTTATAATCACATTAATTATGTGCATCTGTGCTGGAGGCCCTCGGGCCCCCTCGGTCTGATCTGTGGACTGCAGCGGGCCGAGTCAGGCGGCCATGGCGGCCTGTGGTTGCTATAGAAACCAGGGTGTGTGTGTGTGTGTGTGTGTGTAAGTGTGCGTGTAGGACCCAGACATGCCCTACAGACTTTGGCCAGCCTGGTCCCAGGGGAGCAGACCAGACATGACCCCGGTGAGAGCCTCTTTTCATTTAGGGAGGAGAGGACAGAGAGATGGACCGGGGCTCCGCTCTCTGCTTTGAGATGAAATGCTCCGCAGTGTGAAGTAAGAAGACGTTCGGGCGTAGTTAGTGTGAGACAACCAGCTGTGGAAATGAGCCTTTTTTGTGCTGAATGTATTTTTTTTTTAAGACATAAAGGTCTCGAGGCTTTTAAGTGGCCCATTCGTGTTCCTCTCGTTTGGTGGCTGCGTGGTGAGCTGCCTGACAGGGGCCAGACATGATAATGAGGGAGTGTGTGTGTGTGTGTTCAAAAGATGGTGAATAAGACTAAATAAATGGACACATGAAAGCCTGACGGCTGCATAGGAGACGGCATTTTTATCTGTCTTCAGGTTGCGGTTACATGAAAAAGAGAAATCACCTTTTTCTCCCACACGAAAGACAGTGAACTGAATGCTTCAAAAAAAAACAGCAGGGCGAAGCAGAAAAAAAATCAAACCGGTTTTATTTAAAAGGAATCACAACAAATGTCAAATAAAGATCCATCTCTGTTCTATTAGTGAAGCATTCAGCAAACATATAAAAACTCGAGCCAAAACATCAGAATACTGATCATTTGGTTTCCATGCTGATATTAATCCACATAACTGCATTAAAAAATAAGAAAAGAGCAAATTTCAACAGCAGCACTTGAACTTGAAGACCTCCTCCGGCCAGCGCACCAAAACCTCTGTCACGGCGTATTTGTTCGATGTCGTCAGGGTGAACCGCTGAAGCTGTGTCTCGTCACAGAGATTCATTAGATAATAATTAATCACAGATACTTTGGGCTGGTCTTCCCTGCTCTGCGCTCTCTCACTCAAATCCCCCCCAAAAAATCCACATTTTGAGACACAAGATGACCCCTTGTGGACAACGAGGGGAAATTCATCAAAGTAATATTTTGCCAAGTTGAATAATGCGAAAAGTAAAACACACAGAAATCCAGTGCACAAAGAGACAGTGCAAAGCACATTTACAGGTATAATGAAAAACAAACACTTCTCAATAAAAAAAATGTAATGCGAGGGTTGTTTTTTCTTTTTTAGGGAATATCCTTTGAATATTTAGACTCATTTATTACACTCTGTCTCGTATATTTCAAAATACCCTGAGACAGTGATGGCAGTGAAGCTCAGTGATACCTACAATATGCAGTTACCAAATGAAGCCCTTCAAAAACAAAATGACACCATTTTTATATGACTTAAATCAAATTAGATCCAGTATAGACACACACGTGACGTCTTTGGCTGCTTCAGTATTTGATTGCATTCAGGGCTGTCACGATATCAGATTTTCACTACAACATTACTGTGGCCAAACAAATTCATAATAACGACATTGTTGCGATATCTATAGATTTTTTTTAATGAAATGTGAACAATCAGATCTATCTTTGACTTTTTTTTGGCAATTAAATTATTCTCAAAATTCAAGTGTAGGGAGGTGAAGAGAGTCTGTAACCATAAGTGTAAAAAATAAACAATCAAAGCCATGAATAAAAGATGAACAAAAACATTTTCACGGGATTATTCGCCCGATATTGTCACATGCGTACTATTAAATATACTAATCCAATATCGCGACACCCCTAATTGCAATGCAAAAGGACGATAATTAAACACTTTGGTCTTTCGTTGAAGTAGACTGTCGTAACTTTTGGTATTGATGGAGTGAAGTAAATGAATGAAACGAGCATCATCTGCAGGATTAATGAAACTAAAACTTCTCCGAAATCAAAGTCTTACAAACAAGCACAGAAAAAAGCCATTTGCCCAAAGAAACCCACATCCACGTCCCTGATACAAACTAATGCCCAGAATCTTTTTTAATCTGTCTGTAAACCAGCTATACACACGTCCATATATGCGTTGAAATAGTTTTTGGTTTGCTGTAATTGTTCCTCCTGTCTGTACTCGCCATGAAAAGATTTCCTGCTTAATACAGCTGGACATCAGAGCTGATAAGAGGCTTCGACAGTCTTTGAGATATAACATGTAACTTTTCTGCGTTAAAATGTAAAATATACAAGAAAACATGTACTTTTCCTTACAGATGAAATGTATTTTTAAAGATACAACGTGCACATTTCTGAATTTAAAATGTCTAAAAACGACTAGACCTTTGTTTGATATATTTGGTTGAGTACTTACTTATATTATCCTAAAAGTTTCCAACAATTTTCAAACCCAGAGAAATCTGTAATTTCACTCCTGACAGTATGTTTCATTTGGTCCCCTGGTAACCTCTCGGAGAGTCAGTGAATGAGGCTAAACACAACGTGAATAAAACCTAAAATGACCTCGCGTAGATGGATTTTCATTGGCAAACGTTAGTAACGTAATGAGTTACTTGTTTTGATTGAGAGACCCCTGGTACCAGAAATTCCCCACTGTGCATTTAAATCAGACAAATTAAGTTGACATCTTGTTGAGTTACAATGTTTTAAGCACTAAACTCCCTCTTCGTGCTGCTCTGCAAAGCACACTGACTTGCTCCGGTGTGATCCCTCCACCGACTCTCAGCAATGAAACAATAATTTGCATTGTCTAAATTTTAACAATAACAAAGCTAGTCCCTCATTTCTAATTTTAGAGTTAAGTGACCTTTTCATGGACCTACAGGACAGGAGGAACAATTACAGTGAGCAGAAGCTGTTTCAATGTACACATGAGCATGTGAGTGTTGTAAATGTTTTCAGACAGACTTGAAAAAAATGTGAAGTTATCCTTTAAAACACATAGTGTATTCCCAAAAGCTGTTTTTACGAGGGGGGGGGGGGGATCATGTCACAGATTTTGGCCGTTTTGGAGAAATTCAGCTGGTCCCGACGTGCTGCTGTGACTAACTGGTAACAGAACAAAACCAACACATTTCAGATTGTATGTCTGACTCACATGAGCGCCACGCAGAAAACTAAACCTAACCAAACAAAAAAGCAAATGTCTGTATGCATCTGTCTCCTCATGGGATCAATCGAGTGATGCAGAGAAAATTCTTCATCGCTCGCGAGAGAGACCAGCTCTGTGTGAGGAGACAAAGAGAGGCGTTCCTCTCTGGGATGGTGGGGACAAATCGACCCCATCTCGCTATCTTCTGTGTTTTATCTGTGTGTGTGTGTGTGTGTGTGTGTGTGTGAGAGAGAGGACTGGTTTTGATAGAAGATAGCTGATTGAATAGGAGATGGTGTTAGACTGCAGCAGCCAGCTATCTCTGCCACCCACCACTTATCTCTAACTGCCCTCCTTCATCCTGTGGGTAGCCGGCTTTGGGAAACTCCTTCGTCTCATTGGCCGGACGGGCTTCCGGAGGGGTATGGCGAGCCGAATCGGGGTTGCTCATTGGCGAGTGCTGCCTGAGGTGGTGTCGAGGAGGGGAGGTGGGTGAGGACATGTGCTCAGGAGAGCTCCGCTCTGATTTGATGCTGAGGTTGAGGGAGGGCAGATGTGGAGAGGTGGAGGAGCAGGACTGGGAGGGGAAGGAGCACCCTCCGCTGGACATCCTGGAAACAACAAGAGGAGAGACAAAAGAAATGTCTGAACATCGTCAGGTCTGCAATTATATCTGAAGTGCATCAGGGGCAGCTCGATGGAGATAAAATCAATGAGAGGACTGTTTGGGAATGTGGCGTTTGAAATTCATCCAGCACTGGATTAAACATTCACCACAAGGATACGTCTAAATATAAACAACAATAAACAGATGTTATCTATCGACATTCAGCAATGTGTGGTTTCATATTTTATGGAGAAAGTTCAATTTTAACACCACTACATACAATTTTCCACAATAAAATGTTGTTTTTCTTTGTTTAATGCATATCTTTTATTTTTTAAATGTATTATATATATATTAGTATGTGAATACACATTTCTTTTCCATCCATTTATAGTATTATAACTTTCTTTCTCAAGTTGTCTTTGTTTTTACTTTACATTCTATTTTTTTCCACTGTATTTTTTTGTATTTTCTTTTTTGTCATGATTTTATTTTATTTTTTATTTCTTCTTCCTTTTTCCTCCTATGTTCTTTTCTGATCTTTTTATTTATTTCTTTTCTATCCATATATTTATTTTTTTCACCCCGTCTCTTTTAATTCTGCTTTTTTACTTCAACTCAATTTTTCTATTATTTTTTTTTTACTCAACTTTTTTTATTTTTTATTTATTTTTATATATGTGTTACTCCACCTCTTGTAATGTTGTTTATTTATTTCAAAGGATTCAAAGGCTTTATTGTCATATGTGGAGATAAACAATGTATCGATGCGATTAAATTCTTAGTTCACTATGTCTCTACCTAGTGCCGTAACAAACACATTACACATATGTACTACACACAAATTTAAAAAAAAGAAAGAAAGTAGAAAGGAAAGGTATTTATCTAGGTAAAAAAAGTATTTATTTATTTATCTATTTATTTATTATGATTGCGGTGATACATTATTTCCTTCCTCTTCCTTTTTGTCATCCTGTTTTGCATTCTAGCCGTTGACACCTGTTGTCAGTGATAACTTCATTGTCTTCTGCAGCCACATTAATGGTTTCCTCAGGGCTGATGATTGCCATCATTTTGAGCTATGTGTGTAAAATGTGACAGTTGTTAGTGCTGTTTCGTCCCTGATGAAGATCTGATTGATTGAAACGTTGCACAGCGGGAGTGAACTGCTGAAGCAAACACTGTGCGGATACAACTTTCTGCCATGATTCCATATTTTATCCTCACAGAGGAGCCTTATTACGCATTAATGTCCTTACCCTGGGCTTATATGAGGCCCGTGGGGCTCCTGAGGCGGCTGTGCTTGCTGCCAGGGGTTCACTGCTCCTCGCTGTAGACTAACTGAGTGATAAAAACCAGGTTGGCTGTACTCTGGAAGGAAAGAAAAAACACAGGTATAAATTAAAATGTTGAAAAAAAGAGGCCACAGAGATGGGATTTAATAAACCTGAATCACTCAGAGGATAGTTCGACATTTTGGGAAATACACCTACTTGCTCTCTTGATGAGAGTTATATGAGAAGACAGTTATCACTCTGTCTGCACTGTTAGCACGGAGCTACTGCGCAGCCAACAGACGGTTAGCCTAGCTTGGCACAAAGACTGGAAACAAGGGGGAAACAGCTAGCCTGGCTCTACCACTCACTTATAAACATGTCTTGGGAGTTAAGTACATGACTCTTGGAGTAACTTCCTGTAATCTCGACACAACTGTGGTCTCACGCAACGTCCCGCCCCCACAACACATAACAGCCTATCAACACTGAATAATCTGAATCTGCAAAGTAACTAGGAACTAAAGTTGTCAAATAAAAGTAGTGGAGTGGGAGTATAAAGTAGCAAATAATGGAAAGTAGCTCAAAATTGTACTTAAGTACGGTACTTGAGTAAATTTTGACAAGATTCTTATTTTTACTGCAAACGTTGATCAGTTCCAAATATCGGCCCTGAAAAAAGCGCACTGGTCGATCCCATCCTGCACAAAACCCCCTAAAACCACAACTTGTCATTTTTGCACCTTCATTTCGTTTAGGTACCATTGTTTCCTCTGAACGGAGCCGGCCGAGCTGTTTTCCCTTGTTTCCAGTCTAAGCTCGGATAAGGCTTCTCACTCAGGTTGTTGGCCGCGTGTTGTCGTTTGCAGCGGAGAGGGTGGTGTCTCGCTCGGGGCGGGTGTGGGGTGAACGTGTTTTGACTGGTGGTCTCAGACTTTTTGATCCCATTATCTGTATTTACTGTACTGTATTTTTTACTGATGCATTTAACTCTAGATAGCGCCCTAAGTTCCTCTTTTTTATTGCTTGTTATCTTGGGGTATTGTTTTCACTGTGTGAAGCAATTTGTGTTACTTTGCTGTGTGAAAATGCTCTACAAATAAAGTTGGATTGGTTGATGGTGTCAATCCTCACATCTAGCTCTCAGCAAGACAGCAAATGAGTGTATTTCCCGATATGTTGTCCTTTTAAATACCTTTTCATCTGCATTGATTTGCACATTTAGCTCTCTTTTTGAATTTTATTCACCCTAATTTAACCAAGAATAGATGATACACAGCGGACGTACCAGAGGCTCCAGGAGACGGGAGGCCGTAGCCTCCCAGATTGTGACCCAGCAGCCCTGCCTTGCCCATGGCGACCATGGAGCTGCTGCCGTGCAGGCCCTGGTACAAGACAGCCCTCTGATGAACACAGAAAGTCAAACATCATTGCATATGTGCTGCATATCTGTGCCAAGTGAGTGTGACACAGAAAAACTGTGATACTGACATCTACGGGCACACCAGTTCAGTTTTAGAAGTAATGTACAGTATGTGTCACATTCACTGACATCTTTAGAGTAGATGACTCTGGGTAGTAACAGCCACTTACAGCAGAGCTGTGGTTTGCACGTGTGGCCCCCATTCCCTGACCAGCAGCGTCTCCCCGCAGGTTCTCAGGGCCCAGGTTCAGAGGAGGAGGGCTTTTCATGTCCAGAGCTCGATTCAGGCTGCCATGGGAGAAGACGGAGTAGCCGATACCTACACAGGAAGCGAAAAGAGATGTGAGCCTGTTTCACTCACAGAGGAATAATTTATTCTCTGTGATACATTCATCACCTCCCTCTGTTTCTGTCTGCAAGTGTGATAAAAAACAACTTCTTCTTTTCAGTTTGACCTTTAAACTAGTGTCAGATCTTTCTGGGCCAATGGGCAGCTGTTGTTTTAAAGTATCAATTGACCTGACAGAATCCATTCATCGGCATCAATGAGCAGAAAAGTAGCAATAATATATTTAAAACGCGACGACCGTCAGTGACATCATAATGAGTCCAAATAGTTAAAGACTGCAGAAGAGGCTGACATGACTGGCAGGTGTGATACATTCTGTACAGAAACCACAGAACTGGTTACAGCCGCTGTCACACTGGTGGAGGGCCAGTTTCACAAAACAGACATGTGTGGATTAGTGCGCACACACATGCACGTACACACACGCTTCCTGTGAGTTCACAGCCAGCTGCACAGAGGGTTGACAGTAGACATGTGAATTTAACAGCAAGCTTTTAGCCAGAACCCAGACAAGAGCTTCATGGATTTTACGCGCTAAACGTTTCTATTTTTAAGAGGAAAATGTTCATTGCTCAACATTTTAAAAAACATAGACACAAATGATAATATTCTGTAAATGTATAGTTTAAGTCAGAGGGAGGTTTTAAATTAATGGCAGTAATCATTTGCTCACATTTTTCAAATTTCAATATCAAACTTTTCTTCTCTTTTACATAAAAGGTGCCATTTTGAGCTGCAATTATGGCATATAGGATATAGTAATACACACATATACATTATAATACAGATATATACTGGTTACTCTCTATATTATGTACTGTAAAATATGTGTAATCCATCTCTTTTCATCTGTTGGTCTTGAATTTTTGAAACCCCCTGACAGATCATGCTGCGAATATTTCCCGCTGTAATTAAAATGACTGTGTTGATGTTTCACGCAGTAGGACCGGTATAAGCCAGTTCTGCTCACCTGTGTGTGGAGACATGAATGCAGTGTGTGCGTGTGGTGCAGCAGGACTGGCAGAGCCGGGTCTGGAGCTCAGAGATTTAAAGGCCGGGGGTCTGTGGGACGCCATGCCGGATCCGGAGGAGTTGGGGTAGCCGTTCTCACAGCCTGCAGACACCAGGAACTGAGCCTCCGGTGAGAGGAGCGACGGAGCCTGATGAGAAAAAAAACGTGTGTCGTAAAACAGCACAAGAATTGAAGTTCAAAATCTGTCAGCAAGTGAAGAAAAATATGTTGTGTTTGTGGACGTTTTGAGCTGTTCTGTGTCATTAAAATGACGAGAATTAGAAGAATTCATATTAAAACAGCTTCTGGTCAGCTCAGCATGTGAGGGGGTGTGTGTGTGGGAATGTGCAAAAGTAGCACGAGTGCGTGTGGACTGACATAGAAGCGCTGGCGAGCCACAGAGAGATCCATGCCCTCGCTGAGCGGATATTTGTCGGCGGCCACCTGCATGCTCTCCTCACTGTCGAGCTCAGTGCCCTCAAGACCGAGGCCCTTCCTACGCAGAGTCTAATACAGAACAGAAAGTGCGCGGGGAAAATTACCCGCAACGACAGCATGAAGATTTAGAACAACAAGCACAAATGATGCAGAAATATTCATATTAAGTACATTTCGAAACTCGTGCTTCCTGCTGTAAATGAACTGCCTGAGTATACCTCCAGTATGTCCGTGTTGGTGCGGCTCTCGTGAGGCTCGCTGTACTCTGTGTACTTGAGCAGCACCTTGTCCATGTCCGTGCTGGCGTACTGGAACAGACGGTTGGTGCTGTTGAAGATGATGAGGGCGATCTCGCAGTCACACAGCACGCTCAGCTCGTAGGCCTTCTTCATCAGGCCAAACTTACGCTTGGTGAAGGTGACCTATGGCACGAAAACACACACCGAGGTTTGTGTCATCTCAGGTTTAGATTACCGATGATTTACTGGTGAGCCCCCTCCTTTTTCTTATGCATCTTTAACTTCAAGTGGGCTTTAAATTTACATCTTATCCCTGCATTTATGCTCATTTTATAATGATTTTGTTATTATTATTATTTAAAAGATCATAAACAGTCGTTCTTAAGTTTTTAGCTCAATCTAAAGTCAAATATGTAAAAAGATTTTTGGTACAAACTTGAATATTTCCAGGAGAAATAAAGCATTTTGACCAATATGGATTAGTTGCCACAGAATCTAATATAAATATATATTTTAAAAAAGTGTTCTGAAATTAATAATTTGTCTTGTTTCAAAATAATACCGCTAAAAAAAGCTTGGAAAAGCATAACACACATGCCCAAAACTGATCCCTTGCAAATACTAGCAGTGTTGACGATGTCTTTATATAACCTAAAATCACAAGTTGGTCCCAGAAGGTTTTACAGTGCGCAGCAACAACACTGTCTATCCTCAGACTCTCAGTTCAGATAAGGAAAAACTCCAAAAAAAAAAAAAAAAAAACCTTATCACCAAACAACACTCAGCACCACAGATTAGATAGAGAGACAAATGGTATTTGCCAGAAGTCTGAGCACAGTTAAAAACATTATTCTAGCTGTTCACACTGATTCCTCGTGAATAGGTTGCAAGCTAAAAGGGAACATTGCTTTTTCGGTAACGCGCTGACATTACCTAAGTCTTTGAAGAAACTATGTAACTTCTCACTGTGAGTTGACGTCAACATTACACTGTATTTATAGTTATCTCATTCTTCCTCCATCAAGCTGATCAACATCAAATATATCTTCCTTTTCTGCTTCAGCTCCCTCCGTGCAGCCCAGTTTGTTCAGCGTGAAAGAGCACAAGTGCCATTACCGTCCTCCTGACTTTACTGTCGAATTTTTCAGATTTTGTTAAATTTACAGCTGTGGGTCAGCGTCCTGGCAGCGGGTGGATTTACAAATAATACTGCAAAACAAAAAGCCATGCATTCAGAGCTTTACTGAAGTGAAACCATCCGTATTTCACAGCTAAATCTAGTTTGGTATGAAAAGTAAAAGTAGTCCCTGTCAGTGTTTTACTGTATCTGATGTTTCTGGATGAATATTACTGCTGCATGTTGGATTCTACTTATAGCATGTATAGTATAAATTAAAGCAATGCATCACATCTTATGAGATCATCATATGCTTGTCGTGTCAAGCGTTTTTAAATAGTTTATCTATTTAAAGAAGAGGGGGAGAATTTCCTCAACACATCAAGGATTTCAAAAATCACCACGCTTGGAGATTGAATGTGAAAAGTAACAAGTAACTTAAGCTTTCAGACAGTACACAAGTCCAACAGTTGAGTAGGTGTACCTTTTTACATCCCACCGCTGCGTATCGGTTGTGTCCTCTTGGTGACGGAAAGCTCTTCCTTTCATAAATTAAATCTCACAGTCTCCCTTGGCCCTCGATATGTGAGGTCGAATGTAAAAATGCCTGCTACAATGGTTGTATAATGTAACTGTGATCTCACGACTGTCTGTTATCATTCAATATATCATTATGTGATATTTCCTCCGCTGTCTTGCAGCATTCAGAAATCATGCCGACCAGCCCCGGAGCTACGCCCCTACAATGCACGCACTTATTTTTATATCCAAATCTCTACAACTATCACGTCGCTCTCAGACTCTCAGCTGTCACAATTTCAGTGCACCGTTCTGCATCTCCTGAACCCCCTTTGCTCCAAACACGAGGTGCTAATTTCTTTGAACCATACCATAAATATGACATCAGGTCATGGTTTTGACCCTCACTGGATGTTGACTCACCTGTCTGTTCCTCTGGTCCAGTATACGAGAAATTTGTATTTTCTTTCTTCCCATTTTTTCTGCTGTTTTCTGTAAAAACACCCGTGAAAGAAAAAATAAGAATGTTACAATGACAGTACGCAATATATGTGTGACAGGCATTCATCCTGAATAAAAATAAATGTGATATTTAACACAAATGCATTTCTTTCCGCCCCTTTTAATATGAGTTAAAGGGTCAAAGTCACATTTGTGGCCACAGGGTTATTCTTGTGTGCATGCATCTACATTTTACCAACAACAGTACAAATATTGAATGATGTGTCGCTTTGCGTTCGTATAATTCCTGGTGGGAAAATTTCATCCATTTGGTTTTAAGTCCCTTCCCCCTTGGTAAAGGCAGGGTGTTTATTTTTACCACCATGAGGCGATGTGGTCTAAAGTTAGGCTGCAGGCCCAGCAGAGCACGCAGTCTGACACCCCCACAGTCTGGGTTACCCCCAGGCCAGCAGCACAGTGCTCGGCTGCACCACACGGCCCCAAGAGACAGGGTTAAAAATACAGTCCATAGCTCCTTTTAAAGGTTCATCAGGCAATAGCTAAAACCAAACAGTCAAAGGAAAACGGTGTGTTTTTGAAAGATGGATGAAGCTAAAGAGCCACCCACTCGTCTCTCATGCGTGGAAAAAAAAAAAAGCAGGAATCGGAGGGCAGAAGGCAGAGGCATGGATGGATTGTGGTTGGCTTGAGAATGTCCATTTCTGAAGCTCACACCCGCTGTTTTTCTGTTTGGTCTAGAAAACCCCCCTGTACTTTCCCTGGCCCTACAGGACCATATAGAGCTGGACACCAGAAAAACGTGAAATCTGAGGATCACTTTCACTCTTTGCATTATGGGAGACAACCATAAAGTGGCTTTTCTGCAGCTATAAATCACATGCATCCATAAATTTGCTCTATGTGTGAGTTATTCCCGTTTTACACTCCACTATCAGTCAAAGGACTGCAGTAAGTGGTAGTCTGACTCCTCTGACCTGACCGTATAGTGCTTCTCCAAAGCCCAGAGGAGTTTTCACTGGTTTTTCCCCTTAATACTGGACATGTATCGGACCCCTCTATATTTAGTTCCCTGTCCCTCCTGATGGTGCCTGAGCGGATATGGCGCCTGTGTTCCCACGACCCCTACAGTGCCCGCTGTCCCTCAACGTAAGCTTGGCACACAGGCATCTGGGGCATTTCTGAAGGAATCCACCTCTTTGCCCTTTTTATTACCTTATAAAGTCCTGTGATATCCACTGTGCTGAATATACTGCAGAGACAAGACACACCTCAACACTGACAGCTGCGGATGAACCCGTCTTTGCCAGGGCACACAGCTAATTCTTATAAGAAGAGGACCACAAAAACCAGTATTGGTCTGTTGAACTAACAACATGGCTACCACAAATAATTGAACTCAGGACAAGCTGTTCTGTTTTCTGGACCAGAAGTGAGACAATTCAACCTCATATCAAGGCATGTAAATGGTGAGAGGAGAAGGAAGTGGGACATATGTTTTGAGCAGGGCAGAAAGATCTTTATCTCAGGGTTTTTACAGAAAGTTCCTCTCCTCTCAGATAGGACCAGATCACCGCAACAGACAGCTCTGTTAAAATGCACGACTAGCTGGGTAAATATAGCTACGAGTTAGCTATAGAACTGCATGTGGTTTAGTAGGTTTGTCGAAGAAGACCTGAGGGCCGAGACAGGCAGGAAAAGCCTGGCTGTGTCTAACAAACGCATCGGCTAATTCTGGATGATTTCCCGTGTACGACAACTGTCATTTGAGGTCTGTGAACGCACGAGAGCTGGCAAACGCAGCACACACCTACAGCCGTGTGACCTTTCAGCTCTGAGGTCGAGTCTCATTAATGTGGAAATAGCTGATCCTTCACGTTTTCGTATCTTCAACTAATCGATTAATCTGCTGGTTGTTTTCACAATAAAAAATGTTAAAAATGCTCCTCACAAGTTCTCAAAACCCAAAGTTATGTCTGCAAATAGTTTTTTTTTGCCAACCAATAGTCCAGAACTCACACTCTTCATTTGCTATCACAAATGACAAAGAAAAGCAGCAAATCCTCACATTTAAGAAGCTAGAACCGGCAAACGTTTGACATTTTTGCTTTGACAAATGACTCCATTATCAATATAGTTAGCGGTAATCTTCGTTGCAGCTCTACTTAGTATTCTCATAGTCCTGAAAGTACTACCACAAGATACGAATGTGAAGCAGAATCGCTGTGTGTCCCGTGATAGTGCAATAATTGCACAATCGCACACTTGCCCCTGGGTCTCGGGCTTCTACAGGGGAAAGACGACACATTTGTCAGATGTCTTCCCAGAGGCGAGACAGTGGAAAAGACTGCACCAACGCACAGTAGCCCTGCTCTCTGACATACCCTGGGAGCTCCTCACTAATCACTGGGGACCTCACCGGGGACAACAACGCACATGCACAGAAAAACTAAAAGTTCATGCATGAACAAGACGAGATGATTCTTACACGTTTGATCAATTCAGTTGGGATGGATGTTTTTCTTACCGTAATGCATGAATGAGAAGGGAAAAATAAGTAGGGCATTTCTAGAGTACTGAGGGTTCTGCTCCGATGGTTTTCTTTCCATGAGTCATTCAGAGCACGATGGCTTCAAAGTGTTGCAAAAACATGGTAAACACGTGTGGGGATATTAGCATTAGTAGCTAATGGCTTTTACTCTGGGGCAGCAAAGCAGAAGCTCCGATATCATTTCACCATCACACAGAATTGGTGGTTATGTGAATAACTATAACACACAGATTACATCTCTCTGACAAAAATTTGCTCCAACAATAGTAATTTTTAGTTAACTAAAATGTTTTTTCTGTCTCAGCTGTCATCTGTCATACTTTTCCTACAGTCATGCATTTATTATAGACTCCCTCAGAGAAGCTGTAGCTAGCATGACTGCTGCATTACACTGACATACTGAACTCTGACTGCAACGGCAGCACTGCAGCGGTGTGGATGACTCCAATCAAAGCGGGTGTGCAACCTTGTTTTCGCTGTTTTACTCATTTTTGTCGCTCCTGAGTGAGTCACATCAAGGTCTTGTGATAAGATGTTTTGAAATGTGAAACCAGGCCCAAAAACTGTCTCCTGAAACCAAACTTTGCATGAACCAACACATGAATCCTCCCAAAAAACGTGTCAAAAAGAAATTGATGACCAAAAGTTTGAACTTTTGATTTGTCACTGGCATCCTCTTTCCATTCAAATCAAAACTGAAACATGCTTAAAGAAGAAGGAATCCCTGAGTGTAACTATATTCTTACTAATGTTTTGCGTTCTTATCTGTATAACAGAGCATCAATACACCGGGATAAACAAATGTGTGTGTCATCTTCGGGGTCAGACGGTTCATGTGCTCGCTGGGCCTTCGCAGAGTAATGGCGAGGAAATATTTGTCTAATTTTAACAGGAGATAATTGAATTGCCTTGATATTTATGATAGAGCCAGAATAGCAGAAGTACAGCTGAACATTTGATCTTTCCTCGAATAGACAAAAAAAGAAAAAAAGGTTTTCGTGACTTAAAGGGGAACGATGTTACGATATTAATGAGGTCATAATACAAAGTCAGAAATATTTATTCTATCCGTTACTGAGTAAATAAGCTGTTCTCAGAGGAAAATAAGGTCTCCAGAACACTTTTGAAGCTAGAAAGGTGGCGGGGTCCGCCACATATAAACAAAGTAAAACAGTATGAAATTGTGTCAGCCTTAAAGGTGGGCTTGTTTATTCAGTTTAATCAGTCGTGTAAACAAAGACAGTTTGTTTATTTAGGTTGTTTAGACATAAAAAAAATAAAATCTTTGAAATTTCTTCTCCAAAACTGCATGTCGCCCCTTTAAGTTGCTCTTGTGAGATGTGACACACCTTGACGAAATGAACAACACGACTCTAAATTTGTCACAAAAAAACTAATATGTTGAGCCAGTTATCTCACGCTGCCCAAAAAACACGAGAGTTATTAATGCACATGTTGAATGAGGCAACAGTTTGAAGGATGGATTCAGGGTCACGGGATTCATTTCACACATTCGGCGCTAAAAATAAAAAACGTAAAAATAAATAGCTTGAAAAAAATGTTTGCGGATAATTAGACCTAATAAATTGCTGACGTCATTCAAAATAGTACGTTTATGAATAGCCTGTCTGTCCCTGAGTTGCCACGCATCCCTGTCTAATATAGCCTCATCTATAGGCTGCGTTCAATGACACAGCAACAGGTGCGTTATTTACAGCTGTGTCATAAACACCGGCAAGGAAACCCCGCTCGCTTCAACAGCATTTAAAACAACTAAACGCTTTGAAAAACACAAATAAATCTCACCTGCTTCTGGCGCTCCTTCTCTCTGTTCACCTCCGAGTTTCAGCCACTTGATCGAGAACAAATCAAACAGGAAAAAATCGCAGATGCGGGGGAAAAAAAACAAAAACAACAACAACAAAAAGAAGCGTACAGGTGCCTCAGTGTCTTGTCTTGTCTCGTGTCCTCGTCTCGTGTTGTGATGTGCAGATATTCACCTGGTGCAGTAGTAGCAGCGGATGGTTCAGGAGCGCTGCTTTCCAACAGCTGGCTGCTGCAGCCCGCCTCTCTGTCAGCACACGCCGCCTCCTCGGCCGCGCCATTGGACGCGCTCCTCCGCCTCCAATCCGCCTGCGAGCGCGCCACTCGCTCACTCACTCACTGAAGGCTGACAGCCAGTTCACAGCAGAAGTTACATTACATGCACTTCTGCGCGGGGCTACGAAGAAAGATCCGCATTACAGAGCAGACATTTGATGTTATTGTGTCCCAAAGGAGGCTTTTTTTTTTGTTGGTCTTTTTTTTTTTTTTAAGGTAGTTTTGACTTGTTTGTGTAGAATTTCATCACTGGAGCGGTGAAGACATGAGGGTGGGAAGTGGAAAGTCTCGTGATGTACAATTTGCATATTTTCTGTTCAAAAAGTGAGACAAACAATCTATAGGTCTACAGCCCCATGTGTTGTGGGAAAGTATCCAAAGTCATAGAAATAAACAGTACCTGAGTCAAAGTGTGATATTTTCTTAAAGGTGTCAGAATCTCAGTTTAAAACACTCAAAACTAAAATCATCAACTGTACGCGAAGAAATAATTGTTTTGACATTATTTCAAAGACGTCCATGTATTGCGTCCTTGCAGAGGTGGCTGCTGAAGTTAGCATCATGCTAACTAGTTAGCCCCTGCCCATCCTTTCTCCAAAAAAAAAACAACAACAACAACAAAAAACACTCCAAGCCCGCAGTCTGGATCGCTAGCTGCACTGCTAACTGAGCTACCTACCTAACCGCAGCTACAGTGAGCAGCAGTTAGCAGTTTCTCTAGCATTAGCCAGCCCCTATTAGTTTGGAGTATGAATTTAAAAGGTGGTCAGTTCTTGCAGATTGCAACAACATTTCTGGAAGCGGCAATTGCGGGTGTACTTTTTGGACCTCACTGCTTCCCAGAGATCCAGTGTCGCCTGTGTTACATTTCGGCTGTGACTGTTAGCAGTAATGCTGACGGTTGTTGTTACTACCAACGCTAGCAGAGACCAGGACAAACAAAACTGTCATGTCGTGTGTGAACCACCTGCTCTCTCTGGCCGACCAACCACTGCTAGGTGAACTCGTCGCTAACTGTGCGTCGCTTGTGATATTTTCCGGGAAAATCACCACCAAAACCCAGTGTGCATCTCTGGTATTACAGCAAATGCAAGGGCTTTCAATAGATAGTGATTTAAACATAACACAAAACGTAAGGACATTTGTTTCAGGTAGATTATTTCTTTGTTGTAACAATGCTTCTTGACAATAAATCATATACCGTTGGAAAGCCTGTTTATTTCCCTTTTAAATGGTGCCACATTTGTAAGAAATATGCATTTGTGGGATGAGCAGCGGAGCTGAGTATGTGGGTTGTGCCCATGAAAGATTTGCCAAATCTTCTCTGCCACACAGCTTATTCTGCTATTGACTCTTGTTTGGTGGATTGGATGATTGAAGTCTGAAGAAACAAGACATATTGGCTATTTAACAATTTATTAATTTTACAAACAGGAGCCTCAGTAGCGTGTGGAAGACACATAAACAGCCACAGCAGCCTGGCATCTCCTCCTCATGCTGGTCACCAGCCTGGTCACACACTGCTGTCGGATGGCATCCCATTCTTCGACCAGCATTTGTCGCAAGTCAGCCAGTGTGGTTGTGTCGGTCACTCTGGCATGAACAGCACGCCCAAGCTGATCCCACAAGTGTTCAGTGGGGTTGAGGTCAGGACTGCTGGCAGGCCATACCATCCTCTCCACTCCCAAATTCTGGAGGTCGTCTCTGAGAAACCCCGCTCTGTGTGTGACCAGGCTGGTGACCAGCATGAGGAGGAGGTGCCAGGCTGCTGTGGCTGTGTGTGGTTCGTCCACACGCTACTGAGGCTCCGGTTTGTTAAGTTAATAAATTGTTAAATTGCCAATATGTCTTGTTTCTTGTTTCTGTACTTCTTTAAAATTGTACTAGAGTGCAGTACTTGAGTAGATGTACTTTGTTACATTCTATCACTGTATAGTGGACATATAAAAAACAACATCCAAACCGTCACAGACATGTGGTGAGACTAAAACAGTGTTGCGACCAATTTCTTTTTTTCTTTGGGATCACCGGTACTTGTTGGAGGACTTCTTCTCTAATCTAGGAGGAGTTTAAATGGGCAGTTGTATCTGTTTGGGGAGATAATGACTGAACAAGTGTTTTAATTACATAAAAGAGACTACAAAGAGACATGATCACTCGTATAATGCATGTGAATGAACTTCAGTAGCTCTAGAAAAAAAACCTGATGCAAAGATTCCTAGCCTCTAATTTCACACATTGAAGTGTGTTTACAGGGCTTGTGGAGTACTACTGCATATGTGGGGATAAAAGTAGTATAAATCCTTTTGTGGCTCCAGAGGAAGCTGCATGTAATCTGGTAAAGTGCCTCCAGTGTTGTCACTCAGAGGCCAAAGTTGCATTGTGGGTAATGTAGGCTCCAGGTTTTGAAAGGAAAGAAGAATGTGTGGAATAATGAAAAGCGATATCTCTCGTTCTGCTGTATCGATTTTGATCATTTGTTTTCAAATTGTCCATGATGAGTCCAAAAGTTTCAGTGCAATGCTCGAGCAGTGGACTGTTTTTCAAAACGTATTGCCTACATTAACCAGAATGCAATTTAGCCACGGACATCAAGGTAGGCAATTTATCAGATGCAGCTTCCTCTGGAGTCACAAAAGGTTACCCTTGAACACAAAGCAATGTCTATTTGTGACCCCTTGTTGACTTTTGCATTTTCTTGTTTCCTGTCCTGATAATAATCTCATGACCCCTTAGATTCATCTCACGACCCCATGTGGGCGTCTCATTCTTCCTCTTCTTGCACCTTTAATTTCAGGGGTTGCAGAATGATTTTAATGGAAATTGGCACTGATGTGAGTTTCTTTTTTCTCCATATCATGTGACAATCCTATACTATTTGAAGATTGTGTAAAGCTGCACTCTGTCTGCTCTAAAATGTGTGAAATTTTAGAACCAGGCAGGGAACCTGATCGAAACTTTAAAGCAGCTATTTACAGAATAATTACAAAACTCACTTTCTCAAAACACCGACTGTGTTCTGCAAAGGAAATGTCATTTTAATTAAGTTCTTGTCATAATCAGGTTTATTAAATAAATAATAACATTGGAACAAAAAGCAGTGTTATTCATTGAAGGGCTCTGCACATCATTGTGGCCTTCTGGTACAATAGACCGTCCTTCAAACCTGAGGAGGAAAGGTTCAAGTATATCAACAGGCTTTGTGCTGAAATGTCCTTTGGCAATTCACTGACTCCCCGCAGACTAATTAACTGTCATGCAGTGTATCTATATGTTCGGTGTCTCTGTATCATCGGTATATGATCTGGCCGCAGTCGCCTC